>NW_012141969.1:2517816-2642466 GCF_000956105.1 Propithecus coquereli | reverse complement strand
CCTCCCCTTCCCCCTCCTCTTCCTCTCCTTCCCCCTCCTCTTCCTCTCTTTCCCCCTCCTCTTCTTCTTGTTCTCCATTTCCTTCCTCCCCTTCTACCTCTCCTTCTTCCTGTCCCCCTTCTCCTTCCTCCTCCTCTTCTTCCTTTTCACCTTCTCCTGCTTCTTCCTCCTCTTCTTCTTTCCCTTCCCCTTCCTTCTCTTCTCTGTGTCCCTCCTCTTCTTCCCCTTCTTCTTTCTCTTCTCCCTCCTCCTCCTCTTCCTCCTCTTCTTCCCCCTCTCCTTGCTCTTTCCCTTCTCCTTCATCCATCTCTTGGTTTCTTTCTTCCTGATGACCTCGCTCCCTCTCCTTTTTCTCCTGTTCTTCCTCATCCCTCTTCTCCCATTCCTTTTCTTCTTCTAGGCCCTTCTCTCCCTTACCCAGGCTCTCCATTTCTCCTCCTCCCTTGTCCTTCTCGCCCTGCTCCTCCCCCTTATCCCTCTGCTGCTGCTCCACTCCTGAACTACCCCCCTTGCAAATCCCATCCCCTCCATCCTCAGGCCAGTCCTCTGCCTCTCCCCCTGACTCTCCCTCACCTTCACTCACCTCTGCTTTGTCTGTAAGGTCATCTGACAGGTCCTCTGCTTCCTCCTTTCTTCCTCCATGCACCTCCACATTCTCCTTATGTGTTTCTACCTCTTGCTCCTCTAAGTGGCCTCCTTCTGAATCCTCTGCTCCTTTCTGCTCCTCTGGGAACCCTGACAAGTGGTCACACTTAAAATCATATTTTGCCATGATTTTGGGTATTTTGGGTTCAGTTTCTTCCCCACTTCCTTGTTTAATAAATTTTCTGCTATACCACATGCTTTGGTCAGTTTGCACATCATCATCCTCTTTCTCTCCACTACTAAATTCTATCGACTCAGGCTGCTTGAATCCATCAGCTACACCCTGCTGACTCTTGCTTTCACCTTCCACGTAACTGTCTGGCTCTTCTATCAATTCTCTTTTACCGTCAAAAACCACATCTTGCCTGCTGCTTCTCCTTTTCTTAACAAAATCTTTATTTTCTTTATTCTCAGTATTCACACTTCTATCTGGTAATTTGTCAAAGAATGAACTAATACTTTTTGTATTCTCTTCCCTTTTTCTTATCTCCTTCAGACCTGCTCTTTTCACCAGCTTAGTTTCCTTCTCAGAGACTCTTTTTTCTGCTTCTGAATCCTCTGACTGCATCCTCCATCACTTTCCTTTTCTATTTCCTTAGCATCAAGTTGATCAATACTGCTTTTATTTTCATGTCTAAATATCTCTTTTTGCAAACCCTCTCCATTGGTGTCAGTCTGAGGTCCCGCCTCGCCTGAGTCATTACCTATTTCTTCATCTGAATATGCTTCCACGGTCACAGCCGCTTGCATGATGAATATCCCTTTTGTCACATGTTGTTGATATGCTTTCCTTTCTTTCATTTTTGACATCTCTTCATATTCATTACTATCATCAGTTTCAGAATCAGCTGTATGCTGCATCGGTTTCTCAATTGTTTCTTGTTTCTGTAAATTTTTTAAAGTAATCGTCATACTACTATTAGTTGACAAAAGTAACTTATCTACTATAAACTACCGCCAAGATTCTACAAAGTTTCACTAAGAGAATTAAAGTGGCCAGCTTTACCAGACATTTTGCTGAGGTGTTGTTTTCTTTAGGGATAATTTATGCTGCTCTCTAGGTCTGTGATATATCTAATTTTGATTTAGTAACATGTATGTGTTTTTGTTTAACTTTCAAGTCTTACTACCTGCCTTAATTTTGCCATTAATCACAATACCATCAACATTTATTCTCTGCCTTTTCTCAATATAAATCAATCCTTACACAAAACTCATTTCCAGATAGATTTTGCAAGATGGTATTAAAAAATGTACACTTCTCTTGCATGTAGTGCAGCTCAGAATAATTTTTTCCACCTTCTCTACCATTTCTAATTTTCGAATTTTGATTTGTCTTTTGAGTCTATAAAATTCACAAAATTAAAGAAAATAAAAATGTAAACAATTTTAAAAAAATAATAGTTTATTTATAGAAGAAAAAACTGAAATAAAAACTGCTCATGAAATCTTTCTTATCTATAAACTAAATAATGAATAATTAATATACTTTTTTCTAAACAAAATCTTTATATGGGTTTTTTAATTTCTGACCCTCTTCCTATTAAATTCTTGAATTATAATAATTTATATACATGAAAAAACACTAATTTGTATACATGAAAAAATACTAAGGGTAAAATATAAGATTTGTATAAAAATATGAAATCAAACGTTGAAATCTGATGATACATTAACAATACGAAATTAATTTCCTACTGGACAATACAGGGTAAAACCAAATTGTTGGCCTAAAACTAATGGATTCAAATATCAGATGAATTTGGGTTTCTGGATAGTAAAACCTCACTAAATCAAATTGTATAAATTGTAAGGAGTGCTAGGCATAGGAAAAAGTTCATTTCTTTGCCAAAGAAATTATTAAAACAGGACAAGTTAAAAATTAACAAGCAAATATATAGAAATAGTATAATAAATCCTTTTTTATTCACTAAAGTAGGCCTGGTAGGGCCAAAACTTGAAAGGACGACATTAAGTATAAAATGTACATCAGCTTAAGAGGAAGTGTTTTCCTTTTCTATTTGTTCTAGGTCTTATTCTTTAAGAAGTCATGATTCTTTCAAGAGCGCTAAGGGAGACAGGCCCAGTTGCCAGAATTGATTTCTAAATGTATATGCCTTTCTTTCTCTAGTACAATAAACCACCTCAGAAGAGGCAGAGCCCAGTGTATAAGAGAAGAGAAAGGAAAGATGTCCACTTGGAAGTACAGTTAGTCAAAAAGTCAGTCAACATTCACTGAGCTTCCACAACTGTGTTAGAACAGCTTTCTCATATTCAAGAAATGCTGGCATTCACCAGGCCCCTCAGTAATATAGATAGGACTAATGAGGACTGGCTCTAAATTTTTATAATTTAGCAAGATTTTCTTATGTTTCAGTGGCTTTGATTTTAAAGATTTTTAACTTCAAAATGTAGCAAAGGCACTACAAATAAAAATTAAACGTTTTAACAGCCATCTTCTCTCAATTTACGTTCTCCAATTTATTTCCCTAATCCTCAAACCCTTCCTTTCATCCCACTGGTCCTTAAAGCCAGGAAAAGCAAAAGATTTCAGGACAGGACTTTGTCTCCAGGGTTGTGAAAACCACAACCACAAGCACAATTCCATCCTCTTACTATTCGTTATTCGTTAAAGGTTTCTCTTTCTCACCCGTGAATGGTCTCTAATTTCCAAATGTTTACTTTAATCTTGTTTTATGCTATCAATTACTTGATAAATTAAAGTCTAATCCAAAAATTACAGAAGTAATTATGAAGTATTTTCACTAAAATCACATTTTAAAGCTAGAAAAGATATTAATAACATCCAGTAACAGCAGCATAGTAACTCACTCAAAGTCATACTCAACCAAAGTGAGAGAGCCACTCTATTAATAAACAGTAGCCTCTTGTTATACATCAGAACTATAATCATAATCTATTGCTTGACAGAAAGAAATGTATGGCTATTATAACTTAAGTTAGTGATCCCAAGGAGCAAATTTCAGCAATAAAACTCTACCACTTTTGTTGCATCACAGAAAATACATACCAACAGAACAAGCCAAAACGGGGGTTATTTACATTGTATTCCTCTGTCTTTTAAATTCCAATGTACGCAAATGCTTACCTTTCTTGTGTTCTTTCCAGAAACTTTCCCCCCCAAATTAAACAGTTCCTACCCACCATAATGAAATTAAATGTTTGCATTATACCTTTTGTTTTTGAACTGGTGATAATTTTAATGACTTGTCATTGGAATTCTGGCTCATCATATGTGTCTGAAATAAATAAAAAAATGAAAGTTTTAAAAAGAATAAAGCTATATACATGACTATATGATTATATATTTAAACATTGCAAATATATATAAATAAAATGAATGCCAAATAGTTCAGATAGTAATATAGTCTACTCTCAATGGCCACACTAATAATGTGAGGATCAAAATAAATTTCATTATATTTGAATTATACCTCAATAAAGTTAGTTGAAAAATAACAAACAAAATGAAACAAAAACAAGCAAGCAGCATTTTATGCATAGAAGAGTATAGGAAGTATACACATACACACACACAATGAACTAAAATTCAAACTCATATCTAGTTAGATAGATAGGAAATCATTACCATATTTAAGACATCAGTAGTTTCTCCAAGGCTTTCTGAATCCTCTCCTGAAGAATTTTCTCTCTCTTTGCCTTTGGTCATTTTATCTTGAAAATAATATGAATGATTAAAAGGGGAAAAGGAAATGCAGATTCAACAGAAAAGTGAAAGGTAACTGACCAAAACTAAAAATTATTCTGTAACATAAAGTACAGGTATAATTTTACTAAAAGTCCTTTAACCTAATGTTAGGGGAATTGAACAGAATTCATTCAGAGTGATAACAGGTTTTAAAATCTCTTTTTGAAGTTTAAAAACTTTGACACTGATTAGATAACAATTGCTTCATTCATATGGACAAGCAAACACTGTGAAAATACTACCCAGGTATTGAGCACTGTGATAGCTAGTCCCAACAAGGGCCCCAATGACCTGCATCTTCCTATGTAGCTCGCTTGTACATTACACCAGGTTGGTCTGTGTGTATATGACCAATAAAATAACCAGACACGATTGTAATGGCGTCGTAGCTTCTGTCTTGGTTACATGCATTTTTTTTCTCTCTCTCTCTTGCTTTCTTTCTCTGTCATCACTTGCTGTGGGGTAATCCACATTGTGAGCATCTCTATGGAGAAGCCTATGTAGTGAGGAAGTGAGGCCTCCCACCAATGGCCATGTGAATGAGCTTAGAAGTAGATTTCCCAGCTCCAGTAAAGCCTTCAGGTAACTGCAGCCCCATCTGACAGTGTGACTGCAACCCCATGGAAGACTCTGAGCCAGAACCACCCAGCTAAGCTGTCCCTGGATTCTTGAGTCTCAGAAACTGTATGAAAAAACAAATGTTTGTTGTGTTAGCCTGCTAAGTTTTAGGGTCATTTTTTTATGTAGCACCAGAAAACTAGTACAAGCACCTAGAACTTTTCACAGAAAACTACAAGGTTATTACATCATAAAGCAAATAATTAAAAATCATAAGTTCTATTTGATCTTATATTTTTTCTCAATTTCTTACTATACCTTCATTGATCACCTGTATATTTATTTGAGGGTAGCTCCTTAATGAAGTCTTCACTAAAAGATGCCAGTCCACACTGATCTCTCCCTTTTAAATCCATTTAATTGAATGGGCAAGTAATCATTTGTGTTTATTCCATGTGAAGTGATATGCAGAAGAGCAACTTAAATAATTGCTAATTCTTTTTTATTTTTATTGTCTATATTTAAGGTGTAAAACAGATATTTTGGTATACATTTGTAATTGTTAATTCTTAATGAACATATAGTCTAGAAGGGAATATAAAACATATGACATAGAAGAATGACAAATCACATCCATGTTGGGAACCAGGAAGGGTTTCACTAAGGAGGTACATGGAAGGATGAGTCAAATTCTGAGAGGTAGAGAAGGAGGTAGAAGGGGAAGAAAACGAAGCCCATTCCTAATAAAGCAGCAGAACAGTAATCTGAGCAAAGGAGTAAGAAGAGAAAGAGAGGAAAGAAGCTTGTTTTGAAAGCTTATCATATGCCCGGAACATATGCTTTTACATATGTTAGATTAATTCCATGACAACAAGAAAAGTATTATATCCTCATTTTATAAATGAGGAAACTAAGCTTCAGTGACCCTGTTGGTGCCCAGTGTCAATCTCAGGTCTGTCTGACTCCATAGCCCGTGTTCTTTCTACTTAGACTTTGAATGGCTCAGTTTGATCAAAATCAAGGGATAGCAAACTTTTTATCTAAAGGGCCATACGATAAACATTTTAGGCTTTGTGGTCCACAAAGTCTCTGTCCTAATTAACCTCTGACATTATAGTGTGAAAATAGCCACAGACAAATCATAAAGGAATGGGTATGGCTGCAGTTCAATAAAACTTTATTTAAGGCCGGGCACAGTGGCTCACACCTGTAATCCTAGCACTCTGGGAGGCCGAAGCGGGTGGATCGCTCAAGGTCAGGAGTTCGAGACCAGCCTGAGCAAGAGCAAGACTCCGTCTCTACTAAAAAATAGAAAGAAACGATCTGGACAACTAAAAATATATATATATAGAAAAAATTAGCCGGGCATGGTGGCACATGCCTGTAGTCCCAGCTACTCAGGAGGCTGAGGCAGAAGGATTGCTTGAGCCCAGGAGTTTGAGGTTGCTGTGAGCTAGGCTGACGCCACGGCACTCACTCTAGCCCGGGAAACAAAGCAAGACTCTGTCTCAAAAAAAAAAAAAAGCAACTTTATTTAAAAAAACAAGCAGCTAGCTGGATTTGTCCCACGGGCTATTTCTGCAGACTACTGATCTAAATGAAGGTTGTTAGGAAAAAAAACTATTCAGATATAAAGCTAGAAAAGCAGGTGGGAGTTATATGGGAAAATCTATATTTGTTTTCATAAATATCAGGGATTCACTGAAGACACTGGAGCAGAAGGAAACTGAATTGCACCTGAAGAATATTAACATGCAAAGTGTTATGTAAGATAGATTGGGCAGGGCAGAGAACATAGGTTTGGAAAATATATAGTAGATTATTTAAACTGATGACCTTGCCTCAGACTTGACTGAGAAAACAGAAGTCACCAGACCTGATCCACTTGATCTCCTCACTGGCAAACACATCAATTACCTACATTTGTACCCTAGTTCTAATTTTCCTGTTAAAATGTAGGACATTTTTCCTGTTATTAAAGGCTGCTGTGTACCCCTCCTGTCTTCAAAGAGCTTTGCATCCTTGGTTATACTTTCTCTCTTCTGCACTACCAAGCTCTCCTGGACTACTGGCTCATCCATTAGCATACAAATGTGCTCCACTATTTCCTATTGAGCCCACATCTCCCTCTAGCTGCCAGCCCATTTCTCTGCTCTACTTCATCACCAAATACGCAAATGAATTATCCACATATCCTATCTTCTCTTCACTTTCTCATTCCTCCTTCATGCTTCAATTTTTAACACTCTGGCTTCTGCCCTGATCTTCTGCTGGAACTGTTCTTGTTGAGATCACCAGTAATCTCCATGATACCAAATCCCTTGTTGAAATCACCAGTAATCTCCATGATACCAAATCCAGTGGATGCTTCTTCAAGCTCTTTTCCCTTGACCTTTGAGCAGTACTTTGCATTCATGACATTACTCAGTTCTATTTTCCCTCCTCCTACCTTACTGGCTGACAAGGCTGAGGAAGGATTCTTCCCTGGCTCTTCTTCCTCTACCCTCTAAATATTAGATGTTCTTAGGGCTACGTCCTGGGCCCCCTTCTCTTCTGACTCTACTCTCTAATAGGTGATTGTACCAACTTCCATGGATTTTAAATACCATGTCTATGTTGATGGTTTCCAAATTTATATCTCTAGTCCAGAGTTCTCTTCTGAACTTTAGGCTTGTTTTTCAACCATCTGTTTGATACTTTTACTTGGATGTCTCACAAATATCTCAGGCTCAATTCTTAAATTTCTTCCTCAGACTTGTCAACCATCCTCTTGCTTAGGAATCATCCTTGATTCCTCCCTTTATTTCAAGCCTATATGTAATTCATTAACATTTAGCAAGTCAAGTCGGTTTTGTCTAAAATGTATTTCAAATCTGCCCTCTTCTCTTTTCTCCATCTCCACCGTAAACACCATCATCTCTTGGAAAAGGCTCACAAGTGTTTTTCCTACTTCTAGTCTGGCCTCCATACAATTCACACAGAGGCAGAAGTGATCATCTTAAAATGTAAATTGGATTGGAACACATCAGTCCACTGTTTAAAACCCTTTAACTGCTTTCTGTTGTACTTAACAAAAATATTCAAATCAAATAAACCTCTTATGGCCTATTAAATCATGAATAATTTTTCACTGTCTCTCTCCATCATCATCTTGTCCTAGGCTTTTCTCCTCACTTTCTAAGCCCCACTAGTCATCTCTCCTTTTCTTATAAGCTGCCTCCAAACCTCTGTCTATATAATTTTCTTTGTCTGAAATGCATATATTCTTTTTGTATGGCCATCTCTTTCTTATCCTTTATATTTTAGTTTAAATGGCACCTTCTCAGCAAAACCTATCCTGACCTCCTCTCCTCCATTATAAAGACTTAAGTCCGTAAATGATTTAAAAAAGTCACATTATATATTGGCTACAACTTTCAAAATACTTTTCGTTAAGAGAGTTTTAGCAAATAGTCACAAGAAAGTTAAGGGATGGCTTTTCCTTTTGATCTAACTACAAAATTATGTATATTTTCACATTCAAATTTCTTGAAGTGGCAAACAACTTTCCCCAAAACATAAACATCTCTTTTCCTTGTATACACTACTTGTCAGAATCTACTACTTTTCCCATGTCCAAGGCTGAAAAGCACCATTAGACATTGATTCTTATTTCAAAAGGAAACATACAAAAGTTGTGGGTTAGATACAGGAAATTAGCTCATTAGCAAGGTCCTAGTTATAGTTATATTCCATTTGCATGGCCCATAACTGTTGCTTGAGTTCCCGATCCTTTATTACTTCAAACTTTTGCCTAAGTTCCTGATCTCAAAGATACTAAAAATTATCTGTGCCATGGTTCTTAATCCCTGATGCCCAGGTTTATCTTCTTAATTTCAAACCTACTGCTTACTCTCTGATCTCCTGGTCCTGGCTTCTTGTCCTGCCCCTATCATCCAAGCACATGCCCTGCAGTAATACATAGACACATCTAGGATACACAAAAGTCTGTGAACAAAATTATTTAGAAGAGTTGTATAATAGCAAAAGGGCTGGGATTATCTTCATCTAATAGGCAGTGAGGTAGAAGTGTTAATAATAATCATAACTATATTTGTTAAGGGGT
Organism: Propithecus coquereli; assembly: GCF_000956105.1. Classification (NCBI taxonomy): domain Eukaryota; kingdom Metazoa; phylum Chordata; class Mammalia; order Primates; family Indriidae; genus Propithecus; species Propithecus coquereli. The sequence continues at coordinate 2,633,428 of NW_012141969.1, read as the reverse complement.
TTCTAGAGGTGCTGGACTCAATATAAATATTTTATATATCTGATCTCATTTAATCCTCCCTGTCACTTTCTCAGGTAGGTATTATTAAACCCCTTTCAGTTAGTAAATGTCAGAGCTGGTATCTGACCCCAGATCAATTTAACTCCAGAACCCATCCTCTTAACTACTATGCTATGCTGCCTAAATACAGAATTTCATGTAAGTCCAGAAGACCTGCATTCAAATCTTATCCACTTCATTTATGAACTGAGTGACATTGGGCAAGTCACTTAATCTCTCCAAGCCTTGCTTTTCTCAACTGTAAAGTGAAAAATATAACTCTTTCCTAGTTCATGGAGTCATTTCAGGGTTTAAAGGAGATAAGTAAAGGAAGGCACTATATATGTTATCTATTACTCTATAAAAATATGCCACTGTGGCTATATGGCACTCTTAGGGCCACTGACAGTGCTTTCTATTTGTAAGGGTATTCCTGGATTTGAGTTCAAATGAGAGATTTCGGGCTCTAACCAGGGAGAGAAAATTCAATTAACTGGAGAAAACATCTTAACATGAAAATGATAGGAATAAAAGACACATTTCTCCTGAGAAGAGAGAGTAGCAAATGTTACCTGGTTCCATTGGTGGCAAGGAGTCCTCCTTCTCAGATTTGGTTTTCTCTGGCAGGTTACTCATAGACAAATGGGAAGGGTCTGAATTAGGGGGAAAAAAAGCTGGTGCGGTAGCAGTCCCTTCTATTGGAGGTAGTGTTCGCATAGTTTGAATAGAATCTGGGGATTTCTCCTTTAAAATAAGCAAGTTAAATAAACTGTCAAATGGCGTTATATATTTAATATTTCTATAAACTTTCCTGCAGTTCCTAAAAACGAGAAAGACTTTAAGAGAAAGACTTCCAAGTCTGCCAACATTCCACAACATTTACTTATTAATAATCTTCGAGGGCTCAAAAATGTTTTGTTCTGTTGTCTCTATCTTAGTTGCTCTAAGTTGTCAATTTGGAAACCTTTTTTTTCACATGATGGGGAAAAAGTGTGCGTGCTACCTTCCCTGAGAAACCAAAAAATTACTCATAAGCTGTAAACAAGCAACTACTATGAAACACTGATGAGTTATTTCTCAACCTTTCCATATATACTCTTTCATGATAAAAAGCCAGATGTAACCTTTTTATTTCAAAAGGAATATGTCTTGGAACTTAAGGTAATTTTCAAAAAAAGGAATATCTCCTTTAAAAATTATTGGCCATTTACTTTTTAAAAATATATATGTCATTGAAACAATTTTAAATTGTTTCAATTGTCATTGAAATAATTTTAGAGCATAGGTGAATCTCCAAATTTAACTGAAAGAGACTATTCCTTCTCTCAAATTAAAGTCCTTATTTCTTTGTTTTTTACATTTCACTATAGTGCACAACCTTCCACTGCTCATGAGGTATAAGTAAATGATAAAAGAATGTAGCGTTATGCAAGATGATTAAGTTCTAGAGATCTCTGTATAACATAATATTGTGCCTAGAGTTACAATACTGTATTATACACTTAAAAATATGTTAAATGGATAGACCATGTTAAGTATTCCTACTGCAATAATAACAAAAAAGCATATGTTAAGTTAAAGTAGAAATCAATCCACATGCAGTTGAAAAATACAATTCAGCATTCAATCTCAGGCAATAAAATAGGCCTGTATAAGAATGCTTTGTATAGTACCACTGTCTATACGCAAAGGTTATCCATGAGAATTTGAATTTTGTAATTTGTCTTTAACAGCTTAACTCTGAATTCACTTCAAACGTTTGTAAGCCTTCGACTATAATAATCTTATTTAGCAAATTTATCTGAGAAGAACCTTCTTTGATTGAAAAAGAAAATGGATTTTTTCCTCAAGTTTTCTTGGCAGTGTGAGGTAATACTATTATTAATACATAGTACAGGCCACAATTGTACCCTCTCTCGTCGCCGCACACGTGCTGATACAGTTCTATCCAGTGTGTTTCCTGAGGTCAGGTTGCCAGTGGGAGGAAAAGTTGCTGCAGATAAAGAAGAATCATTTGCTTCACCTACTTCAATTCTTTCTGCCACACCAAGTCGAGGAGTAGCAAAGACTATCATGTGACATCCACCACAAGCAACCTACAGCATAAATCCACAGAAAATTAATCAACACTGGCTTCAAACATAAATGAGTTTTTAACTGTTATCAGCTATAAGATATTTACTTAGTGCCAGACTTCCTTGACTGACTTGCTCTCTATACACACACACACTATTATATACACATATGTATTATAATACATAGTGTATGAATTATAATACATATTCTTTAAACACTATGATTGAAAATTATAACAAGTTGAATCTACCATTATACTTTCAATTTAATATAATACAGAGAAAAAAGTACTTGGCACATTACACTTCTCCTTACAAGTTAGAAAATGTTATATTTTAACCTGAGAGCAACATTAAAAACTTGAAAAAATTACTCAGAGAAGTTCTACTGAGAAAAAAATATGACCTAAGAATAAATTAGTCTCTTATGATAATTATGCTTCTAAGCCTCCTTTACATGAGCACTTTCTAAGTTTAATGCTTAAATATCCTTTAGAGAAAAATGTAAGCATGCATATTGATGTAACATGAAACATGGAAACATGGAAAAATGATGGAATATGAAAAAATGAAATCAACATTCAAAGAATTTTGAAAAATAAATGATTTTCAACAAAATGCTATAAAAACATAGCATAGTATTTTTAATACACAGATTCTAACTTTTTTATAGTGTTCTACATGGTGGTGTAAAAATAGCATACCCTGAATCTTTCCTTCATATTTTCAAATTTAAAATTTATATATGTTTTTGTATATCACTTTTTTTCTCAATCATGCATTTTTATTTTATTTATTTATTTTTTCCTGATTGCTTTTCTTTTATTCATGAAGTAGGAGGCAACCTCAATAGCTGAGATTGGTCTGGAGTATGAGAGTAGGAAGTTGAATAGGGAGAAGGACCTGTAAAATGGCCATTTTGGAAAATGGAAAAATAAATTTTCCAGGAAAATATATTAGGATTTAGGCTTTAGGCTTTAGTGTTCTTTCTCAGATGGCTGTTAGGAATTTTTTTATTTTTATTTCAGGGTATTATGAGTGTACAAACATTTTGGTTACATTTTATGTTTCTGCCTCACTCAAGTGAGGGTTAGAGGCATGCCCTTTCCCTCTACAATGCTCGCCATGTCCTTTAGTTGTGAGTTTACACCCCACCATCCCCCTAATCCCTGGAGAATATTACTGCCATGTGAGCACCACAGTGTTAATCAGTTAGTACCAATTTCAAAGCGAGTACAAGTGGAGCCCATTCTTCCGATCTTGTGATACCTCACTTCGGATAACGGGCTCAAGTTCAATCCAGGAAAATATAAGAGGTGCTAGATCATTGTATATCACTTTTTAAAATTATCATCCCCATAAGACTCTAAGCTCAATAAATGAGGACTTGGTCATTTTGTTCATCACTGTATTCAGTACTTTGTATCCCTAATACATAGTATAGTATCTTACACACAGAAGGCTTTCATTAAACGACTGTCGAATCAATAAATGGAAGTGTTCCATAGTATGAGACCCTGAGTCTTAGGAGAACAAATTTCAAGAGATATTATCATCACCAAGTAAACAGAATTTTCAAAAGTCTATAGCTCTTAACAGGCAAAAGTATTAGAAATAATAGAGACACAATGCCTTATGGTGATGTGACACTGAAACAATGTATTTTTATCCCAATAAAATTTAGCCAAAAAACATATCTCAAAACTCTTCATTTATTATCAGAATTTCTCTCGTGCAGATTTGAGAGTCTCCATAACATTTTATTCAACAAATATTTATTGAAGACTACTGTGAGCAAGGTACTCATTGGGCAGGGTGCTACACAAGATACAAAGTTTACAGGCATATCACAGTCTCAGCTTTCAAGAGACATATGAGAATAAAGCAGAAGAGTCAAGATTTGGGCAAAAAGGAAGATGCTAAAGGAGGAAAATCAGGAAAGGGACAGATTTTCAGAGTGGCAAAATGTCTAATATTTAGCTTTGAGGAAACTAGTATATTTATTAAATATATCCATAATATTCTTTCATACAAACATGAAAGTACTTATTTTCTATGAAATACTGAAATACTTAAATAAAAGAATATGAAAATGTAAACAGGGAAATATGATGCCCTTACCAACTGAATTATAAATCTCAAAAACTTAGAGCACAAAGTGGGAACAAACTGATTGGTAAAATTCTCCAGTCCAAGTCCTAATCTTCCATGTCGACCATCTCCAAAAGTATACATAAGTCCTACATCTAAAATGCAAAAAAAAATGAAGAGAATTATAAAAGTGTTACTTGTAAGGATCTATTTGTAAGCAGGCCAATATATTAACTTATTTAATACACTGCAGTTATAATTTCCCCCTCAAATTCTGCATTAAATTTACTCTGATCCATTGATCTTTCCATACTTTCTAAGGTCTCTGTGGTCCTGCATATCAGGCAACAGATATTCTGATAATAAATCACTGAACCTTGGTGGTTTGTGAAGTCGAAGCCCCGTTGTGCAAGGCACTGTGTGGAGCAGCAGCAATACAGCGTAAGATTTTGTGATACACACCATATTCTCAAGGGGAAAGAGATGTTTGTACTCTGACCCGCTACATCCCAATACAATCTGTTTTCTTTTTTCTTGATGCCCTTGATAGATCATAGTTTCTCAACCTTGGCACTATTGATATTTGGGGCCAGATAATTTTTGGTCGTGTGGGTCTGTCCTGTGCACTGTAGGATGTTTAGCAGTATCTCTGGCCTCTACCCACTAAATGCCAGTAGAAAAACCCCCCTCTGCAGATGTGACAATCAAAAATGTCTCCAGACATCGTCATGTGTCTTGTGGGGGGAGAGTGGACACCCAAAATCATCACTACTAGAGAACTACTGGCTTAGATCAATCTAGCTGTCTCTTTTACTAATTTGGCTCTTGGGCTGTGGAATGTTCCTGATGGAAATGCCATAAGCCAACCATGCTAACTAGTTCCTATACCAACATCAGGCTCATGATGATGATGATGAGAAATCTTGTTGTTTCTCTCCAGTTAATCCTTTTGCCCACTGCCATAGCAGCTATTCTGAACCTCTGCTCCTTTCCTAAAGCCCTTCCTTCATACCCTGCATCTCAAGTGGGCTGAGAGGAAAGCAGAAGTAAAGGGTGTTAATATGGTGCAGAGGAGAGGGATTTCCCTCCAGTCTGGGGATTAGGTAAGGCTTTCAAAGCAAAACCTAAAAGATGAGTTGGGTTTAGCTGCAAGAAGAAGGGAGCAAAGAATCTTCCAGACAGAGCGAGCGTACATAGAAAGGCTCTGAATCAAAGAGGAAACATGACCCAGGCAAGAAGCTGAAAGGCAACCAATTCCCCTGAAGCATAAAGAAGACAGTGGTATGAGATGAGTCTAAGGAGGTAAGAAGAAACCATACTACAGAGGGTCCTATTAGTTCAGATTAAGAATTTTAAATTCTATTTTAAAGATAATAAGAAACTGAATGAATAGTTTGAAACTGGGAAATGACTGGATAACATTTGGGGACTTCTGGTTTAAGATGGCAAAGCGGCTGCATGTGAAGCAACTCCAAGAAAATTGAATAAAAATGATTTAAAATAATAATGTAGTTCAGTAAGGTGTCAAGTTCAAAAATTAATTTAAAAAGATTCCCCATAAATAAGTCATAACCTGTGTTTACTCTTTAGAGTTATAATTTCACTATTATGTATTTATTTCTTTTATAAAAACTCCTTATTGCCTTTATCCCTTTTTCCTCCTTCTTTTTGGTCCTGATTTCTTCATCCAAAATGCTTTTTAAGACTTGCCTTTTTTAATTTGATTGTCTTTTGCCTGAAAAAATAAACTCTGATCCAAGTTGCCTGATTATACTTTCAACTTCAGAGAGCTTTTTAAAATATGATCCACTGGCCATAATGTGGAATTGGCAAGAACTTACAGATAACTCACTATATACTTCTTATTAGTCCTGGAGGAAAAAAAATCTGTAACATTTGTCCCCTGGGAAGGACTAATGAGCAAAAAGGCAAACAAAATTAATGTTCAATTATTTGTGCTATAACTCTTTTCATCAGGAGGAAAGGTATTATAAAAATTTAATTAAATAATCTAATTGTATATTAGATGATACATAAAAGCAGTGTGTATTTAACATCAATGGAAATTTAGACCTGATAAAAAATGACAGTAAGGACAGAGAAATTGAGATTAGGACTCCACGATAAGGACTACATATCAATAATTCTTACAGGATGATGAATGAATAATGCTTCTTTACATTCTATGTAATGCTAGTTCATGCTACATTAACGAAAACATCAATGCTTGATAATGGGCAGGTTGTCCTCTCTCAAAGGTCCTTTGGGGAAGAACGAACAGTAATACATTTGCTAATTCCTAGTTTCCCTAACCAGATGCCACTAGATGAAGCTTCATCATAGCAGTAGCTTTTTTAGAAAGAAGGAAAAAAAGTACAAATAGCAGTACCTGGATTATTGCAATATACTAGATTTCTGACTTTTTGACACTTTATTTTTAGCTAGAAATAGTGAAATTACATACAGATCCTTTTGTTACAAAGCATTTAAAATTGCAGACTACATCAATTACATATAAGTAACTCAATCATTTCAGGGGAGAATCTTTATTATGTCCTAGGTTATTAGCAGCACCTAATTTCTGAGGCTGAGAAGTAGGCCCAAAGGAACCTGGATAAGGGAGAAATCAGAGTAGAAGATCTTTGAAGTACCCTCCTGTTTATTATCATGGAATTAGAAGGAAGGAGTCATTCCTGAAAACGCCTCCTGGTGGCAAAAACATAAGAATTTACTCAGCCTGAATGCTCTATCAGATTGAACAGGAAGAATGTTTTAAAAGAAATTCTTTCTTGTGGGATTTTTCCCTCTGGCTTGCGCAGAGTTAAGAGCCTTCGAACTGATACAATTTCAAAAATATTCCAGCTTTCTGCCAAAGTATAATACGACGGTCTTATTTCAGATATCACTGGCCTATTTTGAGGTTCTAAATCTTTGGATCATTTACATTTATTTTAAATTAAGATAATAAAAAGGAGTTTACAACTTTAGACTTCGGGATATTAAACAAGGAATTCCATTTTCTGAGTAATTAATTGCTTTACTTAAGTTAGATACATTCATATCATATATTATTTATTTTATAATAAAATATACCCAATTCTATAAATATATAACAGAAATTCTAATCCATACCTGTTATCAAAGCTGTATGACTTTCTCCACAGGAAATATAACTTATTTTTTGATTCTTAATATTCTCATGCTCAATGACTTTGGGCTCAAAAGTTTCAAAAAGAAAAGTGCCAAGACCCAGCTGACCAAACTGTCCCCGCCCAAACGCATACACAGCTTTCTCTGAAAGGAAGGGGGCAAACAGAAGAAAAGGATTGCATAGAAGCAGACACTGTCACCATCATATCTAGAAAAATTGTGATATTCAACCTTTCATAATGACGGTTAAGTAACTCTGAAAAACTACCCATATAAAAATACATAATACTAAAGTATAAATTTTTTAGTGATGAAGGAAGAGAAAAATGAAAAGGTATACAACTGTAAAAATTATGGCATGGGTCTGTTTTTATCTTTTATACATAACCATAAAAGGAATTGCTGTAAGTAAGCAATAGGTACGACATAAGACACATAAATTGCGGAACTACCTGAAATGGCCCTATAATTACCACCTCAGTTCAAAAAGCATCAATTGGCATTAAGCTAATTCCTTTTACTTTCTCAAATAAAAAAAAAAGTGTTTCCTACAGAAAAACTTATTTTTAAAAGTAGTTTAGTAATCTATTTTATAAAACACAACTTCAGAGAATTGTCTTGAGAATCAAAATGTACAGTAGATACGCTAGATTTATTCACAAATAAAGCTCTTTTACCAGGAAATGCAATAATAATAAGAGGAGGGGGAAAAAAATCTTTCCTCTATACAGATATTTTGGAAGTAATTCCAAAGTACCTCCAATAACTCAGTAAATATTAGCTCATATATTTTCTAGAAATGGAAAAGTACAAAAATAGGATACATGAGTAATGCTCAAAGGGTCTTTTGAGACACACAATCTCCCTAGCTGCCGCAACAGGAAGCGCAGTGTTGATTGCATTAGTCAGTTCTCCTTAGTTCAGTACGTTGACTCTCTCGTACTGTAGGAGGGAGAGCAAGAGCTTAATATTCGTTCTGAAACTGAAACCTTCAGATTACTAGCCATGGCAAGTAGGCAAGTTACTTAGATTGTCTGATGATATAATCCCTGTCTAATAGAGTTGCTGTCAGGATTAAATGAGAAAACATTCAGGCAGATTTGAAAACATAATAATTAGGACATTAAATTGTAAAGAACATTTTCCTAAAAAGTAATTATCAACTCATCTTATTCTGACAATAGGGGGTACTGATGAACACATAACTGCTTATTGTCATGTAGTTTTATATTTTTTCTAATAAGAATGTTTGCTTCATAAATGAGACATATAACTCCTTAAAGAAAATGTGCTGTATCAAGGATATGAAGCCATATTGAAGAAATGAAAAAAGCAGATCCTTATTTTAATATAAAAATCCATTTCTTAGTTTAATTAATAATCACATGGCATATTGCCAGTTCTAAATGTTCAGCTTAATACAATGTTGGGTAAACTAAAACAATTATCTTTCTTTAGCTGACCAAAAATTACTGTAAATTTCTAAGGCTGTCTGATATTAATTAGCTTGAGAAATGAGGCTGTTTAGGCAGCCTGAATCATGTTACAAAAGTTTTGTTCATTATCCTGTTAAAAACGACCTAAGACTTTTTTATCTAAGGATATTACTTATAACAACTAATATAATTTTGGGTCACATCACCTTTGTGACATTAAACAACTGATATAATTTTTGGCCACATCATCTTTGTGACATTTAATTTAATGTTAGTAAATAATACTACATTAGGAAAACAGATTTGATTAGTTGGCTTCAGATCAATATGACTGTAATTTCATAAAATATATTTGACTTCAGAACTAATAACTTAGTGCCCTGTAGAGATCTTAGGTTTGTCCAAACATAATATGGAGAAGTTAAGATAAATTTTCATTTTCCTTGGGACCCAGACTTCACTGTGGACCCCATCTTATAACCAGTCTTTCTTGTCTTTTGGTAACTGCTACGGATGACATACAAGATTATATCTACCACTATGCCTCACTTTAGTGTGTCCCAAGTTGCAGTCTCACACTTTCTCCACAGAAGTCCACTGTTTCCCAAATCCTAAGGAGAAACTACAATCACACCATCACTACAATCAGTTGTATTTTCTAACCTATCATGGTCACGTGCAAATACTATGTCTTAAATAAGTTTATTAGCAATTAACTAATTTGAATTACCTTTAAAATAGTTTAATGAAAGATACCCAAACAGATTTAAAGATTAGAGTTATAGATGCACAGAAAACAAAGGTGGGGAGGTCCCCCATAGAATCATGTAATCCAAGTCCTTTGCTTTAGTGCAGGGAATGATCTAGAATGGAAGATTAGCTTTTCTATCCTTAAGGCCTTGCAAAGTACTACATAACTCTCTTAATAATCCAATTTAGCATTTAGTCAAACTGATGATCAATGTACTCTTCAGGCCCATTTCTTCATCAGCTAGGACTAAATATTTAATATTTCTATCTACACTGTGTTCCAGAATACATCAAGGCTAGCTCATACTAAAGCTCTCACAGTTCCATGGAGAAATGTGAAAAATAGGCAAAGCAGTAAATTTTCCACAAAGATGAAGTTATCCTATTTAAGGAGGTATCCTTTACTATATAATTAAGAGCTTTTTATTTTTGTTTGGAAAATGTCCCTTATTTTATGATATGATAGTGAAAACAGTCATTTTTTTCAATGTCCATATTTAGGCAAATGTAAATCAGAAGTTGGCAAACATCTCTTGGATCTCATAGTTTTTTTAACTCAAATTTTAGATTCTTCTTTGGAGTAAAACAAGCTCTTCACTGTTTACGAAGTTACTTATGAATTACAAAAATTATCTCTGTTTTTCCCTGTATTATCAAATTTTTCTCCTGTATTCCCCCATTCAATCTTGGCTGCTACAATCAGACAGACAGGAAGTACAAGGATACTCTTTTCTTGCATCTGTGGTAGAAACCTTAGCAGCAGACAGCAACTGCTCCAGGTCTGTCAAATAGATGCATCACATAATTTTTTTAAAAAAGCAAACTTCATTGGTGTGTGAGATCCCAATGTCTGCAAAAATCTGGAGAGAGCTATCAATTTCTAAAAACTGGATTTTGAACCTCAAAACAAAGTCCACAGAAAGCTAAATGTCATGAATACTGTAAAAAATCATATTTATGTACATTTTTTTAATTTTAAGTATAATTAAAAGTATCATGGATTATCTTCTTGCTCACTTGATATGAAAATATTTTATAATATATGGTTGACTGACTTACTATGTAATCAACACATGTGTCCTTCAGGGTAACCTTGAATAAATTATTTCCATAATCTTTATATAAACTAGAAGAAATGCATAACACATAAAGAGTAAGTTGTGTTTCTGCCTATAGAATGAATTTTCAGATAATGTATGAGGATTAATTTCAAAGTTTAATTTCTAGAATAAATCTTTTTATATGAAATTATATGAAAATTCATTTTTCATCAGCAAGAATTCAGAAAAATCCTAAACTTCAGAATGATTTTTAAATTTAGAGTGGAGGTTATGAAAAAAATTATTTCTAACTTGGAAAAGATTCCATCTGGAAACTATAATTCTGGGAAACCAAAGCTTAATAAGCATGACTGGGACTAGAACAGGACATCAAGGAAAATCAGACGGAAAATCTAAAGATAAAATATTATTCGCTCACCTTATAACATTAAGCATATCATCTGAGAACTAGATATCGCTCAATTTTTTTTTCAGTTCAATGAGCTTTGGCAAATGCATACATCCATGTATTCATCACCACAATCAAAATATAGAACACTTTCATCACCCCGAACGGTCCCCTATGCCGCTTTCAAATCAATCCTCACTCCATCGTCACGCCCCAGGCAACTAATGTTCTGCTTTCTGACACTATGAATTCGATTTGTTTTTCCTTGAATTTCGTAACAATGGAATTGTACAATATGCCTGGCTTCAAATATCATCTAGAACACTTCTAACTTTGGGTTACTCAAGATTAAGTGGTGACTTCAGAAACTGTTAATTTCTTTTTGAGTGAAAAATAGCATCGTAAAAATTCACCACCTAACTGCATTACCTCTATATTACTCATCTAAAATAAATCTAATGCTGAACAAATTTGGAAGCATAAATTAATAAGCATTAGCAAGTAGTGAGTATATTCCAATATAGTGATTAGAATCCTGAGAAAGGACATGTCATAACAAACATTAAATTCATAAGACAAAAGTGACATTACTATTAAGGTTCTTTATTTTATTATCTGTAATTTATAACCTTACCACTTTTTAATGAATTATTGTAACAGAACATAAAATCACAAAGAAATTCCCAAATTATACATTGTGAATATCACAAAGAAAAGAATTATCAAGGACATGTAGAAAACAGCATGAACAGGGAGCTTCTCCAAAAATGGTATTTCAGGAAAAGTGTCAACTTTAGATAAATATGGAATACACATATATGAGGAAAACAGTTTTTTCTTGATAATGAGCTAAAATGTAATATACTGCCATTAAATGTGTTAAGGTCATGAAAATGTCAAATGCATTAGCAGAAACAATTCAAAGAGATTCATTTTTTTCTACCTAAAAAAATTCTTTCATAGACCAGAAATGTGTATAAACTATAGGAATAAAAGGTGGGGATCTTAAGGAAAAGAGATGAAAGGCCAACTTATATGAGGTATCTAAGAGAGTCAAAATTATAAAAGCTAAGAATAGAATGGTGGGTGTCAGGGACTGGGGGGAGGGGGGGAAGGGAGTTGAGGTACAATGGGCACAGAGTTTCAGTTATGCAAGGTAAGTTTTAGAGATCTGCTGTACAAGGTTGTGTCTTATATATAACAATACTATATTACACATTTAAAAATCCATTAAGAGGGTAGATCTCATATTAACTGTTCTTACCACAATAAAAAAAATGAACATTAAAAAAATTTCATTAGCTACCACAGAAAGCAGGGGACAGAGCATCAGGCTCCACGCATACCTGTGAGAACCACGGTGTGTCCTCCACCACAAGCTACTTGGAGCACCTTCTCGGGAATTCCAGACACCAGTTGGGGTGTTCTGTAATTGGTCAGCAGCTCACTGGGAAGACCTAATTTCCCACCTTCAGGTTCTCCAAATGTGTACAGTTCACCATCCACTATTGAAGGAGAAGTATAGTGATCAATGATGACATAAATATGAATAAAATACTGGCCTTTTTGGTTGATGTTCTCACATTCAATAAAAAATTTCAACAATGAACTTAATAAATTTGTCCTTTCTTAAGATATTTTTACTGTATGGTAAGAAAATAAAGATTTTCTTTTCCCCTTGATTATTTTAATTCAATAACCTTCATGAAGAATTCATGACTGTCATTACTAATAAACAACTAGAGAATCATTTTAGCTCTTTCACAAAACATAGTAAAGACTATCTTGCATCTTCTACTCACTTTTAATAAAGCAAAATGACTAGATATTAAGCTCCCATAAGGACACAGATTTTTTCTTCCTCACTATGGTATTCCCAAAACCTAGCAGAATGTCTAGAACAAGCACTAAATGAATACTTGTTGAATAAACAAATGAATTATTGCTTTTTATGAAACTTGTTTTTAGAAAACTCACTTAAGTGTGAAGTAAATAACTTGAATAACTCTTAAGATAGCAGATTTTACCCATTTACATGGCACTTCCTCCAGACAGACTCTCTTATCAAGGAGCACCTAATCAATGCCTTGTCCATAGTAACACTATTGATTTGCTTCTTTATTAAATTTATTGTAAATAAATATTGTATACAATTTATACAATAAATATTATATACAATTTATAACATGAACTTGAATTGAGAACACAAACACGAGCATTCAAACACACTAGTAGGTTAAAAAATCTGTATGAAGTCTTAAACATGACTATCTCAGTAACATGTTCTGCATTTTTATTAAGACTTAAAATGTTCTTTTTTAGTCTCCAAACTTGACATACAGAGAAAAATGTAATAGTCCTTTTCTACATAACATTTCTGTCATGAAATATATAGTAAGTAAAACCCCTTAAGCTTGAGTTATTTCTAAAATTTATAAAAAGTTGCTTTAAATGTTTAGTCATAAAACAATGGCTAATGTGAAAATTACTGCAGTACATATCTGATGTAAATGAATCCCAGCAAAATGTTTAGTATAAAAGTTCACTATATGAATAAACCTGTTAACATATTTTAAAAAATCCAATTTTAAATGGATGAACTATAGAATATGTGAATTTTATCTCAATAAAGCTGCTTTTTTTAAAAAAAAAAAAGCATAAAAACAAAAAAGCTCAATGTACCACACCTATGGGTTAAGATGAACAATTCCACTTGTTCCTGTAATGGCTAAAGCAGAGTTAATTAATAAAATTGATTCCGGCAGTTTTCTTAAATCGCAAATATGAAACAATACTTTTGTGGGGTTTTTGTTTGGTTTGTTTATTTTTCTATTTGTGTTTTTTTCCTGTTTTTTGTTTGTTTGTTTCATTAACAAAGTGAGTACAGACTATACCAACCCCAGGAGCCATAAAGTTGCCAATAAGTTTGTAGCTGGTATTGGCCCAAGGAATGCAATCACTTAATCATTCATTCACTGGCTCACTCATTCAACAATATTTATTGATTAGCAGTTTGTTCAAGATACCAGGGATACAGTGGTGAACAATTCCAACAAAGTTGGGTTTGACCTCCTTGGTATCATGCTGCTACCAATTCATTGGTAACTCTGGGGGACAGTGGGATGAGTCAATTGGCACCTTCTAACCCTGAATCTCTGGTGCATGAAATGAAGAGTAAATGTATAAAATAAACATTTAGAGAGATGTCTAAGAGGGTCCACGAAACTATTTCCTCTAGGTGCTTTTACTGTTAAAAAAATCAATTAGATAGCCATAATCATACTTCTCCTATTATTACTAGTATAGATATAGACTATAACAGAGTCCAATATTTCAGATATTTTAACTAAGGTAGAAAAGGTTACCATTGGGTCCAGGAAAGGGAGAAATTGGATGTGGTGAGAAAAATTCCACCAAAGGCAATCAGATCATACTGAGCTCTCTTTCTTTTTCATCTAGTTTTCATCCTGGCTCCCAAAATAAAACCTTATGACTCACTTCTTGAAACAATAAAAGAAATAATCAGGACAACAAGAGTATAGTAGGTCAAAGTATAGAGGCAAGTGGGTCCAAAGGAAAGTGGCCCCTAGGTCTTTGGCATTTTTAATGCCAAAAGGTCAAAGAAGTTTGAGAACCAAAATTTAGAAGAATTTCTAACATATCAATTTTGTTTTTCCTTTAGACCTAATATTCACTTAAAAAGTTAACATGTCACAGAGAGTTTGAAATTACAAACTCTCATTACAGAAATGGAGAAATACTATGCCCTAAAACAGGCCAAAACCATTTCATTATATGAACAACCATGGCATTAGTTCTATATAACTGTAGAATGTTATATCATTTTATTATTAATTTAGTAATAAAACAGAAATGGAAGATAACAAGATAAATCCAAAATGTTGTCTTACTTGTTACAAAAGCTGAATGGTAATATCCACATGAGATCCAGGAGATAGGTTTCCCAATGGTCACTTGATGAGGGACACATACATTAGGTATATCTTTTAAACCAATTTGCCCTTCAGAATTCTCACCCCACATAAAAAGTTGTCCATCCTCTATAAAGAAAACACAAGGAGGAGAAAGGTTTTAAAAGGTAGCAGGGCTCTCAAGCTATTTTAGCTTCCAACACACCATATGTTTGTTTGCTTTTTTTAATGTAGAAAAGCTATGTGTCTAGACAGAAAAGCACTATTAAGACATTTATACCATGTAGCTACTTAGGAGTTCAATTTCTATTGTGAAATGTTTCTATAATGATAAAGAACAGACAATAGCCTGACTGTAAATCATGTTAGTCATGTCCATATTTTTATCTCAATAGCAAAGACAGAATGCTCTTTCCTATGATCACATTTTTTCATTCCAATGTTTCTAAACAGAAATATTCTTCTTCTTCCAAGCAGTCTACTTGCAACTGAACTGAGAGACAACATAGGTCACACTAGACATCTCCAGGTCAAAAGGGCCTGGAAGACCTTGCTCTTGAGAGCACTGTGGGAATGATGTTTTAAAAAAAGAAAAAGAGAAAATAAATGTATTTCTCTAACTTCTTTTTCTTATAATTTACACCTGAAAACACAGAATCTACCTTCAGAGAATAAGGATATAACAGCATGTATAGCATTTCAAAAATAGGTTAACTTATGTCATTTCTGATAAGGGTTTTGATGTCAGAAAAAGTTAATCTAGGAAAAATATTTTAGAAAGGAATCATCAAGACTTATTTACTTATATATTTTAATTAATTTGAAAAATTTTAACCTTTGAAGTGGTTTAATAAGGCCAATAAAATGATAATTGAAAAATAAGAACTGAAAGAAGGATGTCAAAATGCTAACTATATGGTTGACAAAATTTAAGGAACAGAGCTTCAGATATGACTCTGACTTTCCTAACAGAGCAACACCAGAGGTTACAGTCTCCTGCTTGGAACAAAGTAGGTGACCGTAGCTTCAGTGCTCTTGGTCTGCTTCAAGCTGATCTTGGCTCCAAATTTTTAAGAAACTTCCCACCTGGGCTTTTGATAGGGAGGGCAAAGAGAGGCAATGATTGTTACAAATCATTTTTTAACAACATATGTTGCAACATATTTCTATGGATGTTTCTAACAGCAACTTCAGTTAAAGCTCCACGCATAACTTTAAGAGCACACAATGAAGATAAAACATAGTAATATCTAAAGGAATAGATGGACAGCACAGCTTAGAATTTATTTACCAATTACTTTTTAAATGTACATTTACACCTAACTCTAAATAAGCATGAAATTACAATATTATGTCAAGATTTAAAGTTATATTTTAAATGTCTTCTGAAAGCACATAGTCAATGAAAGAAAACTAAATAGCAGTGCTGTCCTGAGTTTACTGAGTTCGTACATCCTGGTCTAAAGGAAAGGGATGTGTCCCAGATTGAAATGGAAACAAGTCTTACCAGTTAGTGCAGCTGAAGTATTAGATCCAGCAGAGAGCTGTTTAATCATATGCTGGGATGTAAAAAAGCTGATCAGATGAAAAGTATCTCTTTCTTCTGTGTCACCAAGTCCCAACTGTCCCTCGTTATTTCCTCCAGCTGCATATAGAGTGCCTCCTTCTGCACACAGAACAGAAAATATCAATACACTATAGTCATCTTCTTCATGAGACAGGTCAGTGTACACCAGCTATTTCCTCTATTAACAGTGAAGGCTGGGCGCGGTGGCTCACGCCTGTAATCCTAGCACTCCGGGAGGCCGAGGCGGGCAGATTGTTTGAGCTCAGGAGTTCGAAACCAGCCTGAGCAAGAGCGAGACCCCGTCTCTACTAAAAATAGAAAGAAATTAATCGAACAACTAAAAATATATAGAAAAAATTAGCCGGGCATGATGGCACATGCCTGTAGTCCCAGCTACTCGGGAGGCTGAGGCAGTAGGATCGCTTGAGCCCAGGAGTTTGAGGTTGCTGTGAGCTAGGCTGACGCCACGGCACTCACTCTAGCCTGGGCAACAGAGTGAGACTCTGTCTCAAAAAAAAAAAAACAGTGAAGAAAATTGAAAGCTATCATTATCCTATTATTTGGTGTACAACTTCATTTTGCTGTCAAAAATAAAGCAAAACAATCAAGGCCTTACATTTTTGTGAGATTTTATAAATCATTCTAGAGTTTAACCAGCAATTGAAATGCAAAGAATCTATGAAATGTATTTCCTTGCTAATATAGCACTTTATTAATTCAGAGTAAAAATGATGAAAGTAACTCCAAATTAGTTTAAAATGCAAATAGAACTATTTTAAGAGATGTGGTTCATTAATTTTAACTTCTGTACCCATTAAAGCTAAGATATACAACAGTACAAATAAATAAAATGAGGCAAATCCAAGAATAATAATATATTAGAAACATGCTAATTCTATGTTGTATAATTATTTTAACTTTCTATCTAAATAGGAGGGGGCGGGGTATAGCACTGTGGTTAGGAAGAAAGACTCCAGAGCCAGACTGCCTGGGTGCAAATTCTGGCTTGCCACTTACCAGCCGTGGGACCTTGAGCAAGCTGTACGTAACCTTTCTGTGCCTCATTTTACTCATCTATAAAATGGGGATAATAGTACCTACTTCATGAAGATTAAATTAGCTGACATTTGTAAAATTCTTAGAATAACATTTGGATAATTGTAAAGCATATATAAATGCTAATTACTCTCTTAAATAAAAAGTACATCATGCCTAGATTATAAACATATCTAGTAAGCTCTAAATCAATGAAAATTTTTAACAGACATATATCAAATTAGTTATATATCTCATAAAAATACACATGAAGTTAAAGCCTTACTAAATTATGAGGGAGAAATGAAGGAAAAATCAGTCTGAATCAGTGAAAATTTAAAATTAGATTTTTTAAATAGAAAAAATGAAATCTAATTGAGGAAACAAGCTAATTTAACACATATGGAACAAACCAGAGTTGGTGAAATGCTAAAATAATTCAGAGAAGTAGATGAGTAAAAAGTTGAAAAGTCATAAAATGTTCCATGGAAGACATACAACGTATATGGGGTCTCAAAAGATAAAAATATGAAAAGGTAAGAGAAAGACAAAAGATATTTCAGAAAGGGAAAATTATGAAGAGGTGAGAGGAGGTTGATCATGTACATATGGGTCTACTTCTGGACTCTATTCTGTTCCATTAATCTTTGTCTATCTTTTTACCAATAACACACTGTCTCAATTATGGTAGATTTATAGTAGGTCTTGAAATCAGGTAGTGCCAGTCCCTAATTTTGTTCTTTTTCAAAATTGTTTTGGCTATTTTATGTCCTTTGCTTTTTCACATACATTTTAGAAGTACTTTGTCAATTTCTACAAATGCACTCACGCACGTGCACATGCACGCACACACACACAGCCTGTTTAGATTTTGATTGGAATTGTGCTCACTCATACCAATAGCCTTTTGGATGGCTTCCATTCACCCTCAGTAAGGAAAAGGGAAGAGCAAGAACAGAAACCACCAGCCCTTGAGGTGCGCACACAGGTAAGGAGATGCCGTCCCTTGATATAATCCAAGAAAAACAGCCTTTTCTTCAACCATTTAACATTTATCTGCATATTTGCAAAGGCAAAGGAGTGTACTAACAAATTACATTTTTAAAAACCATAATCTTACTGTCGCCAAGGTACAATTTCTATTAGTGTTACACAGCTACATGTTACTGGAGTGAGACCTCAGTTCTCAAAATTGGGCAGGAAATCATAGGCTGAATACCATACCTGTTAAAATTAGGGTATGGTTCCTTCCACAGGCAGCAATTCTCACTTTTGCAGGTTTTAGAGCTAAAAACATAAAAATTCAACAATTAAAGTATTATATGGTAATGGATCAATAATCCAGGTCAAATGGTAACTTAGTGGTAGAAATGAGATTTAAAAGCAGATACATATGATTACAAAGTCGACGTTCTTAACTATTAAACCAGAGGTTTTGAGAACTGATCATGCATCATAATAACCAGTGAACTTTGAAAACAATACAGATAGCTGAGTTCCATCCCTGGAGAATCTGAGTCAGTGTCTAGATCCGTTGCATTGTAATATGCTGCCTCCTCACCAACCTGATCCATAAACCTAACCTGCTATCACCATTATCAAGCTCACCTTCCACCACACTCAATGAAAAACTGTAACACAAATATTCATAGGCATACACCTATGTTAAAGTTGTTCATTCATTCATCTACATATTAAAAAAACATTTCAAAAACATCTCCTAAGTGCTTGGCATAAGGGCTACAAAGATGACTAAGATAGAGTCCCTATTCTCAAGGATCTCATAGCCTAGACAATTCTGTTAGTTTGTTTATTAGATATGATATTTGAGAGTAAAGATCATGGTCACTGTGACTACTCCTAAGCGTTTAGTAGACTGTGCCTAATAAATACTTTTTGATCTCATGGAAGACTTTAAAAGCCCCATAACAACACCTATAAATAGCATGAATAGCACAAGCTACACTGAAATTTTGAGCCGAAATTTAAAATTTGGCCAAGACGATAAAGAATAATACTCTTATCAGATCTTAAGGAATCTCCATCACCCTTTCAAGTTTAGTTGGTGTTCACAGGTTATACCCAAACGGAGGATTTCCATATAACAATGAGAAAGCTTTGTAAGGGTACGGTACATCCAGTACTTTCCAGAACAGTCCTGATTTCAAATATTTTGTCCTGTTGTTCTTTTACACTGGCATTAATCAACCCTTAGTCTCAATGTTTTGTTCAATTCATCTGCTCACTATATATAGCAGGATAAGTATGTTTTATAAAACTAGCAACTAAATAGAACCAGCATGTCCATAACTGTACTAAATGAGACAGCTCAAAGTTCTAACACATAATAATGTTTGTTTTCTGTACACACAATAACAGTAATATTTAAGTAGTTTTACAAACAAGCCAAAAAAGGATGTTTAAATGCAATACTGTAGAATTGTTACTTCCTTTGTGGTCCCCGGTTTAAAATCAATGTGACTTTTAGACCTAACATATGAAAGTAGTTCTGAATACCATATAAAAATAAGCTAAATGCTAATGATATTCAAGAAAATGTCAGAAAATAAAGAACTAAAGGCTGTATTATTTATGACACTAAAGAACTACACAATCAATATAAAAGTACTTTATGTAGTTTAAGTATTTAAGTGATAAAGAAGACAAGACTCCAAACCTTTGACACATGTTGGCTTGCTGACAGCTGACTTGGATCCTAATCCTAATTGACCCCAGTTGTTACTGCCAAACATGTAAAGTTTACTATTTCCTGGTAGGAGGGAAACAGAAATAATAAATTGCAGCATTTTTCACATAATATGTGACCTCATAAGATGAGGTCATCACAAAGCAATAAAAAACTATACTTAAAAAATGTCATTGCTTTCTATGTTGAAACAGTTTACCTTGTCTATGTATAACCAGATGCTATTAGTTGTAAAAAAGTTTCTAAGATTATACAGTAAGTTTGTTAAAAAATATATTGAAATATATTTATTCCAAGAAAGTTTTATGTATAGAAAATATACATAAATATACTAGGGAAACTTAAAATTTAAAACACTCTCTTGATGAATCAATTTGTGAAGAATTCTCTGGAAAAGTAAAAAAGAACACTTTTATATATCTTCAACGTGTTTAAAACACAGCATATGTATAGTATTTAGGATTCTCTAAGTATTACTCTCCTCGTTTAGGATTGTAATACTAACCTGTAACAATAGCAGTGTGTTCATCTCCACATGAAAGATACATAGGTGTGTCATCACCTTTAAACCAGAATTTGTTGGGAAAATTTTCAGCAAATTTAGTTTTTCCAAATGTAAACACAGCACCTGAATCTGCAAATATAAGATGGTTTCTATTTAACAACTTTTACTATGTTGCCTGTTATTAAAATACTTTTTCGGTAATTGATCCATACAAACCCCTTGTCTCATGACAGCTTTGCCTCCACTGTGGCAATGTTTAAGCCCTCTTCCTTCCACCTTAGTTCAGTCTTACTTATCAGACTTCATTCTAGTTTGATACATGAAATCTGCTTAATTGAACACACATTATTCATTTACTGGTATAAAGTAAGAAATATACTATCACAAAGAAGGTAGTCATTTATTACTAATAGTTCTGCAGTCACCAAGTGGGCATCTATTCCCCCGAATGAACAGGTACAATTCATGTCCTACTTCCCCTGGTTAACACCTTGTGGTCCGGCCCCCGACTGAGGGCTTTTCTCCACACACAGAAACAGGAGAGTATTGAGTTTCTTCATTAGAGTCATCAGGATATCCATGGGGAAGGGCTATATAAGCCAGTTTGGATTTTATCTGATCCTGTTTTTCCAAGGAATCTCTAGTGTTCTCATGCAAGGGAAGAAATATTACCCCAAAAGGTGAACTCTTAATTTTAACTTCTCTATTGGTAATCTCAATCAATACCCATAAAACCAAAGGCAGGACAGACAGAAACAAGTCATTCAAACACTACCTCTTTCACTTGCATTATGAAAAGTCAGCTGGAAAAAAAAAACTAGGCTTTAAAGACAATTATATATTCAAATTATCACATGCTCATAATTAGCTAGGTGATCCTGAACACTTCACTAAGCCTTGGATTCCTCTTCAATAGCTATGCTCTTTATTAGGATGGGGTATAAGGAACAGTATTTCTTTTTATATACCCTTAGCACAGGTACAAACCCAGAGGTTGGCTGAATAATTGTACAATGTGTTGACAACTGTATAAACACAGGGCTGTAACAATCTCATAGGGTTAAATGAGATGACACACATAAAGAACCTAGTACAGAGCCTAGCATCCCCAACACACTAGCTCCTATACAGCCATCTCTGTAAACCCTTCCTCTACTATAAGAGTTGGAAATGATCATTGGCTGCTCTGAACTATTTGATCTGTAGAGTTTACATGGCAATTAATAATGTACTACCTAGGAATCTCTCTAATTAAACTGTTACACAAATCTTTTTGTTGATCGATATTTTGTTTTCTCAACTATATTCTAAGGTTACCAAGACTGTAGTAGACTCTCCACACTACCCACATTGCCTAGGACAAAGTAGCACTTCAATAAACGCCAATTATTTTTATTTTTAAGTCTGTTCTACTTTTTACATAGAAAAGTTCCCACTTAACACACACATATATTCATAACTGTTTTCAGGTCATCATAATGGTGAGTAGGCTGTCAAATATAACTTTCAAGACTTTTAATGTAAAAGACACCAGATTACCCAAGTCTTCAACGGAGAAGCATTTCAGCTTTTCCTGACATTTCTACTGAGGAGAATTCAGAATGTTTAAAGATCAAGTATAAAATTAAAGGATCCTCTCAATAGAGCTACTCAGGAAGTTTCTAATTTTTATCTTACTCATCTACTACAGCTAGTTATAGAGATGTCTTTTTCTCTCTCCATAAGCACTGCATGGGAAAAGATGGTTTATCTTGTCCCTCAAAACACCATCACAAAATGCCACATTCCTAGGAGCCTGGGAAGGAGGCTGTAGAGGAATGTTGAGATTTAACATTCCTAAATTAAGTCATTACCTGATTTGAGTAGTATTCACAAACTGATTTGGTCCTGTACCACTTTGAGGAGAGACCAAAACCACTACCAGTTCCCAATAACCATTTAAATACATGCATACACCAAATAGGAGACTGTGTCCAGGCTTCTGAGGAAATCCCAAGGAGGATGATCATGTATGAAGAAAGTAATCAATACCAGAAATGAAAACATAGCAAATATAAGTATTAAAAATAAATATTATCATACAAGCGACTAGCCACTATGGACAACCTTTTGAGAACCATTGTGAGGCATCTCAGTTCCAAATAATAATTGGAAGTTGGGAGGCCAGGACCTAGAACAGACTGGATTTCCCCAGAATCAATCATTTTAACTGTTTTGTTCTGGCTCCCCAGGAAACCTTCCCTGATACCCTCACCCCAAGCCAGGGGTTGGTGGCTCTGCCCTGGCCCCAAGGCATCTACTATCAAACTGTATAATCATTTTGTTTACTTTCTTGTATCTCTCACTAAACCGTTAACTCTAGGAGGCCAGGAATTAATTGTATTCCAGCTAGAAGCATGAAAGAAAACATACATATTTCAGTGAAGGTATGACTGTGTTCAAATCTAGTGTTTTTTTTTTTTTAAATGTTGGTCATGATCAATTAGTGAGTCAGAAAATTAATTTAGTCGATCATGATCAGCATTTTTAAAGGAACATATTACAGAAAAGTTCTGAGCACATACCGAGTGTTTAGAACAAGCACTGCTTCATGAAATTATTTCTTTTCTTTATTTTTCTTTTCGATAGGGTCTTACTCTCACCCAGGCTGGAGTGTAGTGGCCTGATCATGGCTCATTGCAGCCTCCAACTCCTGGGCTCAAGAGATCTTCCCGCCTCAGCCTCCTCAGTATCTGGGACTACGGGTGCCGGCCACCACACTCGGCTAATTTCTTTAAAAGTTTTTTTATAGAGATGGCGTCTCGCTATGTCGCCCACGCTGGTGTCAAACTCCCTCAAGCGATCCTCCCGCCTCAGCCTCCCAAAGAGAAACGTCTATTTCCGTTACACAGTACGTATGTGGTACCAGGTCACGATGTCAAATGTATTTGTAACTATGGAGCTCAGGGGAAAAAGTTTAAAAAAAAATCGCTAAAGGTTCCATCTTCTCCCCTTTCCCCAGTTCGTTTCCTCCCTTCCCTTTTACCCCACATCCCCTGGTCACCCACTCTTTACTACATTCAATACATAAATGGGTCCTGGGGATCTTCAACGTGCACAAGTCTGCAGTAATTTGGGAAGTTTACAGGGAGGTAAAAAGTGCCCCTGCCTTCGAGAAACTCATCCATCCAAAGCTTATTTTAAAAGAAGAAGACAGACAGGCACCCCGTTCCCCGTCGTCCCGTCCCGCCCTTGTCGTCCTCTCCCCTCAGTATTCGCGGGGGCGCGGCCAGAGCTCCAGCCACAGTTGAGCCGCCATGACTCGGGCCTGTCCCCCGACGGGGCCGGCCCGGAGGCGGGGCCTGGCCGCTCGCCCGCCCGCGGACCCTCCCTCCCGGCCCGCCGCCACCGCCGCGGGCGCGACTCACCGGGCACAGGTTCCTCCGGCTCCTCCATGTCTAGGGCGCTAAGGGAAGCCAGTTCTGGGGCTAGGACTGTTGAGGAGTTGACTAGGTAGAGCCTAGAGGAGCGCCTCAGGGGGAACGCATGCCGCAAAAACCCCCCAATCCCCTATCGCTTCGCTCCGGACATTGGCTACTATCGCGTTCCCGGAAGTCAACAAACAGCCGCTAGGGGCAACGGAGGCGGAGCGTTGGGGCGCGAGGCAGAGCGGACGCCTGGGGCAGGGAGCGGAGGCCGGGCAGCCGTTATGGCGCAGGCGCAGACGCAACAGGTGAGGCGGTAGAGACCGCGCGCCCTCTACCGGCTCGGAGGAGAGGGGCGAAGCGCGCAGGCTTGTGCTAGCGAGATCCCAGTGCCGCTGGGAACCCGCCCCGGTAGCGACAAACGTCACAAATCTTCGATGCTTTCACTAGAGCTATGTGATATAAGCAAACGTCGACACACAGTTATGACAGTACTAGTTTTGTGTAACATTAAATGAGTTAGGCAGTATGCTAAAAGCTTTTTTTCTTTTTTTTTTTTTTACTTAGCTTTCACTTAAAAACCAATGCTTTACATCCTAAATGTTATTTGTATCCCCGGCATCTAAACCAAGATCTGTCATATATTAGATGCTTATTAAATATTTATTGAATGAATGAGTACTATTACAACCCTGTAAGGTGGTTAATGTCGCCCCTGTTCACAGATGTGAAGATAATACAATGGGAGAGCTGGAGTCTAGCCTGTAGTGCGCAGGAAGAAAAAGCTGAGGTGTATTTGTCTGCTCTTCACGGGAATATACACAAAGGGATTCACCAACAGCCCCACATCATTGCTTTAGAATTTCCTCAGCGATGTTATATTTTCCTACTCAGACCTTGGTTTCCCATGCATCAATAATACTTGGCCATCATAAAATAAAGAGGCAAAAAGCCATCTTCCAGGATGGGTAGATTTATGTGCGTGCAGCAGTTGTGGGCATGGGCTCTAGAGCCAGACAAAGCTGGATTCAAGGATCCCTGAATTACTTGTGTGTACTACAGTGTGTTCCCAACTCTTTCTGAGGAAGTTCGCATTAAAGTGGAGAGGGGAGATTAAACTACCCATTACACAAATAATCATTTACTTACAAAGCAAAGTGGGGGTTACTAACAAAGTATTTAACAAGGAGCATTGACCAGGTGTAGGAGGCTAAGAAAGGCTTATCTGAAGAAAAGACATTAAATCTAAGAATTGAAAAGGGAGAAGCTGGGAGGGGTGAGAGAGCTCTGGACAGAGAGTAAATTGTGTGTAAAAGCTCATAGGGAGCTTGGCTCTTTCTAGTAACTCAAAGAGGCGAGGCTGGTTCCTGGCAAGGAGGCAGGGTCTTGGACTTGTTAAGGATCTGAGATTTTATTCTAAGGATAGTGGGAAACCACGGAGAGGTTTTAAGCAGTGGAGTGACAGGACAGGATCAGTTATATGTGTTCCTGAAATCATTCTGCCTGGCCTGGCTGCTTTGTGGAGAATAAATTGGAGCAGTGAGGAGGGTTCAGAGGCTATTGCAGAATTTCAGATAAGTGGTCATGGTGGTTTCGAGTACAGTTCCTTGGTACCAGAGAGGAGCAGGCAGATTTGAAAATATTTTAGTGATAGAATCAACAGGAGATGGTGTCTGATTATTGACCTCTAGACAGTGCTGCACTACCAAATAGCTCTTAGAGCAACAAAAAAGAAGTGTCCCTAAATTATTTTGAAAAGGATTTGATATTCATTTTAAAAGCATCATAATTGTCACTACGGGGAAAATGAGAATTTTTATTTATTTATTTAAATATTTTAAAGCCTACAGCACCCAGTCTTCCCAGGCAGCCTCCCATCCAAGTGCTAACCACGCCCAACGCTGCTTAGCTTCACGAGATCAGACAAGATCAGGCACATTCAGAATGGTATGGCTGTAGACAAAATGAGAATTTTTAAAGATTTACTTTAGTTATGATATGCTTTGATTTGTGTTTATTTCAAAATACAGTGAAGCGCATTTTCATGCTGAGCACCCCCAAAGGTATCGATGCAGCCCTACTCTCAGGTTTCCAACATAAACAAATAGGAGGAGGATGGCGCCATTTACTAAGATGGGGAACACTGAGGAAGGAACAGATGAGGCTGGAGTTACGTAGATGGGGTGAGGAGAGCATGATGAGTTCAGCCTTGAGCACACTAAGACATCAAAGTGGAGGTGCTGAGCAGAAGCCCCAGATGAAGACACATATTTAGGGGATGCCTGAGTCTATGTAGTGGTGTTAGCAGGCTTCAGAACAGGTGAAAGACTGGAAAGTGACTATAGAATGAGAAGACAAAAGAGGTTATGATGGGTAGTGAAGAATGCCAAAATTTAATGGCCCAGTGAAAGATGATCAAGCTGAAATGGAGAGAGAGAGTGACCAGAGAGGGAGAGCCTATGGAACGGTGTTTCAACAAGAGGGTGTAATCAATTGGGTCACAGAATGCAGAGAAATTAAATATGGTGAAAATAAAACACCTGCTGAATTTAGCAATGACGTGATCATTAGCGGTGTTGAAAAGAGCCATTTGGTGGAGTGCTGGCAGAAGAAACAATATTGGAGTAATTAGAGAGTGGGAGAAGCTGAGGGAACAAAATGAGGGTGAAACCTTTAAAGACGGCATAGGAGGGGAGGGGCAACTGTCATTGGAGGGGGAAGTGAGGTGGATAGAGAGCTTAGTTAAGCTTGAAGAGACTTGAGAATGCTGAGGGGCCAAATTGAATAGATGGGGAGGGAATGCAGATCCCAGAGAGTGAAGGAATAATCGATAATGTAAGGCAGGAAGAGATGGCATCCAAACCACATGTGGACGGACTGGCCTTAGCTAAAAGGAGAGAAAACACTTCTAGCATAACAGGAGGAGAGGAAGAATGGCCACCTTTGACAATATACTATTGATACATGCGATGCATCTGTATCTCTATATACATGATGTCCATATACTATTGGGATATATGATTAGAGCTATATCATATATATGTATATAGAGCTATGCTATAGCCCTAGAGTGTATATATCATATAATATATGATAATACTATCATCTATCTCAGAAGGTTATTGTGAGATATTAGGTAATGCATGTAAAACTTACAGCTTGGCGCCTGGAATAGTGTAGCACTCAGTACTGTTGGCTATTATTAATAAGGCAGAGTCAGCTGTGCTCACTGTATTAGCACAATCCATGCTATACTGTAATGCAAACAACACCCAGATTTCAGTGACTTAACACAAACAAAGAAGTTTCTTTTTCACTAATGCTGCATGTCCAGCATGGGTTAGTGGGGGAATCTGCTCCACCTGGTCATGCAGGGGCCCAGGCTACTGATGGAGGTTCAACTACCTTGTTGCTGCACGATATGCCACTCACGACCTCTTTGGTTGCTGTAGCATGGCCAAAAAGAGAGGAAGCAGGAAATTAAATGTTTTAGGCCAAAAGTGACATGTTTCTACTTCTCACAACCCATTGGCCAGATCCTGTGTTATGTGCCTCTATGTACTGCATGGTGGCTGGGAAATGTGGGAGAGCCCATGGACATTCGGTGAGTAGTATTATCAATACCTCTGCCACAATCCCTGCAGTCAGATACTTTTCAGCCTGTGGAGTCACCTCCCTCGTGTTGGAGAAGGCAGGGTGTTTAAAGGCAGTGGTCCCCAACCTTTTCAGCACCAGGGAGCGTTTTCATGGAAGACAATTTTTCCACAGACTGGGGAGGGAGGAATGGTTTTGGGAAGATTCAAGTGCATTACATTTATTGCGTACTTTATTTCTATTATTATTATGTTGCAGTATATAATGAAATAATTATACAACTCGCCATAGGTTGGGGACCCCTATTTCAAAGTATAATTTTATAACTCTCAGCTGTGATCATGTGCTCTTTTGTTGCCCGCTTCATATGCAGCCAAACACTCATATACTCCTCAGGAAATCATGTTGATGCACAGAAGTCATCACACATCTGACAACATGTACAAGTCTTGGCAATTTCCTCTATTAATTCTAGTTGTCATTCATTTCTGGAGCATTTCATGTCAACTAAAAATAGAGGCATGTATGAACAAGGAAGACATTTGATGGATTATGCTTCCTAGCTGAATTTGTTTTTTTCTTGACGGCATTCAACAAAACGTCCAAGGCTTGCATTTTGAGTTATATTATAATACAGCTGCCATTTCTGTTTGTTTCTCCATTTGGAATCAGATAAACAGGTGTGTCTTTACTTTGCAAACTCTACTGTGAAATCCCATAAACATCTAAATTTACAGAACAGATTCTAATAACTTCTTTTATTTCTGAATTTTTTTAGTGCAGCTCTAGGATATATGAACTGAGGACTCATAGGTCCAAAGCTAGGGATTTTTCTTTCTGAGCAAGAAGAAACAGAAAACAGGTGAGGTCTGTTGTGTTATTTATTACCCCAGAGAAGACATTTTGCACTTTTATTCCTTTCTTAATTATTTCATCCAGCATTTTAAAATCTTTAATGTGCATACAAATCACCTAGTGATCTTATTAAAATTCAGAATCTGATTCCACATGTCTAGGGTAGGCCTAGGGAATCTGCATTTTTAACACATTCCCTGTTGCTGCTGCTTCTGCTGCTGGGCATGGCCCAAAGATCACACTTTGTATAGCTGTGGAAAGGCATGAGAACTAGTCTGTAGATGCCAGAAAGGAAAAGTCTGATAAATGTGATTTTAGACAATTAACAGATAAAGGATCTAATATTAAGAATATGTGTAGAATACCAATAAATCAATAAGAAAAAGAAAAAAGATAAGAAATAAACAATGGGCAAGGGATATCATATCACATAAAAATATCATAAAAATCCAAATGGCTGATAAGCATATAAAAAGATGTTCAACCTTACTGGAAATAAGGGAAATGCAAAATACGTAATAATGAGATAAGATTTAATACTCATAAGATTGGCATTAAATATAATAATATTAATAATTTTACATGGTTTTGAGTATTTACACAGGAGGTATCCTCACAGAAAGATTGCTAGTGAAATTAGTAAAACTACATTAGAGAATAATTTGCCAAAACTAAATAAAGTTGAAAAGATAGCCTGTGCCCAAAGAGGCATACATGAGGATGCTAATAGCAGCATTGTTTATCCCAGAAAAAAATGGAAATAATCTAAATGTCCATCAGTAGAGGAGTGGATAGACTATTTACACAACAGAATATCATATAGCAGTTAAGATTAATGAACCAGTTCTATGTGTATGAACATGAAGAATTCCCAAAAACTTAATATTGAGAGAAAAAATAAAATTATAAAATGATGTGTATATGATACTATTTTATCTAAAGATTAAACACATGGAAAATAGAATATTTTCAATTCTTAGCAATTGCAGCAATACTAGGCTAAGTGACCTCCCAAAGAAGGGGAAATGTTTTACAAAATACAGAGATACAGATACATAGAAAATGATCATTCATGGGAATGATGTATACCACATTGGGGACAGTCATTTCCTCTAAAACAGGAAAAAAAGGTGAAGGATGAATGGTGAAACTTTACAAGTATCTGCAATGGTTTGCTTCTTTAAGAAGAAAGGGGATCTAAAATATGGCAAAATGTTAACATCTTTTCAAGCAGAGTGGTAGATGTGTGTGTGACTGTTATATTATTTTCTGTACTTTAATGCACAATTGAAATATTTTTAATTAGAAATAATTTTTCTTTTTAAGTTGACTTGATTGAGGCTTAATTTACATAAAATAAATGCACCCATTTTAAGTGTATGCTTTGATGAGTTTTGATGAATGTACATGCCATGTAATCACAACTCTAAGTACTTTCCATACATTAACTATTTGAATCCTCTCAAAACTCTCTGGGGTATAAGTTCTCAGTCTCCCCATTTTACACATGAAGACACTGAAGTACATAGAGATTAATTGACTTGCTCAAGGTCAAACAGCCAGTAGGAGATGGAGTCAGGATTTGAATCCATTTCTGTCTTTCTATAGAACCCTGGCTCTTCGGAATATGCCATCTGCCTACTGAAGAAAAGCTACAATATATTAGGAAGAAAAAAATGTTTTACAAGATCCTAGTTCATACCTGTCCTGAACAAACTGGTTACTCATTGATTACTATGGAAGTTTTGAGCATAAAGTAGTAATGATTGTGTCCCTATATTGGTTTTATTGTAAATCAGATACCTGAGTGAGGCCTTTTACCTACATTATCCCTATAAACATATGTTCAGAAAGTTCTAGTTTTGAAATGTATCTGCAAACTCATTATGTCTCATCAACTCCATTATTAGGTTCCAGTTCCAAAACACCATCACCTCTCACCTGGACTATTGCCATCACTTCTTAATTGATGTCCTTGCTTCCCCCAGGATCCTTTTAAAGACATAACATGCCTTCCCCTTTCTCAATACCCTCCATACCCTTCATACCCTCAATAGTTTCCTTGCTCACTCAAAATAAAAGCCAAAGTCCTAACAATAGCCTAGAAGACCCTGCATCATCTGGCTCTTTACCTCGCTGAGATCATCTCCCACCCCAATCCTGCAAGCAAGAAATTATTAAATCATTTTGTGGATCTTAGTGATATGTGAGTCTATTAGCAAATATTGCACCAGCATTTAAACCTAGTTTTATTTGACACTGATGACTGGACTCCCTCCATTATACCATGCTCTAACAAAATGGTAATTTATTTTTACAGTCATGTGAGTATTATTTTTGCTAGACATAACTTAGACATCCAAGTGAGACATTTCCCCTTCTTTGGGAGGTCACTTAGCCTAGTATTGCTGCAATTGCTAAGAATGTGCTTTGATTCTTCTTTTGGAAGAAATGCCAGACCTTGGGGTATATTCTGGTAAAAAGCCATGGAAGTGGAAAATCCTTAATCTTTGCATTTAGAAAAGATCTTTAGAAAACAGATTTATTTTGATTACGTTATAGAAAACAGTTATTTTGAAGAATAATTTAAATTTTAAACTGATGAAAATGTAAACTATTGTCAAGAAAAACAATATCCTTTGAGATGACAAATAAAGGGTGACTATAAAGAAACAGATCTGATGATCTCGGACGGGTCACAAACTAACGCAGGTACAGTTCCAAAAGAAGAGTTCTGAGGGATCAGTGACAGTAGTTGTATGCCTAGGTAATGTCCTGGATGACTACTTTGAAGAACCATGTAATGTGATCATTAATAGCTTAGATTACTATCTCCTGTTACATACAACATATTGGTCTAAGCACTCAAGCACTCTATTAACTCTTTAAATTCGCATATCACAGGAGAGAAAACTGAGGTACAGAGAGGCTAAGTTACCCATGGTTTCTCAGCTAAAATGTAGTAGGGCTGAGATTTGAACACAGGCAGTCTGGTTCCAGAATCTATGTTCCTAATAACTACACTCTACTGCCTCTAGAAAGAACATAGAGCAGTGGTCTTCAAACTTTTTAGATTATACATCCTCATTTATAATCAACCAAAAGCCAGAAAACATTGAGAGCTCATTAATGTAGCCCATACAAATCGGCTTCCCTGAGTTGGTGTCTAGCACTTGAGGCTATCACCTGGTGCACAGACTCAGTGGGAAGATTGAAAAATGAGGCTCAGAAAAAAAGAGAGATCAGGGAAGACTATTCAGCAGAAGCAATACATGTGTATTTGCATATTTATGTGTATGTACTACTGTACTAATATGTGTATTGTAAAACATACAAAAATTTTAAATGGTTTGACTAGAAAATAAACATAACGAAAAGTTCTATTGTTTGATTTGCTCCGCCGAGATGGATTGTCTTAAGCATCTCCTAGGGTACTGATACACACACACTAATTTAGAGACTAGGCTTGGGATAGAATGGTTTGAAATTCAGGCTTTATCACTTATTACCTTAGTAATCTGAGCAAGTTCCTTACTCTGTCTCTGATTCTTCATCTGGTAAACCAGGATAATAACTCCTAATTTGCAGGATTTTTGTGTGTTTTAAATGCGATGATGTGTACAAAAACTATAGTGTCCATTTTTTGGCAAACTCTGTACATATTACTTACTTTTCCTCATAGTTTTAATTCCCATTATTTGTGTTTCATGGTCTGTTTTTAAAGTTCCATTACTTGGTACACACTCATAATTAAGCTGGAGGCAGCCTTGCAGTTAGACTTGGTGCATCTAGATGGAGCCAGATTAATAGCTTTTCCATGCTGCATCATTCCACACATGGCGCAGCTGTGTCTCTCTGACAGCAAGGAAAACTAGGGAGGAGACAGC
This sequence comes from Propithecus coquereli, assembly GCF_000956105.1. Taxonomy (NCBI): domain Eukaryota; kingdom Metazoa; phylum Chordata; class Mammalia; order Primates; family Indriidae; genus Propithecus; species Propithecus coquereli. The sequence goes on along the minus strand of NW_012141969.1, from coordinate 2,600,952 downwards.
TGGAAGAACCTATGTGCATTTTACTTTGTGCAAAGCAGTATAGGAATTGGGAGGCGGGGAGAGAGGGAGGACTTAATGATTGCCACTTAAAAATGAATGGCCCAACTGTTCAGCAGTTGTATATCTGTGAACACAAGCTCCCCTTTACATCAGCTGTTAGTCATTGCCCTCTGACTGATTGGGAATTAGGCTTGAAAACTCCCTGAATGTATTTTGAGCCATTTTTATTTGTGCCTTTCCATGGGTGACTTTTTCCTAATAGGGTCCCTTGAAAATATTCAGTCTCATTTACTACCGTTTACTGAAAATTTCACATTTGATCCCAACTCTGAGCTTTTGTTCCTTCTTTATCCTCCTCTTAGAATTCTAAGTCTGTTGGGTTTCTTTGGCACAAAGTTAACCAGAGATGGAATGCATTTGAAGGCATATCTGTCAGGTTTCCAACGAACAGATGACACCCTCTTATTAGGATGATTTGAAAAGAGTTTATTTACAAAGGAAATAATCTTGAAGGGTTGGAAAGGGGTTGGGGCAACCACAAGGCATAGTGCAAGGACCCAGGGCTAGCAGCTTTGGAGCTGTTAGTCTCCCTTGGCCCAAAGAGATGAAGGAATAGAGAGTTTATTAGAACTTGGATGGAGAGAGAGTTGTGTAGAGCAGCCCACCTTGAGGGGGACAGTGAATTTCTATTGCAGAGCAAGACAACCCAAGGTGTCCTTATAGGAAGGGAACCATGAGAATATTCTGACTTCACTCTACTCCCTCCCTCCATTCTCCTCCTAGGATTCCATTGGCCAAACCCAGCCAGAAGCTAGAAGCCATGAGAGCTCATTGATGTAGTTATGCGAATCAGCTTCCATAGGTAGATATCAGTTGATGCACAGAATCAGTGGAAAGATTGGAAAATGAAGCTCAGAAAGAAAAGACAGAGATCAAGAAAGGCTACCCAGCAGGAGCAATCTGTTTAGGACAGCACTGCTAGATGCAGCTACTGATTTCACCATACTTTTTTTAAAATTTTTTTTTTATTTCAGCATATTATGGGGCTACAAATGTTTAGGTTACATATATTGCCTTTTCCCCACCCGAATCAGAGCTTCAAGTGTGTCCATCCCCCAGATGGTGCACACCGCACCCATTAGGTATGTACATACCCATCCCCTCCTCCCGCCTCCCATCTGCCCGACACCCGATGAATGTTATTACTATATGTGCACATAAGTGTCGATCAGTTAGTACCAATTTGATGGTGAGTACATGTGGTGCTTGTTTTTCCATTCTTGTGATACTTCACTTAGTAGAATGGGTTCCAGCATTGTCTTTTTATCTTTCCTTAATGGTCTTGAGAACAAAGTCCCAGGAGGGAGCATCTAATTGGCTGAAGCTAGTTCACCTGCCCTTACCCTCGTTGCCAAGGGTTGGGGATAGGAGAGAGAGGAAATATCGCCTGCCTTTGGCTTCCCTGGTGGTGACTGGGTTGCTGCCTTCTTTCAAGACTCACACAAGTGGAGATTTCTAGATATTAAAAAAGAGCTCAGAAACAAGGCAATTCTCTCTCTGTGTCTCCTCTAAAAAAGACAAATCTCCACTAACAAATGACCTTCTAAATCTTTATTAATCTGCAACAGTAAGACTATCACACAAGAATGCAGAGATCTATTTTTTATTTCCAGTTCTCTGCCTTTCCTCCCTCATTTCATTTTTTCCTCCATTTCCTGACTTTAGGAAAGCCCCTTTATCTCTCTAGATCTTCGTACAAGACAGCAGGACTAAGATCTCCAAATCTAGTTGAGAGTTCAAATGCTGAGCAAATATATACGGGCCACTAAGTAGAATGCCCTAATCAACATTTTCCTGGAACACCTAAACCTCTTGGATTGTTGAAACCTAAACTTCATTGAAGGTGTATTTTTCTTAATACTATGTTGTTTTTTTTTTGGCTGCTATTTATATATGAAACATTATATTTATGTCCTTAAAATGCAATGTAACTTTTATAAACAGAGTAATAAATGAGAAAGAAGAATCTCTTCCACACTGTGTGCCTTCTGGCGTGCATATCCACAAGGGACATCAATATTCTCACCCTCTGAGAAGTCCGTTCACATGTTTCTCAAATGCGAGAAAAGACTTGTCTCCAGTCTTTAGTCTTGTTCCTTCCATGTCACTAATCATCCGGCAAACCATTAATCACTGCTCATGAATTGGTATAGATCCATACCTCAGGTCTTCTCTCTCTCCAGGTAAAATGCAGTGAGGTGCGCTGCTTGAAGGTGTGCTTACTGGGAGGATTTACCATATTCACCCCCTAGATTCAGCATAAGCTTCTCAATATACAGTGAATCTTGAATTGTTGGATTCAGACCAATCTATAATTACATTTCTCATCCTTCATGAAGCATCCTTATACTCTATTCCCATATACACTTCCCAGAGTTTTTCCAATATAAACTAGAAATGTGGAAGTTCTTTGGCCTTCTCTTGCTTTTGACCTTATTATTGCCACCCACCCCCGTCCCGGGGTCATGCTGAAATCTGACAATCTTGGGAAATAATGGAGAAGGGAGGAGGATGAAGACACCTGGCTTCATCTTGCAAGGTAACTCCCTCAGGTAAAAAAGCATCTTCAATCAAGGGAAGAACAGTTTCATCAGACAAGGCAGGAGATATTTCTTAAGCTGGCAAGGGAGATTTAATGAGAATTAAGGGTTCAACATGCATAGGGTCCTCTAAATCCTCTCATATATTTCCATGTCAATTTTCCAGCTTTCAATCTAACCTAGATAATGCCACAATACGCACCTGAGAAACCTTTCAGAGCTGTGACTACTACTGATATTGTAATTCATCAGCACACAGGATCAAACCAAAGTCTGAATTTATCTTTGGCCATCTCAGATCTGCTGAGGCAAATGACTTTTTTCACCATTAAGCTATTTATTATAAGAAGCAGCCAACTCATCAGCTGTCATTGAACTCCCTATGCCCTTCACACTATTCTCCTTGAATCATTCTCTCAATGGGCATTCCAGGTGACCTTAGGCAACTGTTTAATAAGCTGTTTTTCTGCTGCATTTCTAAGGGGGAGTTCAACTGTCAATCAATCCTGATTTTTATCAATTTTCCCTGAGGGTCAGTTGCCTGCAGCTTACTCTGTGATACCAATTTATGAATCAGTCAGAATTCTTGGGGAAAAAGGGATTTAGTGGGAAACCATCAGAGAACTCATAGAGTTAACAGAAAGTCCAAAGAAAAATGCTTGGGCAAAGGTGGAAAACTAGGGAGGGAAGGCAGCAGGAGTTTGGATGTTCCTGCTGATTTTGTTGTAGTCCACAGCCACCACTGGACCTAGTCACTATGACAAGACCTTGCTAGCCACTGGACACAGCCAGCACTATTGGTGAATAACAGTATTGTAAATCTCATCTCACTGCCTCTTTTTCTTTAGTCCTTCAAGATTCAAAGCCTTAGGTGGGAACATCACCCGGATCATGTGCCCATGACTAAGACTCACACAATGAGAACTGGGGTGGGGGGAGTTGGACACCAGGCAATGAAAACTCCTCCTTTTCTCTCAATCAGTAGCAGAACGAGCTTTCATTAGGAGTCCAGAAGTTGTTTTCTATTTCTCACTCTAACACTTGCTTTCTCTCTTTCTCCCTCCTTTACCTTATTTTGAGAAAGTGAGACTAAGATCCTCAGGGTCTATCTATATCTAACAGTCCATGATCTCAGACCTCTCACTAATCTAGCAAGAAAGGTATTATGCTTACATTAAGAGTTTAATAAATGTGTAGTCTAAGATCTTTCCTTTTATCTAACAAGTAGTTTTAAATGATCATTTTTGACCCAGGCTCTCATTGAATATGAAACTTCTACATGTCATATTCTACATATTTATTGAATTCCCCTATAATATTTGATATTGAAGCATTTTTACCTTACTTACCTTTCGAAATTTTATGTTGATTTTAATAGCTTCCTTGGTAACCCCACCCCCCTACCCACAAAGTTAAAATACATATAAAAATCAGGGTGCACCTTAGGGAGAACAGTGATAAAGGAAGTTGATATTGCAGGAGGCTTTAGGGTCTTATCAAGGTTGATACATCAATTTTTAAATTTCTTATCTAATTATTTCACCACTTTGATTAAATGAAGCTAAAATTGGTATTGATGAAAAGAGAAAGCATAATCAAAGAAGCAGATAAGCAAATAATTGAACCCAAATAACTTTTAATTATACTCACTTAATACACTTAAGGAATAGTGTCAGGTGCCAACATTACTTTGTCAAATCAAAGGGCAATGTTGGGATGAGAAAGAAGAAAATAGCACAGAATGTTCTGAAAATTGTGGTAAATTTCAAAATTGTGAAACACATTTATATGAAGTTGGTTCAGAGTGACCCTGAATCCTGGGTCAAGAATATGTTTAGATCCTCCAGTGAAAACCAATTTTTTATATCACTCCATATGTCTTAATTATTAATAGTTAGAGAATCCAACTACAGTCCCCAGGCTTCCCCAGACACCAAGAAATAGGTGGGCTTCCAGGCATGACAGTAACATCCAGCAAGTTTAAAATGCTTTTCCACTTGGAATTATAATGTGAACACTAGCAAATAGTTTTTAGTTTCTTCTAAACTCAATAATACATTCACCCTTTGTCCCTTTTCTAACCCAAGGTTACCTGGATTATTTATTTTCTCTGTCTAGTGTCCTGTTGCTATGACACATGGTACATAAGAACAAATACCTGAAGTGATATAAAATAACAAATACAAGCAAAAGAGATGTGAACAGAACATTCATAGCAGAAAAAGAGTCTGGAGGTGGAAGAGGATTCAGTGACATCATTAGAAACCAAAGGTGATCTTGATGGCATTATTCTCTCACACAGATTTTGCAAAATGTATTGCTGATGTCTCCAGAGTCATTCTGTGTTCAGTTGATTGGGAGAACCTATTTTAGAAAACAACTGGATTGTTTAAATGTCCCTTGTTGCTTTGAATAAACAGGCATGATTGTGAATTTTAACTGGTAAAGAAAGTAGTGGCCATGGTAGTGAAGAGATTTTATGATCCATTTTTATTATACTTCTTCGTTACAGTGGAAGACAATAATCACCCTTGGCATTTACAGAGTCCTTTGTATTTTCGAAGTACCTGATAATCATTAATTACTTTATCTCATTTGCATCTTAAATAAGATAGGTGGGTTAGCATGACAGGGTCACAGAAGCACAATAAAATATTAGAAACTTGAAATGTTAGGCAGTTGAAGTACTGAAGGAGAACAAAGTTCTTGGTTTTCATATCATTTAGGGGAAAAAGGAAAAGAGAGAAGAAAACACATCATAAATCCTCACTGAGAAACACTGTTTCTTTCTTTCTTTCTTTCTTATTTTTGCTTAGTTTAGAGAACAACAGTGTTATTTGAAATCACATTTTTTAATACAACTCCAGAGAGTAGATGAAAGAAAGCCCAACACCTCAACATTTGTATTTCTAGGAAAGTGACTAGAATAAGCCAACACAACTGGGCCAGGGATGGGAGCTCTCACCACATGTACTGATGGTAGTAATTAACAAAAGCTAACATTTATTGAACATTGAGCCAGGTACTGTGCTATAGTACTCTACATCCATTATCACATTTCATTCTTGCAACTACGCCACAAGTAGGAGCTGCTAGTACCACCAGTTAACAGAGGAGGAAATTGAGGCTTACAGAGGCTGAGTAATTTGCTCCCAATAAACAGCTCCCCAACCTATAACTGAATCCCAAACACTTAGATTAATTCTCCTTATACTGCTTCCCAGATTATTTGCTTATTTCTTAATAATAGTACATTCTATAACAATTGAAGGTGATCTGGGAATCCATAAATTAAATGGTTCTCTGGGAGAAATGATGCTGAACTCCAGTTGAAAAATTCTGGAGGAAGAAATCAGTTACAGTAAGTGTCTGGCCTCCATGAACGAGAGTCCAGATGTTCAACAGAATCCCATGAAAAGGATTTATTTCTCTTTTGTATTGAAGACAAGATTCCCATAGTCTATCTTCCAGACTCTGGATAAGTGCCATCTTTACAGGCCACAGAGTTGTCACAGTGGAGCATCCTTAAGATAAGGAGTCTGTATTTAACCAGTAACTTAAGGTGAGGGTAGAGCCTGGTTTAGTAGATGTGACCCTAATAAAACAATTAAGAATAGGTCAAGAGCACTTCCAAAGTAGGATCTGGAGAGAGGCACCAACCACAAAGAGGACTGTAGGTTTCACCGAGAACTAGAAATGGGCAGGGAAGGCATTCGCCCAGTAGTGACTTTTGAGGCCATCACAGACGTGTGTCCTGGGCTCAAGGGGAGAATATTGACATGGAAATTATTACTGAGACAGTGCTTCTAGTCTAAGCCATAGTCAGCAGGAAGCAATGTCAGTCATCTCACCGGGCCCCTGTCACTCAGAGCCTGGAAATATTTGGTAGTCCCATGGAGCATCGGGATGATTGTTGGGACACTTCTGAACTTTGAACCTCTGTGATTTCCCTGTTTGTTCAATGCATGATAGCCTTTGGTCTGCTAATAATTCTCCTTTATGCACAGCTTGACCTCTGTACTTCCAAGGGGAGGAATTGGAATCAGCCTATGGGAGAAGAGATAGCCCTAGGATTCTGGGTGGAAACTTGAGCAAATAAAAGGGTACCCCTGAAAGAGAACGTCACCCTTGGTATCTCATCTGTCTCTGACACAAAGTTGGATCATTAACCTCATTTATTTACCCTTTTCCTTCCTCATAAATTACATTGTACATTAACTAATCTTGTCGTCTATTTTGAGATTTACCAGATTGCAAAATAAGAAACACTAGGTATGAAAACTTGAGACTTTTGTCTCTATCTAAAATCTAGAAAATCCTGGATTCTGCTTAAAACCAACAACTTCCAGAACAAATGATTAACAGAAGAATGACTTCAATGAAAATGTAGTCTCTATGACAAGAGATGAGAGATTATACTTGAATTTGTTGATCAGCATTTCAGGCTCTGTTCAGAATTTTGGTCTTCATGGTGGACTCTGTCTACCTTCTTCAAATGCCTCGATTGAAAAAGTATGGTGGGAAAAGGGGTGGAGAGGAAGTCAGAGATAAAATTCACTGATTTCACAATTTGCCCTAGGGCCTGCCTGTTTTAACAAATACTTAGTGGTGATGTAGCAAGAAAATGCCCCTGAATTGGTTCTCAATGAAAGCATTTCCCCTCTCCGTTGTGTTGCTGTTTTATAAGACCTGTGACTTTTAACTTTTGGGTGTTTGTACACTGGTGGGTATTGATTGTTCTGTTCCATGTATAGAACACTTTTAAGCATTTCTTGTTGGGCAGGTCTAGTGATGACAAATTCCCTTATTCTGTTGAAGGAGACTAAAGTTAGGACCCCATTCCTTTCTGGCTTGTAAGGTTTCTGTCGAGAAGTCTTCTGTTAGTCTTAAGGGTTTTCTTGTATAAATTACTTGATGTTTTTGCCTCATAGGAGTTTTGACTCATAGGAGTTCCTCCTTACATTGACTTTGGCCAGTCTGATGACTATATGCCTTGGTGATGCCCTTTGTGCAATGAATCTCCCAGGTGTTTGTTGAGCTTTTTGTATCTAGATGTCTAAATCTCTAGCAAGACCAGGGAAGCTTTCCTCAAGTATTCCCTCAAATGGATTTTCCAGGCCTTTTGCTTTTTCTTCACCCTCAGGGATGCCTATGATTCTTATATTTGGCTGTTTTACGTAATACCGTATGTCTTGTAGATTTTGTTCATTCCTCTTGATTCTGCGTTTTTTATCTTTGACTGACTGGGTTAATTCAAAAGAATTTCTTCAAGCCCTGAAGTTCTTTCTTCTGCTTGATCTAGCCTATTTTTAACACTTTCTACTATGTTTTGTATTTTCCTAAGTGAATTTTTCATTTCTATAAGTTCTATTTAATTTTTAAAAAAATATTTAGTAAATATTTCATTCATTTCCTGAATTAATATTCTGGTTTCTTTGAGTTGGTTTTCCATTTTCTCTTGGATTTCATTGAGCTTCCTTGTAATCCATACTTGAAATTCTTTTTCTGTCACTTCAGTATTTTCATTTTGGTTGGGATCCATTGCTAGAGAGCTGGTGTGCTCCTTTTGGGGGAGAGGGTCATTTCACTCTGATTTTTCATACTTCCAAAGTTCTTGTGCTTGTTCCTTCTCATCTAGAGCAGCTGCCACTTCCTGTTTTTGGATTTTCTTTTGTCTAGATGGGACTGTTTTTCCCCCTCACTCTTAAGTGTGTGCTGTAGCATATGTTGGGTAAGGACTTTTGGCTTTGCCTATGGGTACCTTGATGGAGGTCTAGGTTCTGGATGGATACTTTGGTTATAGATATCCTTAGTGTGGTGGTTTTCTCAATTGCTAGTTATTTGTAGGCTGTAGCGGTGGTGTACTATATGTATGGACAGATTCCATTTCTCTTGTCAACAAGGGGAGATGGAAGTCTTTGAAATCCTTTCTCTTTCCCTAGCCCTGTGGTCTTCTGAACAGTATTAATTATATTGTGACACTCAGTTTAACCTCTAAGTCAGCAGGTGGCATTCATGCGTAAGAGTCAGCCATGCCCTTATGACTAAATCAGTAAATGCTGTAATTAGCTGTATAAGTTGTCCTCCTTTTCCTGCAAGATGCTGCCTGCAGGAAAGAGCCAGCTGCAGTGGTGTTTTGTAGGACCTATGGCTGGCTCTAGTTGATTTGAAGAAGTGCTGAATGCCCCAGGTGGTGGTGGGGGGGCCCTGGAGCTCCCCTGGGCTCCTTCTTATGCTCCACAACAGCTGAGGTGGGTGGAGGAGTGAGCTCGGCAGGGCTGGGTTGAGTGAGCCTGTGTTCAGGTTCCACAAAGGCAGGCACAAGAGCTGTCTTGGCAGAGGTGGAGGGTCAGCTCCCAGGTCACTGGGGAAAGGCACCAGGGAGTGGCCAAAGCAACCCCACCAAGCCAAAAAGTCTGCTTGTTGGAGAGGGGCCATCTGGGATTCACAGACTGGCTGTCAGGAGTGGGTTTCGCTCTTCTCCCTCTTCCCCTCTCCCACGAATTTCCTTCCAGTGTCTGGCTGCAAGCAGCAATCCAAACTAGCTGAGCTCACCAGCAGTGGTGCTGTGGGCTGGGAGTTTTCCTGCTCAGGATCCTGCCCCAGACCAAAAGCACAACTTTCCTGAGAGGGGAGGTATACTCTGCAAGTGCACTGCAGCTTGGATCCATACCACATTCTTCTTCTAGTTCTGTCCATGTGGGCTCCCTCTCCTCCCAAGATTAGTTCACAAATCTCCCCTCCAGGCCCCTGAGCAACTCAACCGAGCCTAAGGATATGGGATCCAGCCTGCAGGCCTGTCCTCTGATTCCCCAAGTTCAATCTTTGTGCCAGGGAGAAGCGTGCTGGTCCCCAATCACCCATGGAGTGTTCAAGTAGACATAATGTCCCTCCACTTCAGGGTATGCCCTGCTCTGTTGGAGCAGCCAAGCGGGCATCACCAGCAGGCAGGGAGCTCACAGTCCGAGTACCCCTTGGTCTACTGCAGGTCTTTAAGAGGAAAGGCATGAGCCCCACTCTCTGTGGGAGCCCTGGTGTGGTGGGCACGCCAACAGAGGGGAAGCAGCTACTCCTGAGAGCTCTGGCTGAATCATCCCTTGGTGCACGCCATCCTGACTCTCATGGGAACTGTCTCAGCTGCGTTGGTAGCTGTGGGTGGGGGAGGGGAAGAAGAGGAGAAGAGTCTGAATGGAGGAGAGCTGGCACGCTGATCCCCTTTGTCCCGAGGGGCTCTCCTGCCTTGCTGTGCTCTCCACTTCCCTCAAGGCAGTCTGCCCTGAATGTCCAAGCTCTGGGATCACACAGTTCCTCTGAGCCCCACTAGCCCGCTTTGGCCACTGCAGTCTGGGCAGGAGTTGGGAAATGTTTGTGTGGGGACCAGTGACAAGAAAACTGAAAGGCTGAAACTCCCTGGGGAGTACAAAAGCACGCAATGGGTGGAAAAGCAGTATGGCGCCCACTGCCTTGGCTCAGGTCTGTGGTGAGGGGAAGCAACCCCAAGGGGGCTGGCAGCCGGTGCTCTGTCCTCAAGAATCTCTCAGTTCACTGGCGGCAGCAGCATTTGGGCTTGTAAGGGTAGAGAAGCTCTCCAACAGTTCAGGAGCCTCAGTCTACCAGAGGTGTGAGGGGAGGAAAAACACTCCCTCCTACCCTTTCCGTGGGGCTCCAAATTCCTCAGGGGTCAATCTCTGCCGAAATCTTGCTCCTTCTTGTTTTGCTGCGCAACTTCTTCCTGTGGAATCTCTGTCAGGTTGTGGCATTTTCCTCTCAGAATTACACCTGTGCTATGTTATTTTTTTTTTCATCTAAAACTTTACCTTCTTTCTGAGACAATCCGGCGACCAATGTCTCTAGTCAGCTATCTTGCCTCCCTCCTAGTTTTTAAATAACACTTGTTGGAATTCTAAAGACTTCTAGTAAATGTTTACCTGGGTTTGCTAAAGTCATATAAATTGACCAGAAGAGACAGCCCCCCACTCCTGCTTCCTACCCTTCCTAGCTTAGAGGACTCCCCCTCCTCTATTATATGGGACTATATTGTTTGAACCTCTCCTATAGACTTGTCTTATGGATATTGATTTACAAATCATATCACCCTTACTTAACTGTAAAGTCTGCAAAGGTGAGATCATCTTCCTTCTCTGAAACCGCAGCCTAGCCCAGTATCTGACACAATAGACTTTGAATCATCTGATTTATAACTTAGGATAAATGAATGAATGTGAAGCTGCAGATGGCCCCTTAGTGACCTGGAGAGGCTGCCAGAGGAGGAGCATGCAGTACCCCCCTGCCACACACACACACATTTCTACTGACTGTGGGCTCCTGTTAGAATCAATAGGTAACTATTTATTTATTGAAGACCTACTATGTGAAAGGCACAAAATGACCTCCAGGACTGAGATCTTTTTACTATCACCTCTCTAAGCTTCCTGCCACCAAAACAATAGCTTCCAGGGCACTTCTTTCTATTTGTTTTTATGGAAAGGATGGGAATTAGATGGAGGAACATGAAACCAATGGAAATACCCAGGAATGTCACGTCTACATCTGGGTTTTTGCACTGCCAGATCACACTTTCTGAATGAGTTATTTCTATGCACCTTCACAGCAGCCAGCACTGCAGTGCCTTGCATATATTATATGCTCAGTGAGTACTTGTCAATTGATTTTGTGCATGCATATGACAGCATAAATATATTATGAAAAATCAGAAGACTGGGTAGCAAAAGAGTCATGATTTCTTCTCAGAAAAATTCCCAGTGGTGGAGCTTGGCGTAAAGTTCAAATGTTCCTGCACCCTGCCCTGCGGTATCTCTAACCAAGGGACTCTGATAAGGGAGCTGAAGGGTGATATTACCTTTGCCCCCTCACTGCAATAGAAAGCATTCTTAGCTGTTAGGTGGCTCCCACTGGCTAACTTGCTGTGGAGTTTTCAAGAGCATAGAATCATCCTTTTCGCTATCAAAAGAAGATGCTGTTTAATTTGAGGATCCTGCTGAACAATGCAGCTCTTAGAAATGGTCGCAATGTCGTGGTTCGACATTTTCGGTAAGTGATTGGCCAGAGATTTGAGTCTGAATTAGGAACCATGGTGATAAATGAAATTATATTTTGCAGAGGAGTGCAGCTACAGAAGGTTTCTTTCTGCAGAGTGTAGTGCTGAACTCTGCTCTACTCTTATTTGAGGCAGCTGTCTCTAATTCCAGCCGAGCTTTGATTTCTTAGTCCTTTTCTAATCAGATTTCATCGTGCACTGTGGGGGAAGCTGACCATGGCAGGTATAACAGATGAAACGTTCTTGACATCTTCTGTTTGTGTACATTCTAAGCAAGCAACTGGCTGAAGGAAATTAAGGGAACTAATTTACACTGGGCCTTCAGCTTGTATTTGGGTTTGCTGGCAAATAATATATCACTGTAAGGTGTTGAGACTAATCAATTCCTTTAAAAAAAAAAAGACTCCAAAAAACAACTAAATAAATACTGACAAAGCTTCTGCAAAGGAGATTTATATGTGATGGGTATAGCAGTATTTTTATTTTTTATAAAATCCGGATTTGCAGTCCATCCCTGGAATTCTTGGTGGCATGTGCAAAGGAGGCTGTCTCCAATGAATTCATTATAAAAGCTTACATCCTGTTTATAGCTATTAAGCATGTGGTTGAAGATGGCATGGAGTGTGTCATTGGGGAAGGGGAATGGAACAGGGGAGATGAGTTAGCTGGGTAAGCCAGACCATCAGGTGGAGACATTATTGCCAGAATGTTTCTGGAGTAGTTGCATGTTAATAATCAGGTAGAATTTCCCTAAAGCCTATTTGCAACCTAAAGCAACCTCCCTGACTTCCTAAAGGAAGAAGCTTCTGGTCTGAAGTTTTCTCCTGATATTAGAAAGTGGACCTGTGACAGTGTCTCTGAGTCTCCTTTCTCTGGACCACCTGACAGCTTTAGCACCACTTCTTTGGTAAATTAAAGGCTCTTGGAAGCCAGAATGACACTGTAAATGACATTGTAAATTAAACCCATATTAGACCTAGGCGAGACCTCAGAGCCATGGAATAATGCCTTCTCTTGTTTTATAGATAAGGTAAATGGTGCCCAGAGAGATTATGAGGTTTACCAATTAATGCCAGAGTTAGACCATACAACTCAAGAGTATGGAGAAAAGCTCAGGTTTTGGAGTCTAAAGTACTAGGTTCAAGGCCTGGCACCACCACTTGCTGGCTGTATGACCTTGAGCAAGTCACTAAAGTTTTTAGCAATATCGTTTTACCTACAAAATGGGAAAAAGGATAATTCCTTCCCCGCCTGCATTACAGGGTGGTTCAATCATTTATTCAACAAATATGCATTGAACACCTACTTCGTGCCACACCTTGTGCAAGGTGTTGGAGATACAGTGGTAAATAAAGTAATAAGACATTTTATTACAGCCACATGAACTCACGATCCAGCAATAATCAATGAAATAATGTTTGTGAAACCTGTAAAGTAGCAGACCAGTGGTCATTATTTATTTTATTATTCCATCCGACTGAGTTACATCAGATAAAAGTGTGATGAAAATTTATTCCTCAGTTTTCAAGGAATATTCATCACTTAGTTGAAAATCCTCAACTGAATGAATAACCAAAGCTTGAAACTTAAACTTACGCTCCTCAAAAATTACAGAGATGATTGATTTTTTATAATTATTACAGCTTAAATTTTACAAGAAAAGCCTCTTCCAAATAGTTGGGCTTTTTTGATATTTACTAATATTCTATTGTCTATATCCAGTAGCCAGACTACATTTTTGAAAATCCTGGCTAGCTATCTCTCACAGTGCACAGGGGCTGGGGCAAAAGTTTGGCTAAATCAGCCCAAATCTATACTTGCTTTTTAAAAATATGAAAGCCTCGAGTCACCCATGTTGTTAAAACTCAGTAGCGTGAGTCTCTATTGAAAAATGAGATAATGTGGCACGGGCACTTTTCTTTCCTGCTGTATTAGTCGCACTACCTGTCAGCTAGATGAATTCAGAATTGCTGCTCTTCAATAAGACCTACAACCTTTGACAAACCCCTCAACAACAGAAAATTCCCTTGTCAACGCTGCCTGCACTATATTTTCACTTTGATTTTCAGCCTTCCACAGAAATTCAAGTTCTTTTTTCCCCCATATCTCTTGGCAAAGATGGAGGGCCCCTGTTACGTAACATACCACGTGAGTTTACCACTCCAGAGGAACAGGAAATATGTGGTTAGGGTTTGGCAGTGCCACAAGACAAAAATCACACTGTTTTGAAGTGCACATCCATATTGCCCATGGACATGATAAAATAACAGCTTAAGTGAGGCTGAAGCCATCCATACAAGGCCCTGGATCAATCATTTTTAGTCTGTTATTATTTTTTTTTACAGAATCATTAAGATCAAACACCAAGACTGCTGAAAACACCCAATTCACAGGCTTTCCATCTCATGAATAAGGCTCTAGAGCCTGGTTATGTTTGGATAATAGAGAGTGTCCCGTGATTTGTTGCCTATTAGGGAAACCACTTAGAGCTTTTTAAGAAGCCACTAAAAAAATCTCTTTCTTCATCAGAGAAGACCGATTTGTAAGTGCAGTTCAATTTCATCTCACAAATAGAAATTTCTTCAAAGAATATTGAGCTAAGCCACCCAATTCTGTGGAGGTTATGAATTGGAGCCAGAGGTGACCGGTTTTCAGGCATTTCATTCCAGACCTTTATAAGGGCTCACATAACTCATTATGTTCCCTCATTCCTCACATATGCCCATCCATACACACGTGGTCACTCAGACAAAGCGAATACAGGCCATCCCTGTTCTTGCACGGAGGGGAGAAAACAGTGCTCTTTGATTATTCACATTTATGTCAAAATGAATGCCTTTTAAAAAATCATAACTTGACTTCAGAAGACGATGCAAGACATGGGACTAGGAATGGAATGGGGTCATGATGTTTCCCTTGGCCAATAGTAGAATTTTTTGCCAAGTTTGCTATTTTTAGTAATTTAGTAATTTAACTTGGATTTAAAAAGCCAGAGAATTTTTGACAGTTTCAGGTTTCCATCTCTTTAATAGTAGGTCTGTAAAAACCTAGCCCTTATCTGAATTCTTCAATTTTCAGATGAAGAGAAGTTTTATAATTTTGTAATATTGACAATCCAGGGTCTCTTAGCAGCCACCTAGTCACTCAGTTATCAATAATAATTTATATCAAACATGGGTATGTGGCAACAGTGAGGAAAGTTTCAAGTAAATTTTTATTAATAAATTATTATTTTTGTTAATAAGACCGTAAATAAATTGGGAAATGATTTATGTTTTTTTGCACATCAGTGGGATCAGTTCAAATATTTTTGTGAAAATAAAGTTACTGTCCCTTTCATGCATTCTAATATGCCTTTTTGAGAAGAAAAGGAAAGATGGAGTTAAAGTTACACCACTGAGAATTTAAATGGATCCATATGGCTTATGAGAAATCTTATGTTTATAAACTTCATAAGTATTGGGGAAGACAAAGACATGGTATATCAGTGATTTCGTTCACTTTCTTAATTTTTCAGATGAGGAATTGAGGCCAGCGATGGCAAATGACCTTCCCAAGGTCATAGTTTATTCCTTCAGTCCCCAACTCTGGGGCTGCAGCCCGGTACAAGTCCATGGCCTGTTAGGAACCAGGCCACGCATCATCACCTGAGCTCCGCCTCCCCGCCCCATCATCCTTGGAAAAATTGTCTTCCATGAAACCAGTCCCTGGTGCCAAAAAGCTTGGGGACTGCTGGTTTATTTCTAAATATGGGCTGAACTAGGACTATAATTCAAACGTTTAAAGCCATTGCTCTTTTCATTTTACTACTTTTATTACTTTGATCCCTCCAAATTGATCAAGTTAACCAATCTATCTTTGCTGAATATCCTTTTTTACATATAGCCAAAATATCTCAGTAAAGGAAAAAAAAACACAAAGAAAATATGCCTTAACTCTTGCATTACTGCAAGATTAAAGAAACATCAAAATCTCAGCCATAATGCCTACTGGCTCTCTCTTATGCCTCCAGAAGCTAAAGTCTTTATCTCAAATTCTCTCTGGGGATCAGAATATCATTGAACACTAAATTTTTTCCTACTCTGGCAAAGTCAGTTTGTGACTGATCATATTTTACTCAAATCAAGTACTTTCTCTTCCAACAAAACACGTTATACCAGGGAACACATCCAAATCTCCCCCACCCCACAAACAATTTACCAGAGCTGGAAAAGGCAGACTGTAGCAATGAAAGGCTTCATTCTGCCAGTAGTGAATACTCCTCCATTTTCCAGCGAGGAAGATATTTGGGTAAAACTAATACAGGGTCCATTATTGCCTTGGCTTACTTTGTTAACATTCATTGATTTGGGGTTAAGAAATCTCTGTAATTATTTTTCCAAGGAATAAAATGAATATAAGGAAAGGCTCTGGCTGTAACCAAACTGCAAGGACAGTTTTGATAGAGAATTTGTACATGGTTCCCATTATTTTCCCCAACATTGTATCCTCCCTATTATGTGTGGACTAAAGAATGATAATGTGGTTTAGGTCTGGTATACCAAGGAGATTTCTTTTTTACTTCCGGTTTACTTTTCATACACTCTAGTATAAGAGACCAAGCACTTTACAGGAAGACTAAAATAGTGATTTGGACCTGGTTCTGGTGCTTGTGAACCAGAGTAGGCTGCCTCCAATTGAGGCATGGGGTCTCTAGGGGAACTTAATAATCATTTATGCCAGTGATTTTACCTGGCATAAATGTGGGTTTATTCAAGTGTGGGTTTATCATCAAAAAGCAAGAAAATTCTTGAGGCAGACCAGAAAAAAAGGAGGCCTGTGTCAGAGGCATTTCAGTGTGGTACAATTGTGGGACTCTTCTACTTTTCTCTACTTTTTAATGTAGCTTAGGAAAGAGGAGTGGCAGCTGCATTTTGGAGCCAAGGGTAGGTCTATCAGGAGATAGTAAACAGGATAGGAATTTAAACTGGGACCATTGTGTTTGCTTTCCTTCCAGTGATAAATTTTCCTGGTTAGTTCTTGATATCTATGAAAAACAGCTCTTTTTCCCAAGCAAACATTTCCTGCCCCACCTCCTGGATAGAATTGAGAAAGGTGGTGACTACTCTAATGATTTTTCAGTGGTATAAACAGCACGACCTCCTTCACCAGTTGAGGCACAATTTTTTAAAAAAATTTCTGGTTAATCACTCAAGCCCTCACATGATGGTATGATTAGATGTGCAGTATCTACCTTTTACCCTTTTTGTTCCAGGAACTCTGGGGAATTATTCTGTCCAAAAGGGGTTTGTGGAGAGAGGGAACCAAAGTATCAGTATCGTTCACTATTTCTGTACTTCTGATCCAGCCGTTGGGTGCTATGGGCAAACACTGGCACCATCAGGTCTCCTCACCAGTTTTCCAGGGTTTGGCCCTTGATCCACAGTGGTATGCTTAAGACCCAAGGTTATTATGCTCTTGTTTCATGTACTTATGTCCTATCGTTGTTCCCAGTAGCGCAAATACTGTGCCAGAGTTGTTGGGCCCTGGGGGATTTCAGCTTTAGCAACAAACTAGGCCACAGTCAATTATCCTCCATGACTCTTAGGCCTTGTGTTCAGCCTGGGCTACAGCCCATACTTGCTCTGGCCCTAACATTAATTCTATTTGGTGGGGGCGTGTCTTTTCTTGTCATCAGAATTTGGTCAGGACATTGAAGATCCGTGACAACAAATCTCTTCAAATTCAGTTCCAGAAATCTGCTGAATTTCGTACACAAACTGATTTATTTCTGACCTGGAGACTATCATTCATTCATTCATTCATTTACTTAAGAAATATTTATTGAATGCCTACTATATCCCAAATACTGCAATAAGCACTGGGCGTATATTAGTGAATAAAACTGGCAGGGTCCCTGACATTGTGGATTATATAATCCAATGAGAAGATAAAAAGGAAGCAGTAAACAGATACATAAGTATATATCAAAAATTGTGATAAGTGTTATGAACAAAATTAAGGTAAAGTGAAGACTACGCAGGCAGCAGAGTCAGGGGAGGAGCCTCATAGGAGGTGGTATCTACTCAGGCAGCAGAGTCATGGGAGGAGTCTTATAGGAGGTGGTATTTAAGTCCCCAGCCTAAGGATGAGAAGGAGCCAGCCTTGAGAGCTGAGGGGAGAGTGTGCTGGACAGAGGGAATGGTATATCAGAGTCCTGTGATGGGAAAGCATTTGGAGTACAGGCAGCCCTTCCTTTGCATGATCCCATTATGCATGTATTTTAATTACCACAGTTTAGTTAATAACACCAGCCCTCCAAGAACACAGTTCAAATTTCAGTTACCATGATATTCTAATTGTGAATAATTGCATAAAATAAAAATGCCATTGCTAACCCTTCAGTCCACGAACCACTATGCAAATGACACACGATCAGTGACCAGTCACATCACTTCTTTCAAAGTTTAATTATCATTGATCACTGTATCTGTCATTCAGCTCATGTACGGACAGCAAAGAGTATGTAGTCTACCTTCTTTGCTCCCAGTGATAGACCCATAAGCATGTTATGAAAATGGATAATCGAAAGAGGGGATTGCCAGCAGACACAAAAGTGCAGCACAGAAATAAAAAGTTCTAACACTGGAAGTTCAATTTGAATTGGATCTAAGTGAAGTTATAGAAGAAACAGCTGATTGTGCGTTGTTACCCTGTTGCTGTTTGAGGTGTTCTAGACATACAGCCAGAGGAACTTAGTGAAAACAAAGTTATTGACATAAATGCAGAAACTTGTGACAAAAAGGATAAAGCTGTCCCAGAGGAAGTGACACCGGCAAAACACTTTGCATTAAAGGAACTCTCAGGGATATTACACGACACTGAAAGTGCAAAGGATAAATGTTGGAAGTTGATTGAAACTTGGAAATGAGTATGACAATGCACCAAAGCATAGAAAAAAATATTTGTTCTATCCGATAAGTTATATGATGAGAAGGCAAGCACTGTTCAAACTACTACTGATAGAGTTTTTACAAAGAAATAAAGCACTGTCCTTCTCAATGTTTCTAATGTTTTAAATTACAGCATGATAAAGATATATCAGTTTTACTATTCTTTTCACTTCACTACACATTTACAACTGACAATAAGAGAGTTTTTAATGTTTTGACAAAACTTTTTAAAAGTCACAGAACAATTGTGATTTTTTTCTCAGTAATTATTAAGGTTGCTTTGCACAGTATCAGATTTAATGGTTATTTATAGTCCCACATGACCATGCAAAGCCAGAATTGCCTGTATTTTTTTTGGGGGGAGGGAATAGCTTTGGAAAGCATTATGCTAAATGAAATAAGCCACAGAAGGACAAATACTACATGACTTCATTTTTGTAATATATCTAAAATAGTCAAGCTCGTATAATCAGAGAATACAATGGTGGTTGTCAGGGGCTAGAGAGTGGGGGAAATTGGGAGTTGTTAAGTGGATATAAACTTTCAGTTATTCTATTAATACATGAATAAGTTCTAGAGATCTGCTGTACAGCATAGTGCCTATAGTTAACAATAGAGTATTGTGTGCTTCAAAATTTGTGAGCAGAGTAGATGTCATGTTAAGTGTCCTTACTGCAAAACAAACAAACAGAAACACAAAGGGACACAAGGAAACTGAGGCGGGGAAGCTTATCTGCTAACCTTTGTGGGAGATGCAATCCCAGAGCAACAAGAGTGAGAGCAACATTACCAGCACCTGCCATGGAAAGTCTAGAGTCATAAAAAAGAGATTCTTCTGATCACTTGTGGTCTAAGGAAAAAAACTTGAAATAAAGTGTCTGTTCTATATAAATTTGAAAATCAAAGGTTCTTGACAAAAAGGGAAGATTCAAGTAGGATGTTTGTGTATTCTTTCTATCTTTATACTCAAATCTCGTCAGTGGAGAAATGGAAACAGAAACATCTCACAATGCAATCTCAACAGCAGAACATGAATCCTGAACCAAAACACAAGCTTAATCCCACCTCCAATTTAGAAACTTCTTAAAGTGTGTAAGTTCAAATTTGAGAAATTCCTAGAGACCTTTCACTTTCCCTCAATCTGTCTTCCATTGGGGGTGATAAGAACTGGAAGTTGGAGCTTTTGAAGTAGGTGTCATCGGTCCTCCCTTTTCCTGTTTCCTTTCATGGAAATTGGGGAGAAAAGTTTAGTTCCTTGAACATTTTTCTTATTTTTTTCATTTCCAATTCTGTTTCCCTGAGATTCAAGAAGAACAACACAATAAGATCTATGATATTCTCTTAAATAAAGCCTGTAGTCCTGTGAACATTCAGGAGAGAGAGGATATAACAAAAGCCTGCAGAGGCTGAGGATGGGGGAACATATCGAATCCCTGAAATATAGCAGTTTGGAGGCTCGGCTTTTGTGGGCTCCAAGAAAACCAGAAGTCTGAGCTTGGGCTCTAGGCAAAAAATAAGGCCTCAAAATTAGCTCATGAGTTGTTTTTCCTGTTGTTGATGGATATGAGTTCAACAACCATAGCGATGTTTCCCAAATTCCTTGAAACAGAGGGAGTGGGGTTTCCAGGAATGCATTTTTCCCCTTTTAAAATAATTTTGGAGGGAGTCTTAAGCCACTGAATATTAATGTGTTATTTTAAGGCACATTAGAGTCAAGAGAGTGTATCTTCTGTAATTTTATGTTGCTTGGCTCTTATTCCAGAAGAAAAAATATTTCAAATCTGCCCTAAATGTGAATTGGGAAAGATTAAGCTGCCATGCCTCCATTTTAGGTTAGATATGCAAAACCTGTTTTATAATCCACAGAAAAACACTCTAGTTGACCCAGAAAAATGCATGAATATAAGTCAAAGTGTTTACTTCTCAACAGTATCAGTACTTGTATATTCCAGATGTTGCTTAATATTATCACTATTAGCGATAGAATGAAATACATAACCAGAATTCATACGTGAATACAAATTTCCTGCCTAAATGCCATGCCTCCGAAGTTATCAATGAGTGACTACTATGATGGAGAACTTAGACACAGTTTTGCAAGCTTTTTACTAGGGTTCTTGTAGAAGGAAGAACATAAAGGGCTGTAGAAACTTCTTTAGCCAGCAAAATGTTTTTGTATATTTACAAACTTGTTTTTTAAATATTTAGTTCTTTTTAATCTAAATTTTTTAATTTTTATTTTCATATGTTTTGTTATATACATAATCTGTACATAATGCATATAGTAGCACATATATCATAAATAAGTAAATGTACATTATGGATCCATGTTCAGAATTTTTTACTGTTAGGGGTATGTAATAAAAAAAATTGAAGACCATTGCTTTAATGAAATTTCCATTTGGAGAGCCTATGATTCACATATTTTTAAAAGTTGAAGACATTTTTGAAATAGGAGTGTTTACCAAAATTTTGTTCTACATATAAGATAAAAACAGTAATTTCTATTAGTAGGTGAATATGCCATTAATGTCTTACATTAAATCAATCAACCAATTAGCCCACCAACTCACAAACTCTCAATCCTTGTAGAGATTCTCTTCCTTGCTAACTACTAATAGAATCTCTGAAGGGCTGAATCTCACAAAATGTCACTGAAAACATCTATTCACCTACTGAGCATTAAATGAACCAACCAACTCTGCCATAAAGTTAGATATTTAGTAAAATGTTCATTTGTCTAAGTTGTTTGACATCACACAGTGGAAACAACAAATTGAGTGAGTTTGTGATTTTCCTACCTATGATATTGTCATCATTGCCAAAAGGCCCAAATAAATCCCAGCAGAGGATTTACTCTTCATTCCAAGTAGCTCTCTCCTTAAGGTTAGAATTCATGCCTGAAGTTAAGAGGTTAGAATTTGTGGCAGTTATTCTACTCCTAGTAAAATTAATGTTTAGTACCTGTGAACCACAATTTGCCTTTGGTTATTTATAATTTCTAATGGTAGACAATACTAATTATTGTTGAATACAGATAACACTGGGAATAATGAAAGAATAAATGCTGTCCATTTTATAGACCGATTACCCCAAATAATAATTACTGTCATCACAATGTAATAGAATGTTAAAATAGCTCTTTTTCTGTCTTAGTTTCTGCCTAAGCACAATAGGTACTGACCATTCCCTCATTCTCAAATGAGATGCTAGACCACTAAAAATGGACTTGCAAAGCAGATAAGCAAGAATCAGTTTCGCAAGCCCCTTGGTTTCCACTTCCAGCTTATAAAATGTGTTGCAGAAACCAAGCGAGGGGTTGGGGATTAGAAGAGGATTTTTGGAGAGTGTTTCAATTGTGTATGATGTGGCCCCTCCCCATGAAGGGGATACTCATTTCCCACTCCAAGCCTGGAGAAATGGATCCAATGGGACTAATATATCTTCTGTAGGAGAGCTTGGGGACACAGTAAACTGATGTCAGGCCTATATCTGAGAAATCTAAAGTATGAGGGACTGGTTAGCTAGTTGTCGTGATGGCAGAATAAGAGAGGCATCTATACTGGGATGGACCTGACTCTTGTTAGGGCGAAGAACATGGAGAGCTTCCCATGAACCAGTATGGAATGGGAAAGAGAACTAGCATGGTAGTGTTTCAGATCATGACTTCCTGGAGAGGTGGGGAAACCTCAGCAAAAAGAGGCTGGATGTGTTCTCTTGGATGCCAGAGGAAACGTACTGTAATTGTCTGCATCAAGGACTGCTGTAAGAGATTCCTAGTGATCAGGGGGTTCTCCAAAGGACTTCCAAAAGCATCCCACAAGAGAAAGAGTTAGCCTCAAATACCCACACCAATGCTATGTTGCTGGAACAGAACCAGATTTTCACTGTGTCTTAACTTCTCACCTTCCCTTGGCTTCATTTAGAGCAACTGAAGGCAAGGACATAGAGGAAACAGCTCATGGTCCCACTTCCCCCGTAGAGAAGCCAGCTTGAATCAGGCATAAGCTAGAAGGGAAAAGGTGTTAACTTGTAGTAAATGTCTTAAGGTTTTGTAAAAAAATCATTACTAATATTAATACTGTTATTACACATTGTTTCACTGAGATTCTTTGAGGTAGTAAAATAAGCGCAGAGCGTTTTTTTTTTTTTTTTCATTTTTCTGAAAGTTACTAGAAAAGTTACAGGGCCAATTGTATCTTCATCCAGGGACAAAAAGAACAAGGCTCCAAGAACAGATTTGAAGGATAGTAGGAGGAAAAATGAAATTGTCTTCTATTGTGCATTACAGATTCTGCTTGTACAGTCTAATGATTTCAATAATAATAGCTAAAATTTATCAAATGCTTCTTATGTGCTAGATACTATCTGCTTTACATGTATGTATTAAATTATTTCTTCCTCACAAGAACCCTATAAGATTATTATACTCATTATCTAGGTGAGTGAGAAATCTAGGTGCAGAGAGAGGTTAAGTAACTTGCCTGAGGTTGCATGACTGGTAAGTAGAAAAGCCACACATATGGCTATTTCAAGCAAACAAGAATCCGATCTCTTTCCAAAAATTATCCTTTTCTCTCAAACATACAAAATATTCAGTATCTAAAATGTAAACCACTGCCGTATCAATTTCAATGCATTAACACTTTGCAGAGACACACGAGGCTACATGTGATTTGCTATGTTTTGTTTAAAAAATAAAACAAAGAATCACCATAGTGCATGTTTTTTTTCTAAATACTCATTTCTCCCTCTCTTTTTTCTTTTTGTAGGTATGGACAACCACTACAAAATAAAGTACAGCTGAAGGGTCGTGACTTACTCACTCTCAAGAACTTTACAGGAGAAGAAATTAAATACATGCTATGGCTATCAGCAGATATGAAATTTAGGATAAAACAGAAAGGAGAGGTATGTAACATTTTATTTTTACCTTCCATTACTACCAATCAGCCTGTTCAAAGGCAGCCTTCCCAAAGAAAGAGCAAAAAAGAAAACACATTAAAATTCCTAAACAGTAGCTAAGTAATGAAATCACACAGTCAAGGTAATTGATTATCGCTGAGTGTACAGACATATAAAAAAGCATAAAAATCAGTTATTCAATGACAAGTCATTGTACTTCTTTTACTTGGAATGCTAAAATTCGATGTTAACTGAATCAGAACCTAAGGAATCATTTATCCAGAAAGATTTTATTTTTATAGCTCCTTTCTTTTCTCTGTATATTTTCTATCAAATCAAAAATAGGGATGATATTTTTTTTCTAGGAACAAATTTCAATTCTGGATGCATATCAGATATATTATCATAGGATAATGTCAAAAAATTCACAATGACGCAACAGTGTTTAAAAAAGCATTTAGAATAGCAAAGAAACAATTAAATGGTAGCCAAGTAGGGGAAGAGATGAGATATGGTTGTTAGCTGTAAGCATTATTCTGCATTTTGAGCAATTTATGTTTGAAACACGCTTAATTAATGCAGTAGCTTCATTTAGACTGCTTAATTGTGAAAGCCTTTTCATATTCCAAGCTCGTTCAAAAAGCTTTTTAAAAGAGTTGGTTTCAGGTTGAGAAAGTTTGACATGATCTTGATTTTCTTATCTAGTTGGCTAGCTCTCCAAGTTCCTAGGAACAGACTGAGGACAGAAGTGACCCCAACTGCTGTGGGTTGATGTTCTTATAAAACAACCAAAATGTCGAGAAAGAAGGTCTCCCCATACCCAGCCCTCTGTTCTTCACACTTTGTGTATGAGGAAGGTTAGCTTGCAGGGATCTATTAATATTTGTTCCGGAACTCATTCTATCAGGAAGTCCATCTATTTGGGGAGGAAGAAGAAAGAGCCCCACCCCACACCCAAACTCTCCAGATTGTTTTCAAATGACTTGCAGAAACAAAGCCTTTGCACTCCCATGAGGACACATGATGAACATGTAGCTAAAACTCTGGGGCTTCATCATCTACCTAAATAGGAGTATTAGCGTCCCATGTTGTAACAGAGTAGCATGATCCCAGCTGAGAAAACACTTCTGAACCAAACGTCTTCAAGATCATTGAAAATTGAATGAAGATTTCAATGGAGTTAAGTAAGAAGATGGTTCCAGTATGACATATTAATATACTCTGGAACAAGTGCATAGGTTGAACACAGAACAATTAATACCACTTTCTAATTACATGTCGATAAGCTGTGGAGTTACTGTTCTTTTCCCATATCTGTCTAGAACATAAGAAAAAACACTTTCAATTCACTTTTTAAACAATATTTTGAACACTTATTTGGAATAAGTGATTATTTTTGAATAATATAAAGAATAAGTTTTAAAACATAATCCTTGGTATTAGACATAAAATATATTTTGCACTTTAATTGTATTCTTGTCTTCAATTTGCAGTATTTGCCTTTATTGCAAGGGAAGTCCTTAGGCATGATTTTTGAGAAAAGAAGTACTCGAACAAGGTTGTCTACAGAAACAGGTGAGTTCACTGACAAACTCACACTTGTGTGGAAGAGTGGGCTCAAGTGTGAAGACTTGGGAGAGGTAACCCAGTGGGGGGATTTGTCTGCCTCTTGAGCAAGCATGTAAAGCAAACACTTTTACTGAGAATAGCAGTGCAAGCCTGTGATGATCTTTCTAATGCTCATAAAAGCTGCAAGCAGAACAATTAACTTCATCCATAGAAATTCCATGAGGAATTGAGTAGAAGTCCCACATAGCTCTTCATGTTCGGGACAAAATGTAGGTGGGCATAAATTCTCAGGCTTCAAACTCATATGGGTAAGAAATGTGTCTATTTTTCTGACATGTAAAGAACTTTTTCTTGTGTCCCAGTTCTCCTGGAAATTTAATCTCTGCAATGTTAGGCAATCCTCAGCTGTTCCAGGGTTTACTTTGTCAATTTCAGGTCTCCTCTCCCTTTCCCTACAGACATGGCTAAATCCTGGAGGGTATCTGAATGTCAAGGCTTGTAGGTCTATGGGGATGTGGTCCTTGGTCATCAGGACATCATCATCAAGTGTCTGTATTGGAGTCTGCTGGTACTTCTGTATTCCCATTGGATTTGGGCTATCTCCCATTTACTGCCGGGTTTGCATCACTCTGATCACAAGACCTGAGCTATCTCTTGGTTTGGTCAACCTCTTGGCAGCTCGCCAAGCCACACTGGGCACAGAGATACTGCAAAGCCATCCCTATTGTTTTTTTCCTCATGCTGGGTGCCAGGGAGCTCTATAACATTTACTGCCTCCTAGAGATCTGTCTTAAAAGCAAGACACAAATGTTCTCAGTTCTGGGGTTCCCCAAAGTCACCTGAGATTTCTATCATGCTCCTTGCCCTTGGGAAGTTGGCCTGGGGTGGGAGGCATACAGCAGGCTACAGTGCCAAAGGTCCATTGATTTCAATTTCTGTTCCTGCTTCTCTCTGGCTCCTCCTCTTCCCCTTTCAGTTCCCAGTATTGGAGGCCAGGCAGTAAAGCAGGAGGAAAAACTGGCTCTGACTATCCATGTACTCTTCCAAATCTATTGTTTGTGCCTACAATCCTAGGCTATTAAAATTCAAATTTTCTTTTTTTCTCAAGCTATTATCTCTGCAATGAGTTTCAAAAAGTCTATTCTGAAACTCATAAGCCACAAATTGCCTCTTTTCTCTGTCTCTGCGTTTCAGCTCTATCAGACCTCACATGAATCGATAATATGACTGTCCAAATGAGCAATCGGACAGGGCTGAGGAGGAAGTACCACAAACAAAAATACATTGGTTGATTCTTCAAATATCTCATCCTACCTTACAGGCATCAGAGCTTTCTAGGGCTTAGAAACAAATAACTGCTGCATGTGATTTTTGTTTTGTAATGATCAATAATGAAGTTCATCAAATAGATAACAAAAATGAAGTTCAGAGGAATTAAATGACTTGCTGAGTTCATTCAATTAATACAAATGGCACCAGGATTCAGATCTCAAGTCCACTATTCTTACTAATGCGCTCCCCTTGCCTTTTGAGAGAAGGAAGGAGGAAGAAGGGAAATATATATGGTATCATCTAACATTTAATGTCCTTGGAAGAAAACAGATGAGACCATTTTGCTCTTTAAAGCTGGCTCCTATAAGAGATCACATTGTCATATGACAGATAGTGGGAAAAAAAATGAATATGCTAGTCAGTAATTCTCAAATTCTGTTCCCTTCTAACACTGGCCTTCCATGAGTTGGGCAGAATTTTATTTTACCTTTTTTTTTAATCTTTACCATTAGTACTTAAGAGAGGTTATCTTTTTTGAAGTCACCAAAAAATTGATTAATATATAGAAATTGCTCAATTTTAAGTTTTTTAACATGAATTTTTCTTAGTTGGTGGTGCTTCTACCACTTTTCCCTGTTCGAATGTTATATTTGGTATAAAAATGTTTCTGAATAAGTGATCAGTTTCCCCAATAATGTGGTAGTTAAGCTGTTAATAAAAGCAAGAGTGTGGATTTAATAAGTTTCTGGATGCAGACCCAGTGCCAAGTGCTCTACATTAACTGCATGTATTATCTCACTTAATCCTCATGACAACTCTCCGAGGGCAAGACCCTTAAAGAAAACAGGCTGAAATAGGTTCAGCAAATGGCTCACAGACACATAGCTAATAAACAGCAGACTCAGGATTGGAAGCTATTATTAAATATATATTTTTAAATATCTAATTTAATTCAGGCATGTAATACTCATGTTCGATTCTTGTAAAATTGTTTCTACTCATAATAATAAGCATTTTTGGTTAAATGATGGTTGTATATAAAGAAAGCCTCTGAAATCTGCACAAAATGGCAAACCATAACAAAAAATACATGAAGAAAGGAACATATAACCGTTAAAACTTATAGTTGACAGAGTATTTGTTATTATCCTGAATAAGTTGCGTATGGCTCTAATTACATATGGCATTCTGCCAAACTCAACAGTAGGAGAATTAGTCAAAGTGAGTAGCTGCCTTAAATGCTTACAGAAACAGTAAATCCCAATAAAAATCATGGCAGAGCATTTCTATCGTGCATATGTGCATCTTAACAGTTGTTCTTTGGTACAATTTTTCAACAGGTACCACTTGTTACCTTGGTGTTTAGAATGAAAATAAGATGTAATTATGACTGTTACTGCCCCAGACTTTTGCCAGCCCCTGGGATGGGGTGATCCTCACAGCACAGTCCTTGAGGAGTCCATTGCAAATTGGAGTTTCAGAGACACAGCCATATTTCTACTTATCTCAGGAGACAGAATAAAATTCTCCACCCAACTTAAACCATATTAATTGTTTATGTAACATGTTTATAAAGTCTAACGCATCTACAGAAAAATGAACAAATCACTAAGTGTATATAGTTGATGAATTTGAATTCTTACAGTGAACACACCATTGTAACTAACATCCAGATAGAGACATAGAATGTTAACAGCACCTGAACCCCACCCCTGCCCTTGTATTTCCTTCCAGTCGCTATTCCCCCCACCCAAGGGTAACTATTATCCTGGCTTCTAACATCACAGATTAGTTTTACCTATTTTTGAACTTTATATAAACAGAATCATTCAGCATGTGTTCTTTTGTGTCTGGCTTCTTTCCCTCAGCATTATGTTCATGAGATGTATCGATGTCGCTGTGTGTAGTTGTAGATCATTCATTCCCCATCGACTCTGCGTATGCCTGTCTGGCAAGCCAGACAATTCTCCTGTGTGTCTGCTGATGATTATATTCTTTTATTGCAAATTAATTGAGCCGAGAGGCGGATGCATTTATTAATCTTGGTAAATGCACTAGCTAATAGAAAAATGTATAAAGCATTCTAAGAGATGGTTCTTTTCATTATTTAACATTGGTATTTCACTTTCAAGGTGAAGTAGAAGCTGGTGCTTTAATAGCTCTTTAAAATTCATCATCTTTACAAAAATGCCAATATAAAAATTGTGATACTATTCTGCAGGTATAAAAGCCAAGCACAGAGAGGTTAATGACTGCCTTAGTTCTACCAGCAAGAGCCCTCAGATCCCTCATCTTGCCAGTGAATGAATTCCATTCATACTCTTTCTTCCAAAGCCTACAGGGATCTGTGAGGCAAAGAAAGAGCAAAATAAGATTTACTTTTATTTTCCCAAACAGAAATTAAGAAATTACAAGAAACCCTTTGTTCAAAAATAGCTGATGTGAAAGCATAAATGAAACAGGTAAAAGCAAGCTTCTCTGGATGAAGGGTGGAGAGTGGAGACCCATCCCTCTGTCCTCTTTTCCACAGCAGTGGCAGCTCCTGGTGGCTTCTCAGAACCTGTGACACCTCCTGAAGCACGTGTTGCCATCTAGGCCTGATAAAACTGGCAAATGGTAGACCTGTGATTTTGGGCTGGGGTCTGAGGCTTCTTTTTGATCAGTGACAAAATTTGCAAAGGCAATTTTTTCTCCAAGGCAATATCCCCCCATTTTTCCTCTTTCACGAACTGCTCAAGTCTTTGACTCTTACTTGTAAACACTTTTTGTGACCCCTCTTCCTACTTCTATCTCATAAGTTCAGTCTCTGTGTGAATCTTCTTTATAGCATAAAGAGGGAAACAGAAGGGCAACAGACTAATTCTGAGTTGCTACAGCAAAATGACTTCTAGTCAAAGAAAGAGTGTGTCTTGGATCAGACCTGTCAGGAGATCTTAAACTTTGTTTGGAATCTTCCTCCATAGTCCTCAACCCTCAGTAGTACTCATCTCTGTGCTAGGCAGAGAGTAGGTGCACAATACATACTTTCTTCATGAAGGTACAGTATTCATATTTGTTTAGTTGACTTTGCCTATTTATAAATGAATCATTAAATTACATTAGCTCACTTCACAGATAGTAGTAATTTCTTTCTGTTAACAAAATGAGGGGTGTTTGCAAGTGAGAAGAATGGGTCCTTTCTCCAGAGTCAGAATCCGTCTTTCATTCACTCAACAAGTATTTATTGAGCACTTACTATTCACCGGCCTTTATTCTAGGTGCTCAGGAGTGATACATCAGTAAACAAAACAGAGAAAATCCCTGCCTTCATGGGGCTTACATTCTAGTGGGTACACAGACAATAAACGATATACATGATAAATAAATGGATGATATAGTATGTTGGAAGGTGGTAAGTGCTCTCAGCAAGAAGAAGAATGTGCCTGGAACCGAGGAAGAAACATGTGTACCATCTTGGCACTTTGGCTTTTACTCTGAGTGAAATGGGGAATCACTGGAGGGTTTTGAACAAAGGGAGAGTGTGATCTAACTTGCATTTTAAAAGGATCCCTCTGACTGCGTGAGAATAGACTGTGGGGGCTAGGGGTGGAAATGAGGCAGAAGTAGTGAAACCTGTCAATAGGTAGCTATCACATATAGAGGCTGGGAGCAGCGTGGTAGCAGTGGAGGGGGTAAGAGGGACAGATGTGTTCTGAAGGGAGAGCCAAGATTACCAATGTATTGGATAAGAAAGAGATGTCAAGGATGACTTCAAGGTTTCTGCCTGAGCAAATGTGAAGGCTGCAGGTGGAGCAAGTTAAAGAGGGAAGATTGGGGGTTCAATCTTAGGTGTATGGAGTTTGAGATGTCTATTAGACATACAAGCAAAGATGTTCAAAGGCAGTTCGATTTGAATCTGGAGTTTGGGAGTGAGATCTGGCTTAGAGATATTTGGGAGTCACCAGCATACAGATGGTATTTAAGGCCATGTGACTGGTTACAATTGTAAAGAGAACGAGTGTAGATCCAGAGAAGGGAAGCAAAGGCTGGCCCTGGGGCACACCAATATTCAGAGGCCAAGGACAATAGAAAGAACCTGCAGTGGTGACTGAGAAGGAGCAACTACTAAGATTGATGTAAAAGTAAGCAAGTGTGGTGTCCTGGACACTATGTGAAAAAATGTTTATCAAGGAGAAAGTGGAGATCAACTTTGTTAAATGCTGCTAAATGAAGAAGAAACAGGACTGAGAAATGGCCAGTGGATGTAGCAATGTGAAGGTCAGTGGTAACCTTGGTGAGGGGAGTTTTGGTGCAGTGGTGGGGGAGGGCAAACCTTTATAGAAATAAGTTTGATGGAAATGAGAGAGAGAAAGAAAGAACAAAGAGTTTTGCAACAAAGGGGAGCAAAGAATTAAAGGGATACCTGGCAGGGAAAGTAGGGCCAAGAGCAAATTTGTATTTGTTTTTTAGTGAAAAAAGGAGAATAGCTCATTCAAGATGTAGGCAATGGAAGGGCGAAAGGGAAGAATTTCTAGAGCAATGTGCTTGAGTAGTCAAGAGGGGATGGCTGGTAGTGCATGAGTGGAGGCATTACATAGAGCATGGAAAGTTCTTCTGTGCTTAACAGGAAGGAAAGCACAGTGTATCAGCACAGGTGCTGGCAAGTGGAGAAATGTGGTGGTGGAGGCTGGACGTTCTCTGCTGCGATTTTTTCAGTGAGGTAGGAAACAAGGTCGACAGCTGAGTGCTGGCTCTACTTTCAATATACATCAAAAATATATATTGCACCACATATACTGCACCACTTTCTCAGCACTTCAGCTGCTACCACCTAGTCCAAGCCATCAATTCCCACCCAGATTTTTGAAACAGTCTCCTGACTCATCCCCCTGCTTCTGCCCCACTACAGATGTCCTATTAAAACATAAGCATATTCATGTCACTCCTCTGCTCCAACCCTCCAATGGTTTCCCATCTTGCTCTGACAAAAGTCAAAGTTGCTGTCTTCTCCCCATTTTCCTTCTGCAGCCTCACCTCCTACTACTCCCCTCCTCACACACTCTGCACCTTCCACACCAACCTTCTTGCTGTTTTTGAACCCACCAGTCATGACCCTTACACAGGACCTTTGCACATGCTCTTCCCACCATCTTGTATGTTTTCCATGGCTCACTCATCCATCTTCTTTAGGTCTTTACTCAAATGTCCCACAATCAGTGTGGCTTCCTTGACCATACTACTTAAAATGACAATTCCTGTCCTTTATATACCCTATTCCCCCTCCCGGCTCTATATTTCTTGTAGCACTTATCAGCATCAAACATACAATATATTTAATTTACTTATTAAGTTTATAATCTGTCTCTTCCCACTGGAATGTAAGTTCCATGTAGGCAGGGACTTGTATCTTTTTGTTTACAATGCTTTCCCCACTGCCTAGAACAGCACCAGGCACATATTTTTAGAATGAATAAATACATTTCAGAACCATGCAGTGAGGCCAGGAACTGTTGTGGTCACTCCACAAAGATGAGATGTGCCATCCACCTAAAATTTCGTTTGATTGTTAACAGTGAGAATACCACACATGCAACAAAAAACTATGAAAAGATTTATTAGCACATATGCAGCTTTTTGGAGAGAATAGGGCTGGTTCCCAAGCTGGTCCGAAAACAGTTTGAGAGATCAGGGAAATGATAGTGGGGTGGGAATTTATTGTAGTTTGGGGATGGGGCTGAGGTGAGCATTCGCTTGCACAGGCTGGGGCTTGTGTGAGTTGAATCTCCTGCTAGTGCCAAAGGAGGGAGCACCTGCACTTTCTAGCTGGTTCAGATGTAGGGGAGGAGGGGAAGGGGAGAGTGGGGCTTGACAGCTGTCAGCAGTCAAAAATCAAAAATGGAGTCAGACTCTTCATTACAGGACTCATAGCAAGTAGCTGTTTGGGTGTTGCATATTCTCTGATTCTACCTGCGACCTAGCATTTCAGATCTGCAAGGGATGTTATGACTCTAGGCAAACTGTTTTATTTTCCAGATGAAGAAGACTGGGTCCCATTCCACTATATTGCTCTGTCTCTGTAGATCACAATGCGAATTGGCTCTGGGGCTGGCTCCCCTATGGCAAGGCCTAGGGCTATAGAGACTTCAAAACAATCTTGCACAATTTTTAAGATTCTAACTCCCACAACCCATCTATAAAATTCTTATAATGATATCTACTGTGTAGTTTGCCAGAGTGAGGAATTCAGTGGAAGAATATTTATAAGGTGCCAGCACATGATCATGCTCTGTGAATAGTCATTGTTAGGGTCAAAATATGGTGGCCTCTAGTTAAAAACTGGCCAGGTGCAGTGGCTCATGCCTGTAATCCCAGCACTTTTAGAGGCCGATGTGGGAAGATTGCTTGAGGCCAGGAGTTTGAGCTGACCTGGGCAACATAGTGAGACGCTTGTCTCTACAAAAAAAAAAAAAAAAAAAGGAAAAAATTAGCTAGGCATGGTGGTGCACATCTGTAGTCCCAGCTACTTGGGAGGATGAGGCAGGAGGGTTGCTTAAGCCCTGGAGTTCAAGGTTGCATCGATCTATGATCGTGCCACTGCACTCCAGCCTGGATGATAGAGCAAGATCCTGTCTCTTAAAAAAAATTGGTCTGGGCATATTTAAGGGAACACTTTTAAGTATAAAATAGGAAGACTATAATTATGTCATTTTATACAGTAACAGAAATGAGGACTATTGCTTTGTTTAGGTTTGTCTGATTTTAACTTTTTATTAGGAAAGTTTCAAATAAACAGGTAGAAAGATCTTTGATTTATCTATTTATTTTTTGTTGAAGTATTTGAAAGTAAATTAAAGCTATAATGACATTTTATCCCCAAATACATCAGTTTGCATCTTCTAAAAATATAAGGATTTTTCCCTATACGGTTACTATGTCATTATCACACCCAACAAAAATAGTGATTCCTTAATATCATTTAATAACAGTCGATATACAAATTGTGTTAAAGCTTCAGTGGGGTGTTTCATGAGATTTTGAGTCAAATTCCTCCTTCAAGAGTCCGAAACTCCTCACACCCCAATCCATCATGCAATTAATGATTGCATGGGAAACAAATGGGATTAGCAAATTGTGACTTATATATTTCCCAAAAGATAAATCAGGCACATTACAGTAACAGGAGAAAAGTAATGTTTGCAAAATGCCTTGGACAAATCTCCGTCTTGTAATGATGCCTATTTGCTTTTAATTATGTATTGAAGAATGTCTGCCCATTGAACCTGTCTCAAATGAGGTAGCAAAGTTCTCATTGGATGTCACCATCTCCCATGATTTTGGCCTACAGTATGTGATAAAAGGCTTCTGCTTGTGCCCAGAGTGGCTTGCAGCAGACTCTCTGTGTGTTATCCTCCCCAGACCAATGGAACATGCTGTGAGGGCAGGGCAGGAGCCATTCTTATCTGCTTAGGTATCTGCAATAACCTCACATTGCACGGAGGGTTGACAAGTGGCGAGAGTAACGTGTGAGTGGTGTTTAGCTTTGTCTTGGTTGAAAGATAAAGAAAACAGTAGGGTAACCCTTTGAGTTTGCAGACTCTTAGTGACTCAAAACCACCACATCAATGCTTACTTTATTTTCAAGTTTTTAAAAATTAAGATATAATTTTTATACCTTACATAGATCTTAACTGTAAAGTTCAACCAGTGTTGACAAATACATATACCCATGTAACCCACAAATTTATCAAGATGGAAAACATTTCCATTACCCCAGAAAATCCTCCAATACTCCCTTCCCAGTCAATCGCCCTCTTGAGAAGCAAGCGCTATTTTAATTTCTGCCACTCTAAATTAGTTTTGCCTAAGCTAGAATTGCATATAAATGGAAGTATACAGTATCTACTATTTTGTGTCTAGCTTCTTTCATTCAGCATAATGTTGTGAGATTCCTCCATGTCGTGTGCATTATTAGTTCATTCCTTTTTATTACTGAGTAGTATCCATTGTAATCCATGATATCCCATATTCACACTACAGTTTATTTTTTCATTCTCCTGGATGGACATCTTTATAATTTTAAAGAATCAAAACTAGACATAGCCCCCAAAAGGGAACAATGCTTCATTAATGCCAGGTCCTGAACAAGAGGGTGAAAAAATGGGCTCTTATTCAGGACCTGAGGAAAGTTAAGTGTTTGTGCACAAAATTTCATCTACTTCTCTCAATTCCTCATTTTGCTTTGCCTGGGAATTCCCTATCAGAGAGGTTGGAGAGCTTTAAAGATTTTGACTTTTCAGTTGAGATGGTGCCAATTCTTCATAATTTTGTTTCCTACTTTAGTTCTTTTTCACAAAATACTTTTTTTTTCTTTTTTTATTGTAGGCTTTGCACTTCTGGGAGGACACCCTTGTTTTCTTACCACACAAGATATTCATTTGGGTGTGAATGAAAGTCTTACAGACACGGCCCGGTTTGTAAATATTTTCTTCTCTCCAAAGCTTATTTCAGAATCTGATGGACAAATTTCAAAAAGAAAACATACTTCTCTTTAAATAATGGTTTTCCCTCTCATTGTTCTTTGTACTGTTATTTATTTTCCCCCTTTCCTTCTTTTTCTGATGTTCTGAATGCCTCTCTCTCATCCTCTGGCCACTTTCTGTGGGTTGAGATAATTTTTTTCTCAGCAATTTTTTGAAGAGACTTCTGATTATAAAATTTCAAACTTAGGAAAACTTAGAAATCATCAAGTATGACTCTTGGATTTAACATTTGAGGAAATGGAGGTCCAGGGAAACTGACATGTTTGATGACTCATAACTAGTTAGTATCAGAGTAGGTAATAATATCAATAACTAACATTTATTGAGCATTTATTATGTGCCAGGCATTGTTCTAACTCATTTAATCTTTATAACAACCTAAATATATTGGCATAAAGAGGTGAAACAACTTAATTAGAAACATACAAGCTACTATAACAACACAAAATCTCAAATGTCAATGTCTTAACATAGTACAGATGCTCCTGATTGGTAAGAGGGAAGGACGGATTATTAAGTTATGTGGTCATTCAAGGACTCTGGCTGAGAGTGGCTCTGCCATCTTCAACATATGGCCTCCAAGGACACCCTGGGTGGATCTCCTAGATCCAAGCAGGGCCTAGGAGGAGAGAGCCTGGAGAAGGCATACTTGCTTCAAAGCCACCTTAGCAAGAAAGTGGCACAATCACTTCCACTTACATTCCATTGGTGTATTAGTAGCTCACCTCCAATTAGATGAAAGGAGAAGTGGGGAAGGGCTCTTACCCACTATATTATAATGAAAGGCTGAAACACAGGCCTCCTGACTCCCCATGCAGTGCTCTCACCACTGTATCATGTCTGGCAGAGAGATCCAGAGCAAATGTCTTTGTTAAAATTTTTTCCCTCAATATAGAAGACTAATGATTTTTTTTTCTCCCTGAAAATGATATGCCATAAAGTAATTCCTTGCAGACACCATCTGCTTTTTATGGCAACCACCCTAGAATATGCTAAAGAATTCACCTCATTTGACTTGCTGAAGAGATTTAAAATAACTCATCTTTAAACCTTTTAGTTATGTTATTTCAGATAGGACAATGACAGTATTAAGAAGAAGTGGGATTATCCTCTGGATGCTAGGGACAAAAAGAATAAATGAACATAAATGAGTTTTTCTTTCAAATATGCTGCCACTGACTGGGATTATATTTGCCTAATAATTCTGCTTCCACAAAAGTGAAATATGATTTATTCAAAAGAAAATATTACAAGGTAGTCAAGGGATGAAGCCAGAGACATATCAAAAAGAGAAGTTTCAGGGGGGAACCTCCATAGAGGACCAGGTGAATAAGGGCGAATGAAGCATGTGTGAATTAGTGGTTGGAAAAGGGTTCAGTTGGAGTAACAGCTGAGCATCCAGAAAAGAGATGAACAGTGCCGATTGGCAGCCAGAAAGAGGTTAGGGCCCAGAAAGCAGTGGAGTGGGCAGGACCCCAAAAGCAAGAAACAAACAGCCAAGCATGGGTTGAAAGATGAAGAGAAGCATAAACGTGCTCTTTTCTGGGCTTGCTCTACCCACAATTCCCACTGCAAGTCCTTAGTTAGAGGAGCTCTATGTAGATCCTAAGAAAAACAATCTGCTCACAAGTTCCAACACGATTGGGACTTTTTGAGTCCATATAATTAGTCCTATTGCTCCATGGATATATGGATCCCTAAAATTGAGTCCATATAATTCCTTCTGATTGTTTCATCTTATCCAAAAGATTGAATGAAAATAATACCTACTCCATAGTATGGTCTACTATGGACCTCTTGTATTATCTCTAAATCTTTTTAAATGATGCAAAGTAAGTATTATTGTGAGGCCTAGGTTTATAGAAGAGGAAAGCATGGCTCAGAGACGTTAATGGAGCTTAGAAACTGACTAAGTCAGGTTTTAAATCATGCTGTCTTTTTTTTTAAAGGCCTTGTTGTTCCAACTACCCACCTAATGCTGCTTCTATTCAACCCATGAGAGCGGCAGGGAAATAAGTTGTGGAAAGCATTGGCTTGCCTGTCAGGAGGTCCCGAAGATCACTCTGAGGTTTGATGATTCACTAGGAAGACTCACATGACTCAGCATATAGTCATACTCATACTTATGATTTATTACAGTGAAAGGATACCAAGCACAATCAACAAAGGGAAAAGCCAGAAGTAGGAAAGTGAAAGGAGTTTCTGCCTCATAGAGAAGGTGATAGATCAGGTATTGGACATATTAAATTACAGTTGGACCTCCAAGTGCAAATGTTTGCAAGCCATTGGAGTAAATACCCTGGGTGAAGTTGTGAGCTGGAGAAATAGAAGCTCAGTGTTAAAAAAAAAAAAAAAAAGAGCTCCACAGATTTATTGTGGGAGAATTGCACAAGGCTGTACCTTAGGGACAGGTGCAATTAGGAAGGGGCAGGAGGAAATCCTCAGGGTATGAGGAAAATAAGTATAGTACAATATCAGAAGATGCTGGGATGGGAGATGGGGGATGTCAGAAAATGGGGGTAGCTGATGCAGAAATCTGACTTTCTTCTGTGTACCTCATTACTGCTTAATCTGCCAAAATATCTGACAAACAAGATATGCTGAGACTCAGAAACTCAATAAACCTAAATTGAAAAAGACAAGAGAAATCCACTGCCTTCCACAGAAGAAATTGAACAGGAGAAGCAAGGAAGTGAATCTTAATGACATCTCCCCTGTCAATATGCACAGGATAGCAATTGCCTCCTTTGCTTTTGGTAGAAGCTTAACTTTTTAAGATGCAGAGGAATTGGATGACGTTTGCTTCTTTTGCCTTTTGTAGAAGTTTAACTATTTAAGATGCAAAAGGGTTGGATGATGTTTAAATGCAGCGCTGGCCCTTTCAAATCAAGAGAATAGGGCACACCTGGCACTGATTGATGGTGTTGCTTCTCCATCTGCCTGCCTGCCTTCTTTGGGGGCCTGGTGGAATAAAAAGTGCCTGCGTGCTGGTGAAGGAAGAATCTGAGGGGAGTATACAGTGAATGTAGCAACAGAAATGAAATAAAAAAGGAAAACTGGGCCAGTCTCTTGAAAGCCATGAAATGCAGTTTCCAAAGTGTCACTTATTTGTTTCAATGATTTAATTATTCATTTATTCAAAAATAGTTATTGAATGCCTAATTTTTCTTCCAGACATTGTTTTAGCACTGAGAATAAAATGTTGATCAAGTCAAACAAGATTCTTGTTGGAGTGGAAATTCCATTCTGGGGCTAGGAGGCTTTTACTAAACAAATAAATAAAGCATGAAGAGAAGAGTAGATTGAAATAACTGCTACAATGAAGCTAAAGCAGGGAGATTTGTTGGTGGGGTTGAGGCTACCTTAGACTGGGTGGTCAAGGAAGGCCTCTCTGTAGAGGTGACAGTTAAGATGAGAACTCAATGAAAAGACAGAACCAAGCATGCAAAGCTGTGGGAAGAGCATCACAGACAGAAAGAACTGCTGGTGCAAAAGCCTAAGGCAGCAACAAGCTGGATGTGTACAAGAACAGAAGGAAAGCCAGCAATATTATAATGTCTGCAAATAAATATTTTAAATCTGAAGTTTTAAAAAGCACCCTTACAGGTTGGTCCTTGGTCTCACCCACCAAAGGAAGGAAAAATAAAATCGGATCAGGGAATGAAAAACCTAAATAAATATTCAAAAGAAAACTTATTGTACAGCATATCTCTAGAACTTACTGGTTCATCTTCCATAACTTAAACTTTATACCTGCTGAACAGTAACTCCCATTTCCTCTTCTCCCCCAGCCCCTGGCAACCACCATTCTACTCCCTCCTTTTATGAATGTGACTATTTCAGATAACTCACATAGTGGAATCGTGCAGTATTTGTCCTTCTGTGACTTACGTATTTCACTTAGCATAATGTTCCCAGGTTCATACATGTTGTTGCATGTACCAGAACTTCCTTCTTTTTAAGGCTAAATGATATTCCATTGTGTATATATAGCACATTTTATTTATCCATTCATCTGTCGATGAACATTTAGGTTGTTTCCACATCTTGGCTATTGTGAATAATTCTGCAAGGAACATGAAAGTGCAAATTATCTCTTCTAGATCCCGATTTCAATTATTTTGGATACGTATCCAGAAGTGCGATTGCTGAATCATATGGTAATTCTATGTTTAATTTTTTTGAGGAACTTCCACATTATTTTTCCTAGTAGCTGCACCATTTTACACTAATGATGCACAAGGGTTCCAATTTCTCCACATCCTCACTAATACTTATTTTTAGTCTGTTTGAAATAGCCATCCTAACAGGTGTGAGGTGCTATCTCATTATGGTTTGCATCTGCATTTCACTGACAATAAGTGATGTTAACCACATTTTCATATACCTGTTGGCCATTTGTGTGACTTTTTGCAGAAATGGCTATTCAAATCTTTTGCCCACTTTTTAATCTTTTTTTTTTTTTTTTTTTGCTATTCAGTTGTAAAAGTTCCTTATATATTTTGGACATTAACTCCTTATCATATATAAGGTTTGCAAATATTTTCTCCCATTCTGTAGGTTGCCTTTAAACTCTGTTGTTTCTTTTGCTGTGTAGAAGCTTTTTAGATCTCATGTAAGTATTCTTACCACAATAAAATCTTTTAGAGTTAAGCAACATTTTTAAAACTAGATCATAATAAAGTAGTACAAAGATGTCACAGTTGAAGAGATAAAAATATATTGCTCTTTTCTTCCTTGATTACAATAATAAGACCTGTTCACTGTAGAAAATATTGTGGGTAAATTCTCAGCTAAGTCTGAGTTGGTTATTGTAGAATCTGAAGCCAAGTGAAGGGGAACACTGAAGTGGAGCTGTCCACTGATATTTTGGAGAAGCAGATGTGTTTGGGGTCCCCAACACCACCCCCAGGTTCAATGATCCATTAGGAGGACTCTAAGGGCTCAATATACAGTTATACTCATGGCTAAGATTTATTACAACAAAAGAACACAAAGCAAAATCAGCAAAGAGAAAAGGCGCATGGAATGAAGTCCAGGGGAAACCAGGCACAAGCTTCCAAGAGTCCTCTTCCAGTGGAGTCACACAGGATGCACATAATTCCCCCAGCAAACCAGTTCCCAAGGCTTTTATTTGGGACTGGTCACATAGCACCTTCTGCCTAGCATGAACCCGAAATTCCAGACTCCCAGAAGGAAATCAGGTGTTCAACATAAATCATGGTGTATATACCAAGAGTTTAGGCACAGGAGCCACCCTTATCAGTTCTGAGAATGGTGGAAACCCTCCTAAAGTCCAAATTCCGAGATGTCAGCCAAGGGTCAACCTCATAAGCAGACCTTTGAAGGATAGCCAGCTCAGAGCTGCTATATTAACTCTTTTCCGCACACTGGGGCTCAATCGCTCATCTGGATCTTTCTAAATTTCCTTTACCTGAGACGTACTCTAACTGGTAAGGGAGTATATCCTATAGCCATGGGAAGACAGCCTTAAGATTTGAGGGGGTTTTGTTTGTTTGTTTTTGGTTCATTGTGGATCCCTGGAGGCCCAGGCTTTCATCGGATAGAATCAAGCCTATTTCTTACTTCTTTCTTTTGACAACTCTCTCTTAGCAACTCTTTCTCACCCCCTAACATAGCAGAAAACACAAAACATACACATATACATTCAGTTACATTTGCTTCAGATTTGAAGGTATTTTCAGATTTTGTCATTTATTTTCCTGGTGCTCTACTGGGGTTAAAAGCTGGATATTCTATTTTTTTTTCTTTGCTCTAGACTTGTAGATGTGACACCAGAGTTGACACCTTACCATGACTCAGATCACTTATTCTTTGGAAGTTTAAAATCAAATGAAACTTAGCAACAGCAGTAGCATATTACCAATCCAGTTTCCAGGCTTTCAGTTTCTTCTGTAATGACAGCTGTTCATGCCTAATGCTCTGAGTGCACTATTGAAAGGTACATAATAGCTTCACAGCCATTTTCTCTTTAATACAGAACTTAGTAATGCAGCTTCAGGAACGATGTGTATGAAAGGCTCAGTATAAAACCAAATAATGTAACGGTGTTCTACTCTAATTACTTTCCCTATAGATGTAATTTACTTTATGGTGGTGATTGCTAAAGTGTGTCCAGATAATGTAAAACCAGTGGAAAGGAAAACCAGCGTAAGCTACTGTATTTGTTTCCTAGGGCTACCATAACAAATTGGCACAAACTTGGTGGCTTAAAACAACAGAAATTTATTCTCTCCCAGTTCTGGGGGCTAGAAGTCCAAAATCAATGTGTTGGCAGGACCACAATTCCCTTTCTGGTGGTTCTTGGCAATCCCTGGCATTCATTGGCTTGAAGTTGCATCACCCCAAACTCCGCCTCCATCTTCACCTGGACTTCTTCTCTGTGTGCCTCTATGTATCCTATCCTCTTCTTATAAGGACACCCGTTATTGAATTTAGGACCTACCCTACTACAGTGTGACTTCATCTTAACTAATTACATCTGCAAAGATCCTACTTCCAAACAAGGTCACATTCTGAGTTTCTGGGTGAAACATGAATTTTGGGGGGATACCATTCAACCCACTATAACTATGTATCCACATACCCTTGTGGCAAAATAGAAGGGTTTCCAGTCATTGTTATTCTGATACCTAAAATCGTGGAAGTTATAGAGGGATTTATGGATGAGACATAGTCCTCAAGAGAAGAAGTGAACCATTGTCATATTGAAAGGAATATTTTTAAAAGCTGGAATATTGTTATTAAGGTATTTATGCCAATGATATTAAGATCAAAAAAGGTAAATTCCTATGCTTGTTGGTAAAATGTTTTAAAATACTGATAACTAATGGGAAGTATACACCTAATTAGGTACTAATAAACTGGCACCTAATGGGAAATATGATATTAATACCTCCATGAATCTTTACACCAAAAAACTAGCAGGCACAACAATTGTATATCCTTGTTTAATGATGACAAAAGCCAGTCTCTCACAGCATGAATGATGATATCTTCTCTTTTAAACAGTGTTCTGTAGTGCCAAGGGCAGGGGCTTCGAAGCAGAGTCAGGCTTCAGTTCAATTCACAGCTCTATCACATACTGGCCCTTACGGTTTGGGCCAGATACTTCTGAGTCTCAGGTTCCTCAGCTGCAAAATGGAGATACTAATTCTTATCTCAGTGTGTTATATGAGGATAAATGAGATCATACTTGTAAAAGGCAAGCATACAGAAGAAGTTCAAGTAATGTTGGTTGAATCAACTTACGATCTAACCCAATCTCAGGACAAGCTCTGACTCAATTCTGGCCATCTCTGTGATTTCCTGAACAGCTTATACTGACCCAACACTGAACTTCCAACAGTAAATTTTTTCTTTTTTCCAACAGTAAATTTTGAGGAGGTAATTCTGAATGCCCCACCAATTTTTCTCTGAGGTCTCCAAACTTGGGACCTAACATGTAAGCCAAAACAATCTGGCCATTATAGAATCCTTCATTGGTAAATTGAATATGGAAATTTCATTCAACATTTCTGGCTTCTTCCAACACCAACCCATTTGAAAAGAGCCCATCTAGGTTTGCTGAAGGTATTAATATTATTGTTTCCTCATCATTCTTATAGCTGATATAACTAAAACGATAATCTGGATAAAGACGCCAGAGGGTTAGAATATTCTCTTTCCTAGAAGGAAACTCAGTCAGAGAGT
Source organism: Propithecus coquereli (assembly GCF_000956105.1). Taxonomy (NCBI): domain Eukaryota; kingdom Metazoa; phylum Chordata; class Mammalia; order Primates; family Indriidae; genus Propithecus; species Propithecus coquereli. The sequence goes on along the minus strand of NW_012141969.1, from coordinate 2,558,384 downwards.
TTATCCCTTGATCGATTTACATTGGGGATAAAGCTTATGTCTCCTCTAGGGCTTTGGCCTGCTTTGACAAAAAGAAAAATAGGACACATCCTTTTAAAAAAAAAGATTACAAAATTCTCGATGGTGTCATTATGCACCACCAAAATTTCCTCCCACTGTTTCCCAGTCAGCTGTTCAAGTGATAAGCTGGATAGCAAACTAGAGTTTAGAAGGTATGCAGTTTGATTCAAGCAAGGCAGGATGGAAACAAAAGGGAGAATGCATGGCAGGACCCTATGACAATGCAGCTTCTGTTTGCCTTTGGCTTTTGTGACACATTCACCATGTTGCAATATTTTAAAAACAACTCCTTCTAAGAGCATCAGGATTGCTGTGTGATTGTCCATCTCGTCAACATCCACCTTTGCTCTTAAGATCTGTCCCAGCACACTACTTGCGGCTTTTTAATTTTATTTTATTTATTTTTTTTTTAGTATTTGTTCACTTAATCACACAAAATCTGCACCAGGTTTTTCTGGGGTAGTGAAAGACTTTGATTATTGTGTTTTTTGTTTTGTTTTGCTTTGTTTTGTTTTAGCCTTCAGGGTGTTTTAGTTAATTTCTAAATAAGTTTTAATTTTATACCAAAGGAAAAAATATCAAAGAATTACAGAAACTAAGGGTTGGAAAGGATTTATTTATATCATCCATCCTTTTCACGCCTCCTCCACATCACTCCTTCAGAATGGTCATTGAGCCCTGCCTGAAGATATCCAGTATTAGGGCACTCTTTACACACTGAGCTATCTTGTTCCATTTTTACATAGTCTGACTGTTCTGACCACGGGTTTATACAATCTGAAAGTTCTCTTTTAAATTGAGTTGGAATTGGTCTTGCTATGACTCTTCTCGATGTTCTTCTGGGTGTTTTTAGTATCTTTATAAACGTGTTGGATTTTAATACATTTGATGGTTTCAATTCATTGCAATGATTATTCTTATTGATGCTAAAATTGTCTCATATTTGGCCAATGTGATCTGTGTTCCAGTTGGGTCAGTTTGACCTAACTCTACTAGTCTTTGATAACTGCCTTGTTTTTCGGTATGACAAGATGTTCCAGGCTCATCTTGTACATTTCTTTACCAAGGCCAAGAATTAGCCATTGCTCTAAGAAACCCTAGTTCATTTCCAATTACTTTCAAAATCACCTTTGTGAGAAATTTTCTTTTTGTTGGGGAATGATATTTTCTCTGATTATTACAGTAATATTATTTTTGATAGAAAATACTGAAAGACATCAAAAATATAGATAGAGCCACTGACACCACCATCACCCAGAAATAATTGATGTTAACATTTTATCTCCTGAACCATCTTTCCATTTAAAATCCCACACCATGCTTCTCCTTTTTCTAAAATGTAGGAAAAGAGATGATGGTGGAAAGTAGACCACATTTGAAACATTTAGGTAAAATAAGTTGAATGAATATTTTAACTTGTTAATCATTTTTGGAAAGTCCTAATATTGGCTATTAAACATCCAGGGCAAACTGGAATATGTGGGAAACTTTAAATTTGGGTAATTTGGATTTTGCAAAAGCTTTTTCACTATCATGTTGGCAGATGCCTAAGATTGTCTGCAAAGCTACAGAAATGCACTTGAAGGCAAGCAGAACTCTATATACTTAATGGAAGTAAAAAGAGGCTGAAATGAAAAGTCAGAACCAGAAAGTACTTTTAATTTATCAACCTTTCATTTGTAGCATGTATAATAAAGTTTTTACAATGCTTAAAGCTAGGGTTTTGAACTGATGGAGAGCTATATAAAGCCCAGATTACTGTTAATGTGCCTGTAGTCCAGCTCTAGTTACAGGGTTGACATTGTCTCCAGTGAAAGGCTTGTTTTTTTATTTTTTAAAGATTTTTAGTAGCCTGGAAGAATAAGAATGATGATTTCTCTATGATTTATAGCAACTTTAAGCGTGAAGTAGAAACCTATGCCACTGACAAAATAATGTGAACGAATTGTCTAATTAAGTGAGGGAACAGTATCTTTGTTCCTCTAAGTGGAACAATGTGAAAACAACCTGGGAGCTGCTTCTGCTCGCCGGCGTATCATTGGATTCCTCTTCACCTGAAGCTTCTGTGGCTGATGGAGGACTAAAGTGGCATTGTCTGTCAAGCTTTGTCATGCTCCCTTTTGCCCACAGATACTTTAATGTCCAAGGGGCTTTTTTTGCCTACAGGACTATTACCTACTCTTTTTCCTTTGTTTACAATCCAATCTATTAACTTTATGAAACATTTAGTATTCTTTTAAACAAAATAGCAAACATTCCTCCAAACCACTGGTTCTCAAAGCATGGTCACCAAACCAGCAGCATAAGCAGCCCTTGGGAGAGCTTTTAAGAGATGCAAATTCTCAGGCCTCAAACAAGACCTACTGAATCAAAAATATAGATGACTGTGTTTTTTTTTTTGACTATCTATTTTTTAATCATGTTTCTGCTCAAAAGTGCTCATGGAGTACAGCTGTTGATATAGCATATGCAGAAGATTGAAACTGGATCCCCACCTCTCACCTCTCACCTCTCACAAAAATCAACTCTTGGTGGATAACAGACTTAAACCTAAGGCATGTAACCTTAAGAATTCTAGAAGAAAATGTTGGGAAAACTCTTATAGACTGACTGTGTTTTAATAAGCCCTCCTGGTGATTCTGATGTACGTTCAAGTTTTCATTGCTTTAAACATTCACATACTACATATACAGCCAATAAATCAAATGCATATTAAATGAACAAAACAAGTCTCCTCAACTGTTTAAACATTGATTGAAAACTTAATCAAATGCTTTTAAACATTTAACTTAATCACATGCCTAGCATTTCAAATTTCCCTTCTGTAAGCATTTTACAAAGGAAAAAATACACAAAAAAATCACATTGATTACAGAGCTGATTAATATTTTGACAACAAAACTGGATACAATGCTATTAATAGCATAGATTTAACTTTGTATTTTATTCTTAAACATTCTTTATTTTTGAGACAGGGTCTTGCTCTGTCACCCAGGCAGCTGGAGTGCAATGACACAATCTTAACTCACTGCAGCCTCAAACTCCTGCGCTCAAGTGATACTTCTGCCTCAGCCTCCCAAGTAGCAGGGACTACAGGCGTGTGCCGCTATGACTGGCTAATTTTTTTATTATTATTTTGTAGAGACAGTATCTCATTGTGTTGCTCAGACCGGTCTCAAATTCCTGGCCTCAAGTGATCCTCCTGCCTTAGCCTCCCAAAGTGCTAGGATTACAGTCATGAGCCACTGTGAAACCTCATTTCATTCTTACTCTTGCATGGTCCTGGAATTTAAGCTTTTATACATTGCTGGCTTGCTGAGAATTCTACAAGAGACTGTTTTTATACCTTCTCAGGGTTTACAAGACTGGAAAGAAAAAAAAAATCATCTCAGGAAGCCAGGGATGTAGGTTAAGTGGATTGTTGTCCACTTAAATTTTGGTTGATTAGTGGGAATTGATTGCTAAATTCAAGAGGAATTAAATTCAAGCTGTTGGCCACTAGGCTGAATATCTTTTTATTACATAGTTTTCACTTTCTGTCATGGGATCTATATTGGTTTCTTATTGCTGCTTTAGCAAATTACCACAAACTTAGTGGTTTAAAACAATGCAAATTTATTATCTTACAGTTCTGGAGGTCAGAAGTCTAAAATGGGCACATGGGTCTGTGTTCCTTCTGGAGATTCCAGTGGAGATTCCTTGTCTTTTACATCTTCTCGAAACTGCCTATATCCTTGGGCTCAGGGCCCCCTTCCACCATCATCAAACCCAACATTGTAGCATCTTCTCTCATTTCTGATCTCTTGCCTCTGTCTTATAAAGACTCTTGTGATTATATTGGGCCCACCTCAGGATAATCTCTTCATCTCAAAATCCTTAATTTAATCATATCTGAAAAATTCCTTTTGCCAATTAAGGTAACATATTCATAGGTTTTGGGGATTAGGATATGGATATTTTGGGGGGCCATTTTTCTGTCTACTGCAGGATCCTTATTTCTGTCTTTCATGTAGATTCTGATTTTGTAAGAAATTTAGAGGGTGAGGTGTTTTTTAAGTTTTATTTGTTTGTTTTTAACCTCTGGCAGTACATGACCCATTGTAATATTTTTATAATGTATTAACCTAGCCTGGTTTCATTATTTAAAAACATGTACATTTCTTATTGGCATTATGTTGTAATTAGTTAAATCATCAAAAGACGTTATGCCCAGAGAAACACGAAAGTAAGTCTGAAAATATAGATTTGTTTTTCAGGACAGTTAATCAAGTCACTATTTTGGAATAAATGGTTATATCATCTTTCTAATTGGAAATCGTATGCACAACTGCTGCTGTACTCCTTTTCTTTTTCACTCATATATAAGACCACAAATGTTGATGGGGTCTGTCAGCACAGTTTCTACTATTTCTAGGACTATGTGGCTTACAAATTATGTTAATTCTTTGTGGTATATGCAAATAAAATCATAATATATATCTATACTATATGAACAGAAATATACTTAACAAAAAACACAAAATATCTATCTGTATCTATAGTTGTATATAAATACTTTCCTACTTATTTAAGTAAATACATTTATGTGTTTATGGTAATATCTACTGTCTTTGATGTTACCATTATGTATTATAAATTTTCTTTATATTAATTCTTTTCTCATAAGTATCATGGCCTTTTACAAGCACAATTTATCTCACTTAATGATTTTTATTACTGTAAATAATCATGACTTGATAAACTAGAGCTCCTTTAGAAGTATCTCTGCCACTTTAAAAATCACTCTTGTCTCCTGGCAACAACAGAATGTTATAGACCTATTCTAATTTTGTTCTGCCCAAGGACATGGAATTTTCTGTCTTCTGATGGTTTCTAGTTCCCTTTTTTGTTTGTTTGTTTGTATAGAACAATATTAGAGACCAAAATCTGGGCACTAGGGATGTTTACAAGCGTCAAGGGCGGGGGGAGAAACTACAGCTACTGCTGCTGCCGTGGGACTGCTCTTGGTAGTAACTGAGCTGAAAGGAAAATACTTTTTTCATAAGCATATGGAATCTTATTCTTTCCAATACAACATATCATGATGCTAGTCTTTACTTTTCTTATTGCATGGGATTTCAGCAATTACTAAGACTTTCCTCTTCTACATTGACCCATTGTGCCACCCAGCAGCATTGTAGCCCCCTGTCCTCCTGCCTCCAATCTCTCTCTCTCTCTCTCTCCCCACCCCCCAGGACAATGGTTCTCAGCCTAGTCTTAATATTGGATTAACTTGGAAAGCTTTAAAATCATTGATGTGGATCCCACTATTGTAGCTTCTGATTCAACCTTCCGAAGAGCAGAATATGGCATCAGGGTTTTGTAAAGCTCCACAGGTGATACTAATGTGCAGCCAAGGTAAAGAACCTCTGTTCTAGAAAGTGTTCGGCAACCTCAATAAAGCCAACCAGCCACCCTTCCATAAAATTACCCCATACAGTTTCCAGGGATACCAACTTGGCATTATAAACAGAACAAATGAAAGTATGCTTGTATTTTGGCTGTTTTGCTTCAAGAGTTTTGGGGATGAGGACTTGTTCAAGAGTGGGAGACACAACGCCTTTTATCAAGCTTCTCAAAAGACTCGTGTATAGGGCATTGACTTATCCAATTGCTCCCCCAGCATTTCTATTTTTCAACCTCATCTTCTTCACTCTTTCCTAATCTTTCTGTAATTAGTTCGATGTTTTAGAAGGCCTTGATATCTTCATCTTTGAGGTTAAGATAATGTTTACATGTGATAGGCACTAAATCTAGCAAAACTCAACAACACATTATTAAAGTTCATGAAAATTGTAAGAGTTTGGTAGCCTATGGTCCTAGCTGCCTAAAATGATTTGAAAGGCTGAAATAGAAGTCAAATCTGCTTTTCTGACTATGAGATTCCACTAAGGTTAACTACAATGTTAATCCAGATTTTTTATTCTATCTGAACACATTTTAGGAAGTGATTTTATGTTTAATGAAGTCTGAAGTATGACCTCTAGGGTCAAATACCCCTCTGCTTCTCTTTCTCTCTGTCAGTCTCTCTCTCTCAGTTTTAGGTATCATAAAATTAACCAATTCTTCTAAAATAGGGAATTGATAGTTGATTATAATTATAGATCTTATTGATCTTATGATCTTATAGATCTTCCTCCATCTCAGTTACTTTCCCATGATAGAGTTAGAAGCCTGCATTCTTACAGTATGAAACATTGGTTTGTCTGTACTGGGAAGGGTATTTGTAATAAAATCTTAAAGAAAGGGGGAACAGATTTAAAATTCTTTCAACATAGCAATCTATGCTTCAGGACAGTGGTTCTTGAACTTTGGAAGCTTATATGAATCACTTGAGGAACTTGATTAGTAATTCAAAGGCCTACGGCCTACTCTATTTCCAGAGCCTAGGCCTCTGGGTAATTTCCTAGTTCTTCACTTAGTCTGGGAACCATTGCCTTATGGCATCAGATAGGTCAAGTAGCTGTTTACTCTAAAGGAGAGTGGCATTAATGGAAGGTAATGAGTTATTCTTTTCTCTGAGGATTTAAGATGCCTTTTTCTTTCAATTGAACTAGAAAGTACTCCCTGCTAAGGATATTATGGACAAAGTCCTCTGTTTTTGTGAGTTTCCATCTCAGAAGCTTTGCCTACTCTTGATTTTTTTGTCTGATTATGATTTTAATAAAAGAATGGATGATACTTTCAAAAATATGGGCCTCAATACCCTCTTTATTTGTAGTCTCAAATTTTAATATGCAAACGCAATCACCTGGAGACCTTTTAAAATGCAGATGCTGCCTCAGTAAATGAGAGTGGGGCCTGAGATTCTGCAGTTCTGATAAGCTCCCAGGTGATGCTGATGTTGTTGATCTGAGGAGCAAGGTGCTAGCTTTGGTTTTCAACCTTGGTTGCACACTGGGAATCGTCTAAGGAATTTAAAAAAAATACTGATCCCTAGATTCCGGCGCGACAGATTCTGATTTTTCTGACTTAATTGATAGAGAGTATTGCCTGGGCATCAAGAATTTTAAAAACTCTCCAAGTGACTTTCATGTGCAGCAAAATTTGAAAACCCCTTGTTCTTAGTCCACCACCAGAAGCCAACTGACATCACCTGGTTTTAAAGAGAAACTGTTAATAATTCTTCTATTCATCTCTTTCATGCTATAGTATACGATGTGCTTAGATAGTTAAAAGCAGTGGTTTACAAATCTTGATCCTTCCCACTAACCTTGCCATGGAGAAATTTTCATCAGAAGAGGTAAAATAAGAAAAATAAGAATAAGAATAATATAGTAAATTTTATAAAGCTCAATTAATTCATTGCAAGGATTATTCTTTGAAATTCTGTCCTTCATACATTTTTTGGTATTAAAAGATGTCCTTTTTTATTAATGAGGGCTATGATATATTATACTTGCTTATTTGCTTGTTTCTCATGCCCTTAATTTGCTAAACAGAGTTGGGAATCTTATGTTGATCTCCATATGTTCTGGGAAATTTTGCTGATTCATTAAAGCTGAAAATCTAAGAACCATGGGTATAAGAAATATATGAAAATTTGAAAAAAATCTGAAAGTCTAGAAAATATTGTTATAAGAATATGGTTTTCAATCTTTGAGCCTCTAATTCCAGGGGGCAATGAGTCTTTTGAGTGGCTCTTGGATTTTATAAGCACCAGAGTTCATTGCTGGCTGTGTCAATTCAGGTCCACTAAGAAGCAGATTCCAAGACAGAATGAGATGTGCAAGAGATGTTTTGAGGGAATCACCCGAGAAGGATAAAGGAGGGATGGAGAAGAAGGAGGTAGGAAGAGGCTTTAGACTGGGAGGCAGGGCTGACCCCTGTGGCAGGAGATAGGAAGGAAGGAGAGGTGGGTAGGGAGAGCCTCAGATGGCAGCACAGCTCTAGAAAAGTCTGGGCCAGGCTGATGGGGAGCCCAGAGTACAGACTGCCCATTAGAGAGGTCCCCTGTCAGGCAGAAATGGCCCAGCTCTAGTCCCTACACCCCCTCCCCACCATGCTCTGTCATTGGGTTGGGAACAGCCTGTGGAGAGGGTGGCCTTGGCAGGAATGCTGCAGAGGATCCCCAAGACCAAAGGCACTTCTCTCAGCAGGTTCTCTCTGTAGAGTGATCTGTGTGTGTACTTCCATGGCTGCTACACTGGCACTTTCAATTTTAAAGTGAAAATGTATATTTTTCTGTGGGATAATGTGAAAGAAAATTAGCCACATGACAGGTCATTAATATTTTTCTGTATATCATATTGTTGGTCTCGTCCCTTTTAACTTAACCAACTGCCATTTATCAATTATAATGCATCATCATGTTTGCTGGGTTCACAATTGATTTCTTATTTTCATAAAAATCTAAAATCACTGGTCACTGGATAAGACATGAGAGGTACATCCGGCTTATGTGATACAACATGTATAATATTAGCTTTTAAATCTGTCATGTTGATAGGTAGTTGTTAGTAAAAATTCTATGATTAGCATTTCTTCTTGCTATTTAGAATCTTGTATTAAACAAGGAGTTATTGAGCATAATTAACTTAGATTATCTTTTCTTGGTTTTCCACAGTGTATTGTCTAGCATGACAGATGCAGTATTGGCTCGCGTGTATAAACAATCAGATCTGGACATCCTGGCTGAAGAAGCTTCCATTCCAATTGTCAATGGGTTGTCAGATTTGTACCATCCTATCCAGATCCTGGCTGATTACCTCACGCTCCAGGTTGGTTTATTTCTTTGCCTTACAAAAGAGCAAAATCGGCAAATAATTCCTGATTAGCTTTAAATGGAATCATTTACTTAAATTATGATATTGGCATTTTATTTTCAAATATCATCTTGAAAAAGAATTATAGCTTATGTGTGCATTCTACATATCTGGGGAAAACAGGGTATTGTTAAAAACATACTATAGGATCCTTCTGCTTTCAACCCTGTTCTCAAATCCTTTTAGCCCCTCTCTCACCTTCTGCTCTATTAATCACTTTGCTTTTTGGTGCCATATTTAACACAATGGATGAATAGAAACATGGGGACATACAGAATGGATAACCCTTATGTGATCCTACATACATTAGAGTCTGTGATTTGGGAGTGAAGACTAATGGAGTGGGCTTTAAATATTCAAAACAGTCGATTACTAAACCACTTTGGAAAAGGGGGCCACTTTCTACCATTTTAAGAAACTGAGAATGTGCAAAATATATAGATTGAGGCTCAAATTTAGCCAGTCGAGTACCCCCAAATTAGGAACTTGAATAACTTTGAGAGATTCATCTCATTTGGTTTGCCACTGCCAATCTACATGATATTGCCACTTGAAATCCTAATAGCCATGATTTCTGTGTCTGTGGATGATTCTGAGGAGACAAAGCAAATTGGATAGGCCCATCTTCCTCCCCATTTGAATAAGCTACACATGTTTAAATGTGAGGTTAAGCTCAAAAGGAAGCTCTTCCGAGATGTGGATAAGATCCATGCAGAGAAGATGATACAACGATATCAGACACCAAGTGGCTGTCTTCAGGTGTGGCTTTACATATACACCAGATAATTTAATACTTCCTCCTGGGGCTTTATCATTACTAGGTTATAAATTCACTGACAGAGAAAGAGCTGTCCAATTCATTATAGTGTCCCATGCAGGACCTCATGCAATGCCTTCATATAGGAGATATTCAAAGTAGGAGCTGAATGAATAGCAGCTTCTTGAGAGTATGGAATCTAAATCAGATGGACCTGGAATTAAATCCTAGCTTAGCCCCCTACTAGTTCTGTGATCTCCAAGTTGCTTAGCCTTTCTCTTTTTTTTATCTTTATAAATATATAAAATATATGAAACACACAGACACTGCGAGAAAAATAAAACAAACACCTATGTACCCACATTACACAGTTTGATCAAATCTTAACATGATGAAGTAATTACTTTAGAATGTAATGTTTTTAAATTAAACATTTCAGATAGAGTTGAAGCGCCACCATGTAACTCTGCCTGACCCCATTTCCTCCTACTCCACAAAGAAGTTATTATCCTGATGTTCCTGTTTATAATTCCAAGCCATGTGTTTATAATTTAACTGCACACATCTGTATCCATAAACAACAGACAGCATTATTGGACATGTTTTTCAACTTTATATAAATGGGAACATGCTCAGAACCATCATGCTACACTGTTACATTGTATTGCCCCTTTCTTATACCAAAAGATGTAAGCTCCATAAAAGCAGTGATTTTTGTCTCCTTTGTTCATTGTTATATCTCCAGGGCCAAGGACAGTGTCTGGACATTGATGGTGCTCTTTGCTGAATGAATGAATACAACTAAGGTTCAGATTTGAAATGTATGAAAATCTTAGTCTCTATATGAGTTCATATGATGTCTTGGTTTAAGATATGAGGACATTTTGCTACGTTTTTGTGATTGTACATTCATGTTATTGAATTGTTCTGTATAATGCAAAAAAAATAGTAGTTTAGTCATTCCAACAAGGCACTAAAATTGAGAAGAAGACTATTTCCTTTATTTTTCACACTACTAATTGTTGCAAATAAGTGGATTTCCTCCCAGATTTAATCTCCTTCATCCCTTGCCTTTTAGGAACACTATGGCTCTCTGAAAGGTCTTACCCTTAGCTGGATTGGGGATGGGAACAACATCCTGCACTCCATCATGATGAGCGCAGCGAAATTTGGGATGCACCTTCAGGCGGCTACTCCAAAGGTAGGGAAACTTTCTGCCTTGAAATTAACCCCTTCTTAAATCATCTCCAGATGCAATTACCCAGTGAAAACAAAGCTCTCTTCCATTAAGGGAGAGCACAGGTTAGGCCACAAAATTTAGGTTATGTTACCAGCCCTACTATTAAATAGCTATCTGGCCTCTTAAGAGCCCAATTTTCTATCTCTACAATAAGAGATAGTCTTGTCTGATGCCTTTCATTCTGTGAGTCTGTGTTAAAAGCATGTCTGAATCATCATCCCTTTCAATGCCCTGATACCGGCCATTATGATGACTGGCATCTTGTGCATTACCACCACAAAGGCTAAAGAAAGCAATGAAATCCAGACAGCATAGAATTCCCACTGCATGGGAACAATGCTGTCATTTTTCTAATACTGCAATTTGGTAGAAAAATGTCAATCTGATATGAAGGTCACGGTGATGGCATCTATACCAGCATAATGTTTCAAAACTCAAGTTCAAGGGCCCTTTGGCTTTTAAAATCTGAGTCCCACATGGCTACGAGGATGACCCCCTTGTTGCTAATCTCTCACAGAATGTATGGGAAGGAATGGTTTCTTTCACAGGCCCAGTGTAACCCTTTTGATGCACAAAAAACTGGTAGTAGATGTTGCCTCTGAGGAGGGTAGCTGGGAGGTTCAAGGACAGAGGTAAGAGGGAGACTATTTTCACTGTACAATCATGTGTCGCTTAACAAAGGGGATATGTTCCAAGCAATCGTGTGAACATCATAGGGGATACTTACAAAAACCCTAGACAGTATATATTTATTTGCTTATATATATATGTATATATATATATATATATATATATATTTTTCATATGGAACATCAAATGTTCAAGCACCATTACTGAATATCAATCATTTCTGCTACTTTATCTGCAATGCCAATATCAAGTGCCATATATCAGGTTTCTGTACATGCTCTATTATAATTTTATGGGACTACCATTGTATACATGGTCTGTCGTTGACTCAAATGTTGTTATGTGGAGCACAACTGTCTATCCTTTTGTATGGCTGGAATTTCTTAACATGTAAATATCTTTATTTGCATAATAGTATAAATGCATAAATAAATATGCTAATATAAAAAATATGCAGATCCCCCTAGGAGAGGCCCTGTGTTAAAATACTCTCAGCACCATAAACAATAAATAAGCCTTTTGGAAGATAAAAGTTAACCTTACAAGAGACTCAAACACAAACCACTTATAAAAGATATCAATAGAACATTTTAAATACCCTATCTCTTCCCAGGTCTTAGCCCCATAAAAAAACAAATACAGGCCGGATGCAGTGGCTCACACCTGTAATCCTAGCACTCTGGGAGGCCGAGGCAGATGGATTGGGATTGTTTGAGCTCAGGAGTTTGAGAACAGCCTGAGCAAGAGCGAGACCCCATCTCTACTAAAAATAGAAAGAAATTAATCGGACAACTAAAATTTTTTGGAAAAATTTGCCAGGCATGGTGGCGCATGCCTGTAGTCCCAGCTACTCGGGAGGCTGAGGCAGAAGGATTGCTTGAGCCCAGGAGTTTGAGGTTGCTGTGAGCTGGGCTGATGCCACGGCACTCTACCCTGGGCAACAGAGTGTCTCAAAAAAAAAAAACAAAAAAAAACCCCAAATACATACATACATATATACATACCCTATCTACATTGAATTCTTTCCCCCATTATGTTTCTTCATTGGCTACTAATGTCCCATCAGGAGTCCTCTGAAGGGAAAATTTCCCCAAACAGAAACCATATTAGAAACAAAATCTTGATTTGTGGTAAAAGATAGAATTGACCCCATTATTAAGAGACAACTATTCACAAATATTCTATGCCAGTATGTTTCTGAACAAGCATGTGTTTGCTGTTATCTCAGTAGTCACTGTTGTGGTTCACTCTGAGAAGCTAAGGCATCTGGAGGTGAACATGTGAGGCTTAAAAATTCCTCCTTGTAGCTGGGCATGGTGGCACACACCTGTAGTCCCAGCTACTTGGGAGGCTGAAGCCTGGAGGATCTCTTAAGCCCAGGAATTCGAGTCCATAGTGAGACCCCATCTCTGAAACAAACAAAAAATTCCTCCCTCCCTTCGTTTCTTGAGTTTGAGATGTTTATTTGCCAACCACTGGGAACATGAGTTACACAATGTGAATTAATAGCTTAATTTCTCCAACACAAAATGCCCAAATCCTTAAGTCTCTTATGTGCTTTTTACCCTTCCCTGCCACCAGTGTCTGTAGTGTCTTAGACCAGGTTTCTCCACAAGCAAATTCTCAATGGGGATTTGTATACAGGTGATCTAATAAATAAGGAAGCCCTCCTAAGGGAGACCTGTAGGGGACTAGGGGAAGCAGGACAGGGAATGGGAAGAATCCAAGCAAGGGTGCCACTTACGATGATTAATCATCCTGGTTTGCCAGGGACTTAGAGATTCCCAGGATCATAGGGCTTTTGGTGCTAAAACTGTGAGAATCTCAGGCAAACCAGGATGATTTGGTCACCCTAGTGCCATGTCAGGCACAAACTCACAGAAAGTACCTTCAGCCTGATCCCATAGGTGAGCTCTGGAGTTTAAGTTTTGCCTCAGAGTTGTCCGAACCTAGGGTGAGGAAGGTGGGCTTTCATTCTTCTGAACCAGTCATTGGTCAAGGGCAGCAGGCAAGGTAGAGTGGTAAATCCCCGGGCACTTTTGGTGAGAAAAGCGACCTGGAAGCTGGAGGGCTATCTTTTGATGAAGAGCTGCAAGGGCTAAATGTTAAAAACACACTGAAGTTGGGGGAGAGAGCAAAAGCCATACAAAGAGATCCTCTGAGGGCATCTCAGAAGAACACCAGCATCATCTGCTGCATCCTGCTAAAACAAAATAAAACACCAAATGTTTTTTCTTAGTGTTCTTACTGAACCAGTTTGGGTCAATGCATCCTGCTATCTTAGTTTTGTAGAACTGCCATAACAAATTACCACAAACTGGGTGGATCAAAACAATAGAAATTTATTCTTGCACAGTTTTGGAGACTAGTAGCCAGAAATCAAGGTGCTGGGAGGACCACACCCCCTCAAAAGCCTCTAGGGGAGGATCCTTCCTTGTCTCTTCCCCAGGCATTCCTTGGCCTGTGGCTGCATCACTCCAATCTCTGCCTCCATCATCTTCCCTCTGTGTCTGTGTCTCTCTGTACAAATGTCCCTCTTATAGGGACAGCAGTTATATTAAATTCGGGTCCATCCAAATCCAGTAAGACCTCATCATAACCAATTACATCTGTAAAGACCATATTTCCAAATAAGGTCATATTCTGAGGTCCTGGGTGGGCGTGAATTTTTGGAGGACACTATTCAACCAAGTGTACCTGCCATAGAGAAATGGCAGGGATATTCAACAGCGTGTACTGGAAGCCATCCTATTATAGTAAATTTTAAGGACTCAGAGAGATGACCCTTACGATAGATAATTCTCCTCTTTTATTCAGCATGAATTGAAATAGGGATCAGATCTGACATGTGCTTAAGGTGGCTTTTATTCCCTTTCTGGGAAGGGTAAGTAAACTCTCGTCACAAATCTAGTTTGAAGAAAGGCTCTTTATGAAGGCAAACTTATTGCATTTGGTTTTTACAGATAAAACATACATTAACAATAATTGTTCCCTGCTATAAGGTTCTTTTGGAAAGGCTTTATTCTGTTGAAGAAATATATGGTTTAAACATTTTATTGCCTGTCAGAGATGTTTTATTAACATCAAAGGAAAAAATTCCAATATTACAGAGTAATTTCAGTATTGTTCTTATGCAGCAACTCATTTGAATGATAAAGAGTACTAAAACCCAGTTAAATCTTGGTGGGAGGAAGAGTTTTAAAAATTCTTCTGGAAAGTCTGATAGTGCAAAAGTCATTCCATCAATTTATAAGATTTTAGTTGGTGGTAGAGCTATTTCCTTTAAAGATAAAGCTAGGAGATTTATTGTAAATTTAAAAAACACTGAAAAGTTTCCAAGGCCATAATTATTTTCTCATTCTTCAACCAAGAATAACTTACATTTTTTCAAGAAAAAAATATTTTTTCCACGATTGTAAAATTGCTCCATAAACTATCCATAGTAATGATTTTAACATTGTTCTAAGTGAATATTTAGACTGAACTGGGTTTGTTAATTACCTGCTTTGTCTGGTTTTAAGATTTATGTAAAGGCTAGTGAGTGATTTAGTATTGAAAGCTGAGATGGCTGAGATGTGAGTAAAGAATTCCTCTCTGTATTCTAAGTCATGGCCCAATGCATACAAGGTTGGGTGATTTTCTAATTTCCAAACCTCTCTGTTGGTTCTCTAAGTACTTATTGATTCCTTTACTAAGAATGATTATACTTAGGGAGTATAAAACCTGCTCTCCAAAGGGAAGGCTAAAATTTCAGGGTAGGAGGCACATGGGTAATATTCAAATGTCTTCATTTATGTTTATCAATATGACTGTTCACAACATTAGTTACTAAATTAGCATGCCTTTATTAATAACTTTCCCCAGATCCCTATAAATAAGGCTCCAGAATTCATGGCCATTTGAGGGTGGTAAAGCTGCTGAAATGTCTGCAGTCATCCTCATCAACATCTGAGTAGTTTCTTTTTTCAAGAATTTTCTATTGGAAGAAGGAACTACGGTAGAAAATCATGTGCAAATAAGCACAATTTCAAACGAATAAACCTGGACATGCCTCTCACAGGTTGGGTTTCCCAAGAAGCAGAGACTGAGAATTTAGCGTACAGGACATGCAGGATGCTTATGAGAGCATGCCCTTGAAATTAACAACTGTGGAAAGGAAGGGAAGGAAGCAGGAGTGGGCAGGGGGAGAAGCCTAGCTGCGATGCAGCCCCAACAACAGCCTTGGCCGATTTTATGGAGAGTTCTGGATGTGAGATGGCCTTTCGGCTATCTGGAGTTGGGTGAAAGGGGTCAGGTTTCCATACCCTCCTGTCAATCAGTCATTGAATGTGGGTCACCCAGGAAGGGTGTGTGACCTTGGGCGTGGCTGGTCTCTGCAGCTGAGGCAGTGCCCAAAGGGGGCTGACAGCTGAAGGCCATCTTCTGGCAGCACTCCCAGCAGCTGGGGGAGTAAATCCATTATTCATGATTATTCATGAAGGGGGATCTGGGGGGCCATATCAGAGTATTCACCACAATGCCATAATGAAAATTTATAAAAATCAATTCATAAAAAATGCTAAGAATTCAGGAAAATGAGAAGGATGGAGGAAGGTGAGGATAATTATGGTGTTTGAACTGACAAGACTTCCATATGGAGGGTCTTGGAGGTGAGGCCGGGCTAGAGTTTTGAGGAGCTGACAACTGTGATGAAGATGCCCAGGAGGGGACAGAGGGGGAGGTGTTCAAGGGTGAAAGGCTGCGATGGCAGAAAAGGGCAAGATGTGTACAGGGACGACAATAAGATTGGCTTTCCTGCAGCAAGATGTTGAGAAGAATTAAAAGAGACAGAAGCAGGGGATGGAGGTGGGGAGCCTTGATGCTCTTAATCAGCTTTGACTTAAGAAACAAGGAGTAAACATCCAAGGCTTCAGAGAAAACAATTCTCACTGCTACGTACAGAGCAGATTGGAGGGTGGGAATAGAGGCAGGGAGGCTGCCTGTGGGGACCTGGAATAACTTGGGGAGGGGATTTAGCTGCCCCCATAATGTCCCTTCACCCAGAGTTGGGACTAGAGTAACCAAACGAGACACCTAGGGTGCAAAATGTGTGTTTGCATGACCTTGAGAATGAGTACATTCTTAAATTTTTTCTAGTGCCTCCTTAAATTTTGTGCCCTAGGCGCCTGGCTTTGTCTCACCTGTGTCTGAGTCCAATCTGCCTTCACCGAACCATCCAGAAAAAAATACATAATCTTAGCGAAAACAGTGTCATTGTTCTATAAATGCCATTTCAAAGCAAGCACACTGCATTCAGAATACTTGCTGGAGAATGCAAAAGAATACGATTGTGTGCGTTGGCTGGGGGGCCGTTGGCATTTAGCCGGGGTGGTCAGGGAAGGTTTTCCTGAGGAGGGGACATTTGAACTGAGACCTGAAAGGGTTATCCACATGGAGCAGGTGGGGAAAAGCATTTCAGACAAAAAAAGAGCAGCACGTGGAAAGACTCAGACAAAAATGCATTAGGTTGCACAATTATGTACATAATCCTCTTAAGCTATTAGGGGAACAAGAAGCAGCAGCCGAAAGCACCATGCCCATTGTTTACCTTTATGACTAAAGAGGTCAGAAATAATAACAGAAAGATGGGGCAATTGGTTACCTTTTTAAATTCTAAAAAGCACTATTAAGGTTTCAAATTCTAGATGTAAAAATCATGTCCTACTAAACATCATTGGTCTACATCTTAAAAAAGGGAAGGCAAGGGAATATTCTAGGAAAGAAAATAATGCATGTATAAGAAAACATATATAATTACCTAAATAACCATTAAATTCTTCCTCTTGCAGGGCTATGAGCCGGATCCTAGTATAACCAAGTTGGCAGAGCAGTATGCCAAGGAGGTATGCTCCTTATATGTAAAACTGTAATTGCCTTTGTCTGTGCCATGAAGTTGTTTAACTGGCATGCTTATGTATGCTAGAACGGTACCAAGCTGTCGCTGACGAATGATCCATTGGAAGCCGCACGTGGAGGCAATGTATTAATTACAGACACTTGGATAAGCATGGGACAAGAAGAGGAGAAGAAAAAGCGGCTCCAGGCTTTCCAAGGTTACCAGGTTACAATGAAGGTACAAATTGATGCCTCTCTGAAGGTTCATTAATTCCATTCATAAAGGCCAGAACCATCTAATCACTCATTCACTTTGGGGAGAGCAGACTGTCCTTTCATTCCCTATAAAGGACTGACTATATCCCTCAGGAATTTCTCTCCTCCCGAAGATTAGCTGTGTCCTTTAGAAAGACACTTTTGTGCTGGATGAAGGAATTTGAAACCCAGGCAGAAGAGAGAAGCAGGCTTTTTCCTCTCACAGCAATGGAGGCATTGGAATGCTTTGCTCTGCTTAGAGACATTGGGTTACCTCTGATGCATGCAGTTTCTTCTTATTTCTCCCCTAAGAAAAGCCCCACAAATATGCTCCCAGGCTACTCCTTGCCTCTATTTTTTAAGGACCCCTAAATCCTGTTGGTTTTGCTAACTCCCTCCAGGACATTCCCAGGGGACTCTCATTCACTCCAATGCCTTCTATTAATCATAAGATCTGGAGCAGTGCTTCTCAATCCTGAGCTTGCATTAGAATCACCTGGAAGAGTTGTGAATACACAGCTGGGTGGGGGCAGCCCCAGGGTTTCTGATTCGGTAGGTCAGGGGTGAGACCCCTGATCATTTGCATTTCTAACAAGTTCTCAGGTGATGCAGTGGTGCTGTCCCAGGGCCACACTTTGAGAAACACTGTTCTGAAAGAATCAGTCAGGTGCACATTGGGGTTTTGCAACAAAGCAATTAATCTGCCTCAGTGGAGAAAGGAATTAAGCAAATACAATTAATATTTATTGATAAAGTAATATAGAAATATAAGTTCTTTATTATTGCATGTCAAATAGGACAAAAGTTTGAAACATAAAAAGTGAAAATGTCTTTCCCCCATCCCCTTAATAGTGACTAGTCCCAAAAGTAACCACTGTTATTTGATGTGGTTCTTTGCAGACATTTTTTATGCATTTACAAATATATGCCTATATACACATACAGCTATTGATTTTTTTATAGATGGTATTTTAGACATATTATTCTGACTTAATTTTTCCACTTAAAAATCTTAGATTTTCTTGTCCATTTAGCTATTTTTTATTTGTTTTAGTGGCTGCATGGAATTTCAAAATACGAAATTGACATAAAATGTTCCCTATTGATAAATTAGGCTATTTCCAAAAATTCTAATTATAAACAATGCTACACTGAACACCCTTATACATATTTCTTTGTGCAAATATTACTGGAGAATAGATCCCTAGAAGAATTTGTGGGCGAAATGGTATATACTTTTTAAAATATGGGAGATGCTGCTAAATTGCCTACCCAAAAAGGATTAATAATTTATATTCCCACAGATGTATATTATAGTTCTTTCTCCATATACTCTCCATTTTCAGTTATTTACATTTTTAATTTTTATAAATCTGAAGGAAAAATGACATCTTACTGCTTTTTAAAATTTGCATTTTCCTGATTACTAATGAAGTTAAGCATCTTTTCATGTTTATTGGTCATATTCATTTCTTTTTCCATAAATTGCTATCATATCTTTTGCTCATTTTCTGCTTTTGTGCCCTTTTTATTATTGGTTATGGGGACTCTTTATATATTATGGCTAACCCCTTATCATATATATGGTAAATATTTTCATGGAGACCTTTTAAACTATATGGTTTATCTCATACATAACCAATCTTAGGAGTTTTTCTGGTGCTGGGACCGTAGGCTTGAAGAACAGTCATTTATTTCACTGATATATGACAGGTATAAATGTTACTCTTTTTCTATGTCATTTTGCTAGTATTTTAGAAATTCGAAATGTTCTGAACCTAGAGCTAGGGTGGGAGGTAAAACAAAATTTTAGTACAAAGGCAGTAATTTTGAGGTAAGAAAGTATGAGGAACTGTAGTTTTGAATCTGTAAGTGAACAATGGAAATGGATGGGGAAATGTAACTTTCGGGAATTAAGTGCTGGAGAAACTGAAAACTGCTAGTACATTTGCATTAAGAATGCAACATCTAGTGCATAGTGCTTATAATCATGTTTAATTCACTCCTACCTCAGTGCTTTTATTCAAATTGTTTTAACTAGTTGCAAAGTATGCTTCAAGTGTTAAAAATCATGATTTGGAGACAAGCTCAAATATAATATGATAACATAAAAGCAACTTTTTTTATATAGTAGGGTATAATTGGTGACTTTTGCTCTCAGCCACATATTATACGAGGAGAGTTCTTCTCTGAAATGCCCATTATCCCACGAAACAGAATACCAGAAAACTGAGTTTGTGGTTTAACTTGCAGTGATGATCTCCCAAATCAAAAAAAGACTATAAAATTCCTTAAGTTGAAAGTACTATATACATTTCTCCCAGGGTGTCTTGAGATAAAACCTTTCTGCCCATTTGGCTCTCCTTTTGTGTTGATCTCTGACCCCAGGCCATATGTATTTTTTTTTTTTTTTGAGACAGATTCTCACTCTGTTGCCCCGGCTAGAGTGCCGTGGCGTCATCCTAGCTCACAGCAACCTCAAACTCCTGGGCTCAAGCAATCCTCCTGCCTCAGCCTCCCGAGTAGCTGGGACTACAGGCAATGCGCCACCATGCCCAGCTAATTTTCTCTCTATATGTTTTTAGCTGTCCAATTAATTTCTTTCTAATTTTAGTAGAGACGGGGTCTTGCTCTTGCTCAGGCTGGTCTCGAACTCTTGAGCTCAAACAATCCGCCCGCCTCGGCCTCCCAGAGAGCTAGGATTACAGGCGTGAGCCACCACGCCCAGCCCATATGTATTTTTAAATACTGAAGAAGATGAATATGACTGCCACATATAATAGTCAAAACATGGTCTTATCCTCATCTCTTTAGACTGCTAAAGTCGCTGCCTCTGACTGGACATTTCTACACTGCTTGCCCAGAAAGCCAGAAGAAGTGGACGATGAAGTCTTTTATTCCCCACGATCACTAGTGTTCCCAGAGGCAGAAAACAGAAAGTGGACGATCATGGTAAGCAGGAAGCAAGGACTGGAGGATAAGGAGTTCTTTGTGTGGTGCCAACTTAGTCATTTATGCTTTTTGGTAAATAATAAGCAACTGAGGTTATCCAACTACATTACATGCTCATATGGCATCTATTTTTTCCAGAAATTTCATATTAGATCATTATTGCTCATTAGCATTTATAGTGTATTTTAATGGAGTAAAATTGATCCGCTTCCAAATAAATCTATTTTAATCAAAATTCTTACTGCCCTTGATCATCCTGATGAGCACCAGCCACCATTTTCTGCCAAGCAATGTAAGTTGTATAATTCTTACTTTAGAATCTCTCTGTTCATGTTTATACCTGGTGCAAAATAGGCCTTCAAAAAATCTTATTGCCTTTCTCCTCTCTTTCCTCCTTTCATTCCTTTCTTCATAACTTAACCAGATAATTGTTTTAGTTCTCTATTTGAGTTTGGCCACAGACATACATGTGTTTTTTCGGTATAGAATATTTCCAAACTCCATAGCAAAACTTATCTTAAAAAATTATTGATCCCTTTCAGATAAAGCTGCTAGTTTCATCTTTGTCACTGTCATTCTGGGAAATATTAACCTTATATCTACTTTATAATATCCCAAATGTTACCTTCTCTGGAAAACTGAATACAGTACTCACATGCCCTAACAGCTCCACTATTTTTTAGCTTTTCGTGATTTAACTGGTTTCAATTGCTGTACCAGCCAGGGTCTTACTTGCAAACAGCAGAGTCAACTCTAGGTAGATAAATGGAAAGGAATTTATTAAAAGGTGTTGTCTATGGCCATACCACCCTGAATGCGCCCGATCTCATCTGATCTCGGAAGCTAAGCAGGGTCGTGCCTGGTTAGTATTTGGATGGGAGACTGCCTCCGAATACTGGGTGCTGTAGGCTTTGAAAAGAAAAAAGAAGATGTTAAGCAGCTTCCAGAATCTCTTGGGAAAGGGGGTACAGCAAATCATTCTTGGACACCACATAGCCAGAGACAACACAGGCAAGAAAATTGCTCAGCAACACTGTGGTTCTTTTATAGCCAGAACACCTCTGACACTGACATAGCCGCCCACAGTCTGGTACCTAAGGCCCTTGAAACTAGATGCCAGATACTCCATTATAGCTACCCGTGCTGAAACAGGTATCTCCACCTGCATATGGAGCAGAAGATCCAAACTTTTAAAAGATAGCTTCCACTGCTTGTTGTTCACTTATGCATTTAAGTGTGGAGTAGATGAAGCTGAGGGGCATCCCTGCACTCTGGCTGCAAGAGTCTCAGAAATGTAATTTTAAGCTTTTAGCCTCTGTAGCAGAGAAAAGCAAGCTGAAAAGGACTATCTGCTAATTATTTATCTAATCTATAAATGGGAATAGGATTATTGTGAACATTAAAATAATACATGTAAAGCTTTTAGTATCATGCCTAATACATGGTAAATATTATTATCATAATTATTATCCTCATTATTGTTCATCTTCATCGTTGATCTGATAAAGCACGTGACCAGCAGGAGTCCAAGCTCCAGTATGGCTGGCTGCTTGGAAGCCAATCATGACTCCCTTTTCAATGGAAGGTTGTAATCAGGCCTAAATTTGTCACATCTAATAACAAGGTTGATTTTTCTTTTACTGTATCTTTCCAGCTTGCCAACTCAGGACACTAACTTTGGCCAAAATGGCAATTGCCATGTCATCTAGACCAGTGCTTCCGAAGCTTTAATGTGCACTTGAATCACCTAGGGATTTAGTTAAAGTGTAGATTTGGACTCTGTAGGTCTAAGATGGGGCACGGGATTTGGCACTTCTAACAAGCACCCAGGTAATGCAAGTGCCACTGTCCTGCGGACCACATTTTGAGTAGCAAAGATCTAGGTGACAAAAAAAAAAAAAAAGTGAGTTCTTCAACCATATAACTCAGAAAGAGATAACACCAAAACATTTTCCTTGAGCTCTATTTTTCATCGGAAGACTACTAAAGTTACAAAGTACATTAAAAAAAATCCATTAAAGTAGGTCCTTTTTAGAAATCCAGGGGGGAAAACTAAAAGAAAGCTTTCTAAAGCATCAATTACTGAGGTGCTCTGTACTTCTGGAATTTTAAAGAGCTTATTTAAAAAAATCTTTAAATTCAATTTATTTTAAAAATGAAATACATAATGTATTCACGTGATTGAAATCTTACATCCACCCATTTTCCATCCATCTAGGTCTTCATCTCCCCATTCTCCATCCCCCTGAGGTACCCACCATTATTAGGGGAAAATATATTTTAAGGAAATCAAGAGGAAGAGGCATGTTAAAGTGAAGGTAGAGAGTCTAAGGTAGGAAGAATGCTCCACTGGGAGTGAGAAGATTTGACTTCTGTAACTGGCTTTAATACTAATCAGCTGTGTCATCCTGGATACATATTATCACTCTAGGTCCCAGTTTCCTCAACTATAAAATAAGCAGATCAAGTCATAGAGATTGCAAATGAGTTTTAATCTTAGGTCCCTAATGTTAT
Source organism: Propithecus coquereli (assembly GCF_000956105.1). Classification (NCBI taxonomy): domain Eukaryota; kingdom Metazoa; phylum Chordata; class Mammalia; order Primates; family Indriidae; genus Propithecus; species Propithecus coquereli. Next base: position 2,535,298 of record NW_012141969.1, on the reverse strand, counting down.
CAACAGGCTACTCGGAGTCTTCTGTCAAGAAGGCTTCTGGGCCTGCTTGTGGTGTGGGACAGACAGAAAGAGGAGCATAATTGATAAGTGTGCCTCACATGGATATTGGAAAGGAAGTGGTAATATACTTGTTGCACTTTTTATATCTCTGAACTAGATAATTTGGAGGACCCTTTGGGTTCAGTTCATTTCAGTAGCCATTCAATGAGCATGTACTCTCTGTCTTCTACCAGGCATTGCAGACTGGAAAAAAAAAAAAAAAAAGAAGAAGAAGAATGTGCAGTCAATTCACAGATGCATAACATTTTCAAGTGGAATAAGATCATACAGATTATCCACACTAAGTTCCTATTTAATAGGCAAAGAAATTATTCTTATCTTATTTGGAATGGCCTTTAGACTCAGCACTGCTGTGATAGATTTTTCTAGGATTCTCTAAAGACGCCATACTTTTCTTATTCTAGAACTGTCCTGTCCAATGCAGTAGCCACTAGGCACATGTGGCTATTTCAATTTAAATCTACACTAATTACAATTTAACAAAATTGAAGATTCAATTCCTCAGTCTTACTAACCACATTTTAAATGCTCAATAGCCACACGTGACTGGTGGCTACACTATTTGTATTGGGCGGCACAGACATTGAACATTTCCATCACTGCAGAAAATGCTATTAGACCAGCAGTATTCCAGAGAATGATTTCCACACACACAGCTTCACTTAAAATGAGGATGCAAGAAGGAAGGAAAGACACAATCTGGCTCCCAGTTCTGAGCTGCTAATAACGACTGATGTAAGGTATATAACTAAAAGAGGAAGAAGGGCTTATTCACTAGTCATAGGCCTAAGTAAGCACAGTGTTTGTGCATATATTGGGGTCCATCTGATTCCTCTTGAGCTTCCTTTATCCAATAAATAAATAAATATTAGTTCAGAATGGTTCCCTTATCATTTCCTTAGGAAAACACATATTAACTGTAGGCCAATAAAGCTGAAACTTAGTTCCCCTTCTCTAGGTCTCTAGGCAGACTATTGCTAATGTTTACCCATTTCTTTCTTTCTTTGTTGTGTCATCCCAGGCTGTCATGGTGTCCCTGCTGACAGATTACTCACCTCAGCTCCAGAAGCCTAGGTTTTGATGCTATGATGCTTGTCAAGAAAGAAACAATGTTCTACAGTAACAGAATGAGTCACTTTATGGGGGAAGAAGAAGAGAATCTAAGAAATAAATAAATCTTTAACACATGATATGGGTGAACTGTATGATATTGCTTTGCCATGGTGAAACCTTCCTGAAGCCTTAAATTAATTTAAGTGCTGATGCACTGTAATACACTGCTTGACTTAGTTAAAACTCTCTAATTTACAATTTCTGAGTTACATTTGAGTATCATATTGATTATCATACACATTTGCTTCAACTAAATATAAAATACTGTGTTCATAATGCATAATGCCTAAGCCATTAAATGTAATCTATGCTTATTACTTTAATAAATTATCACCCACGCTAATTTACAAGTAAACATTTACCAGGCAATCAGCTGCTGGCAGATCTGTGGAATGTGTTCATGTCCCCCAGGACCAATGAGAGAGCCAAATGATCCATATTGCAGACGTGGTACAATTTTCAGGCCAAGGAGGTAGATAGACATTCATTTATCGAGGCAAATCATGAAATTGTTAAAAAAGAGGTAGCACTGTGCCCAAACTCTGGAGTTTTTTCTAATCATTTGTGGGAAGGTTGGGGGGGGTCCTTCAAGAGCATGCATCTCTTCTCTATACTGAACACTTAATGCTACAAGCCAAAAGAAATCTTTGTTAGCAAGTGGTAAAACCATGGATGCCTACAGTGGCATTTTCTTAGGTTCAAATTCTCCACCAGGAGCAATTTAATTTTTTCACCTCTGTTCTTATCATGCATCTACTCACACCACACACTGGATATTTCCATATATCTACCTCTTGCCATATTTTAACTAGTCTTTTCCCTCCAATTTTTCTTCTGGATAATCAAAATTTGCATTATTTAATTACTATAATGTAATTAAAACTAGATTTCTCTTGTAGGTGACCAACATTTTTATTGTTTAATTATTATGATATAATTTGAAATTTTTGGTTAAAATGTTAAATAACATAAGTGAAACTTTTTTTAAAAAATTACACATTTTACAGAGGACAAAATAAAGTAATTTCCTTTACATTACTCTACCTCTACTATTAGAAGAATGTTTCCAGGCTGGTTAACGGATATTCTTCAGCAGGCAGCTATGATTTAAATGAATAAGCAAGAGATGAATTACAAATTACATTTGCAATCAAGAGGCGATAAAACATATTTTGCAGGGGGGAAAAAGGCTCATGATGTTACAGAAAAAAAAGTCAACTTTTCCAGTAAATGTCAAAGGTGACTTTCGTGTCTATGGTAATTTAGTGGAAGTACTTAAGAGAGTGGGGTTTAGTGGAATATCTTCTTTCAGCAGAGAGTATAGGAATGATTTAACCAGAAGGTGTCATGGGAGTGTGGAGGCTCACCCTCAAACTGCCTACATACAAAGGAGTATCCTTCCACTTACCAAATGGTCCCCCATGGGAATGAGCCCTCATCTCCTTTCCGGTTATTCTTTAAACCAAATGAATGGTATAGTATTCTTCTTCTAATCGGAAAGAACTTGGAATCATTTTCTTTCCAAAATGTAGTCACTTTTTCCTCAAAAACTCCAAAGCTTTCTTTTTATGTATACACAATTTAACCTCCTTCCCAACCCAGTCCTGTAGGAATTTATTTGCTTTCTTAACTTTTCATCTTAAGAAGAGATTATTTACATTATCAGGAAAAAAGAAAACAGGGGGAGAAAATTTGGCCTTAAGTTTTGCAAAGCTATTTTCATCTCTTCTTTCTTCTTCCCCTTTCCTCCTTTATTCCTTTTCCTATGTAACTACTGCAACTCCAAAGATTAATAAAAATTCTAGCAATGAACTTTGGGTCTTTAGTGTGCATAATAAATCCTATTAATTAATATAACTAGCCAAGGAGTTCTTTTCTTCTAGGCTTTCTCCACTGTAACATTGGGAGTAGCAACTGGAAGTGATTACACTACAATGATTTCAGCGTCAGAGAAGAATCATCAGGTTTTTTTTTTCAGTGATAAGTTTTCAGGTACTTTAGAAAAATAATTCAATGTCAGATATTTCTAATGTATATTTTGCAAAGGATTTTACTTTGTAAAGTCAAATCTCGTAAAGTCCCTGGGTAGAAAGATCTGCACAGAGGATCAGTATGACAATGCCACCTTAGATCTCCTAACTCAAGTGACCCTAGAACCTCAGTTAAAATGGCATGGGCCCCTTAGTCCAGTGCCAAAGTTCCAGGGCAAGTCTTCTCATGTGATGAGTGAAGACTGCATTTGGAGAGGGTATCCAGAACACATTCTTTTTGAGCTTTTTTGTCTTGGAAGCTCTCATCAGATTGAGGCACATCTTGAGACATGGTGCTACTCAGCAATTTTGTAAGACTGATGTCTTTTAACAAATATAAGGGTCATATTGAATAATGGAAAGCCAGCCAAGTCACAATGATGAGACTCCTACGACCAGGAACACCACATATTGATATGCGAGTTGTGCCCTGTGCAAAGGTCTCAGGTGAAAGACCTGAGCAAAGGTTGAGGCCTGGTCTGCACCTCATTTACCTAGTCTTATGTCTTCTTACAGGCCTTCTGGCCAGGAGGCAGGGGTCCCTTTTTTGTTAGTTGCCTACTCAGAGGGGACACTTTTCAGTATTTCATAAGCCGGAATAGGTGATTTGTTTCAAATCACACCAAGGACCAGTATCTGGTAGGGAAGGTCCTGCCATCAACAATTTACATCAGAAATTCTTTCACTATCACCTTGTACTTGAGGGCAATGAGATACATAGAGACGATGCAGTGATGGTGTTGGTGTCTTGCCTCAGTTTCTGTTAGGTTCCTTAAGACCCACAATGGAAATGATAGTGTCTATCCATTTTGTGTAGAAAATATACAACACAGATCATTGAAACAGGGATTAGAGAATCAACTCTGCAGCTTTTTAATATGTAAAGAAATTCTTCCCTAAAATTCAAATTAAGACCCAAATGAGACACTACCTTACCCTTGTCAGAATGGCCATTATTAAAACGTCAAAAAATAATAGATGTTGGCATGGATGCTGTGAAAAGGGAATGCTTATACACTGTTGGTTGGAATGTAAATTAGTGTAACCTCTATAGAAAACAGTATGGAGATTCCTCAAAGAACTAAAAATAAACCTACCATTTGATCTAGCAATCCCACTACTGATTATCTACCCAAAGGAAAAGAAGTCATTATATAAAAAAGACACCTGCACCCAAATGTTTATTGCAGCACAATTCACAATCACAAAGATATGGAATCAACCTGAGTGCCCATCAACTGATGAGTGGATAAAGAAAATGTGGTATATACATACCATGGAATACTACTCAGCCATAAAAAGAATGAAGTAATGTCTTTTGCAGCAACTTGGATGGAATTGGAGGCCATTATCTTAAGTATCTCAGGAATGGAAAACCAAATACCACATGTTCTCACTTATAAGTTGGAGCTAAGTTATGAGTATGCATGATCATAAAGAGTGGTATAATGGACATTGGAGACTCAGAAGGGAGTCTGGGAGGGGGGTGAGCAATGAAAAACTACCTATTGGGTACAATGTATACTATTCAGGTGACAGGTACATTAAAAGCCCAGACACCACTATACTGAAATAAAAATAATAAAGGAAAAACATCGTCCCTAATAATTATACAGGAAAATTAATATCAATTATCAATAAAAGAAAAAAAGGTCATATCAAATGGAATTGAATTTGCTGACATGTGCTAAAAGTTTTCCCAATCTTATTAGTTCCTGACTTACGTGAATGACAATAGACTTAGTTTCTAATCAGTGTTTTATGAAACTCATCCCCAGAGGAAATGTGAGTACAACAACTGATTTCTGGAGCAAAATCATTAGGCAAATGAATTTTAAAACCGGAATGAGGTCTAAAAATAATCCAGTGTATCCCTTCATTTCACAAAAGAAGAAACTAGGAAATAACAATAACATTCCCAAGATAGAAATATGTTCAATAGAGAGGCATAATTCATGTGTTCAATGCCCCTCTGCAAGCTATCTGGGATCCTACAAATATAACTGCTTGATTTGACCCATAGGCTGAGTGAGGAATGGGAAGATGGCTGGTCCAGAACTATGGTTCTATAAGGCCAGGGGACAGAGAGGAGAGTTCATACCTAAGGCAGGGATGGACACTGATATCCAGAGGAATTAACAGAAACCTAAAAACATCCAGGTAGTAGATGCTGGTGGTGCCCCATCAAGATCCCTTTGACCTGGGTTCATCCATCCCCCAGCTGCTGTCAGGGTTGGCTGCTAATGGCTCACAGCTGCCATTCACTTTCTCTGAAGTGCTGCTTTCAGCCACCAGGAATCACTCTTAGCCCAGGAGGTCAGACTCTCACCCCCACCCCACCACTGGCAGCTCACAGTCATTGAGTGACTGACACAGGGATACAAAAACTTGGCTCCCTTCCCTCTAGGCAGGACCAGCTCTGTAGTGACATTTATACTCCAGAGCTCCTCATAGGTGAAATCAAGCTGAAGCTAATATCCATTTGAGACCACATCCTTGCTTAGCTTTCCCTGACACCCCAACCTGCTGCCCTTCAGCTGAGAGCACTTCCTCAGTAAATCACTGGCATGAGAATCCCCATCTCAGGTTCTGCTTCTAGGGACTCTGATCTAAGATGATCCATGAATAAGATCGTGGTGGGGGAGGAGGGTCTGTACTGCTCATCCTTTAGGCATCAAGGGAGGAGTAGGTAGGTAAAGGCCATTAGATGAATGTTGAAGAGCTCTTGCTTAGCAAGCAAAACATTTTCTGGTTACCAGGATCAGCCTTTTGAAGAAGGCAGCAGAATATTAGAAATAACGAATACTGTTTTTTTGTCACATGTTCAAATTCATAACAAGAAATGTATTACCTACATGGAATAAAAGTGAGACCCATTTACTTTCCCCAGAGAAAAGGAGATCTAAGTTAACTGTCACAGTATTTCTGACTTATTTCTGTGATATTTTACCACCCTTATAGATGGGCAACCTCAGCAGCTGTTTCATTGGCCTGCCCCTTGCACGGGCTTTAGTGGTTCTCCAACTTAAGCATGCATCAGAATCCCCTGGAGGGCTTGGTAATATACAGATGACTGAGCCCCAACCCCCAGTTTCTGATTCAGCAGGTCTGGAATGAGGCCTGAGAATCTGCATTTTGAAAAGTTTCCAGGGATGCTGATGCTGCTGGTCTAGGGATCACACTTTGACCATCATTGGTCTGAGGCAATTCGGAAGGCTCGTATGAGGTGTTGTCATCCCCACATCCATAAAGTCCCACTATAAAGTATTTGACACAACCCAGGTCGTCTGACTATTGCTCTGTCTTTGGAGTCATTGAGGCCTGGGTTTCATCTCTCCTCTGTAACAGCTGTCTAACCCTGCTTTCCTCATCTGTAAAATGGGAATGATAACACCCATCTCATCGAGTTGTTGGGAGGATTAAGTAATGTAATAATAGTATTTAGCTTGGAGAAAATGCTAAATAAATATTAGCCCCCCTTTATTTGTTCAATTGTTTCTAACACTTAACATTTTTTTCTTTAGCCCTTTATAAAAATACATCCTATCATCAGAAAGATATTGAATAGAATAGTTGGTATAAAAAAAGTACAAGGAATGAGCTTGTCTTCTGAAATTGGTGGAGCCTAGCAGCTGTTGCTTCAGTTGAGCAGTTTCTCTCTGGGAGCTGGTTTGTAAATATGCTACTCCAGGGAGTGACTTGGCTCTTTGCCAAAATGAATTGTGGAGGCCAACAAGTCTGGAAATTTAATCAAAGTGATTAAACTCTGCGTAGGAAGGCATAACAGGAATATATATTTGTGTGAAATAAATCAGAGGCATTCAGCAATTTTTGGACTTGTGGTCTAGCTGATAAAAGGAGAAAAGGATTAGGAAGGACTCATCAGGGTTTAGCTATCTTTGTCTAGGGATAGGACTGCTCAGAGGAAGAAGTTTTCAAACTGTTAAGGCAGCAGGTCTCAAATGTTTTGGTCTCAAAAACTCTTTATGCTCTTATAAATTATGAAGATCTCAAAAAGCTTTTGTTTCTGTGGGATATATCTATCAGTATATATCACACTAGAAAGTAGAACTGAGAAATTTGAGAAATATTTATTAATTCAGTTAAAATAATAATAATAAACCCATTACAGGTTAACATAAATAATATATTTTACAAGAAATAACTAAATTTTCCAAACAAAATGAAGTTAATTAATAGAGTGGCCAGCATTGTTTTATATTTTTGCACAAGTCTTTAATGCCTGCCTTAAGAGAAGACAGTTGAATTTTTACATCTACTTCTGCATTCCTTCTGCGGCACTGTGTTGGTTTGAAGTATAGAAAGAACATCTGGACTCACACAGATAAGTAGCTGGAAAAAAAGGACTACTTTAATAGCCTTTTCAGATAATTGTGGATATCCTTTGATGTTACACTAAAACTCCACAAGTGATAGTTCCTTAAAGATTAGCTGCAATGTGGAATCTGAAACCATAACAATTAACTTTTCTACACTGTCACATTAAATCTCACGTCTATCTTACATTTTGAATGGATCTTTTACCCATGCATGATTCCACATTGATCATTTGGAAATATTAGTTCACTGAATTCTGCAGATCTTCCAAATGATGGCACATTTCATTACACAAAATCAGAAAATCGCATTTGTTAATATATATCACTGCTGATCTCGTTAGAAAAATCTTTTAAGTATTGAGAAGCAGATACAAATTTTACACAATTATAGCTTTCTCTTGAAAGCTCAGATTTTATCTTTAGCAACAAATACTCTCAGTTGCATTCCTTAAAGTGACAGGTTCACCTCATTCATTTTCAAGAAGATGTCTTCCAAATATCCAAGTCTGAATGACCATAGTTTGTCAGCCATTTTTTTTCCTCCAAGTAAAACTGGTATCCTATGAAAAAGGCAGGAGTTCAATGAACGATTCAAAGAATTGCACAATTGCTTTTCTTCAAGACAATCATTACCTCCTAATGCCACAGAAGGTCTTAAGGCTTACCTCAAAATTCATCACACAGAATGTTAAAAAGACACGTGCTCAAGGGTTGAAATTTAATATTAATAATTTTTACTGCTTCACTGAAGATATTCTTAAGTAAACTTGGATTTCTTAAGTGCCTCTGTGTAATAGTGAAGAATACAATGACTTTTGGTTCTACTGCCTTGATTCGTGCTAAGATGTCAGCAGTTTTACCCATCATTCCTTTTGCACCGTCTGCTGATACTACTGGTCCAGGGACCACCATTTGTGAAGCAAGGCCCTATACTGCCTTCAGGGATTCAAGGGAGGCCAAGTAACCAGAACTCTGGAACAACCATTCCTGATTAAACCAGAACAACTGACCCTATTCTGATTTTATCTATAATATTTATTAGCATTCCCCCAAAAAGATTCTGGTGGAAAATAGTTTATGATTCACTGCTATAAAGCAAGTCTTAACTGCACTAACTATGAATGAAATCCATATTGAAATTTTTTCTTTTTATTCTATGCATACCTAGACATCTATTTTTTGAGCCCCACATGTGTGCCAGGCACTGTGTTAGGTTCTGGGGATATAGTAATTGGCAAGAAAGACATGATTCCCGCCCTCATGGTGCTTATAGTCTATTAGGGGAGACTGACAACCACATGTAAATTAGATACTGTGATAAGAACTGTATGGGGAACAAATAGGATGCTATAATAGAAAATAAGGGTATGAAAGGAAGGGTACACATTTAGACCAGTAGTTCTCAAACTTTGGTGGGTATCAGAATTATCTGAAGAGCTAATAAAGTATACATGGGTCCTGGCTTAATTGAAGCAGGAAAGGTCTGGGCTTCTGTATTTTTACCAAATGATTTTCTAAAATTTGGTGTTTTAAGCACCATGTCCAGATCAAGCCTCTTAAAAAAGGTGACCTTAATACTGAGTCCTAGCTGATCAAATAATTGGGGGAACCAGGCTTTTCATTGGATTTGGATCAGATTTGTTTGAGGTGATACCAGTACTTCTACAGCTGTAGGTTCAACTGTAAGGCTGGGAAGTTAATTTACAGCTTAAGTGAGCCCATTCCATTGCTTACGACAAAAAATATTTTATTGCTTAACTGAACAAATTACAAGTTCCTATAACAAACATGTTTTATGAGAGAAGTGGTTGCACTAGACATTTTGTATTTACAAGCCTCGTCGTGGAACATCTCTCTGAAAGTCTTAACCCATTAACAAAGAATAGATCACATATCCTTATCTTTAAAAACGTGTTATGGTGGGTGGTTCCGAGGACAAACCGACCAGCACACAGAGAGTTGGAGAATCAAGGTTTATTCGTCGGTGGGCTCAGAGGGGTCTTGCCACCAAATTCTGAGCCCCGTCTACCTGATTTTTCCCACTTTTATTAGGTTGGGGTGGTCCGAGGGGTGGGAGTCTCAGGTGGCTGAGCCAGGTAATAGGTTAGTATTAGGTTAATGAGGATCTTTCGCAGGTGGCTGATGCACCAGGTAATAGATGGGGGTTTTCCTTATCATTCCCCTGCCATGCCCTTATATGTCTATTATAGGGCATCATTTCCCAGTAGGTGATAGCCTCCTAAGGCCATTATGTGAGCTGTTGCTCTCCGGTTACAGCTGTCTCTGCGAATTTTATAATTGCGCTCAGCATGCAGGGGCCTACAGTGACAAGGAGGAGAATAGTTACTAGCGGCCCGGCCAGAGGTAGTAGCCATGAAGTCCATTGTCCTAAGTCGAAACCCCAGGTTCGTTCTAATTTCTGGTCACCCCAACTGGCTATTTTCCTGGCAGTGCCTTATTACATGGTTGCTAGAATATAAATGTTCTCTGAAATTCTCTTCATTGTCTTGCTAAGAAGTTAACAACCAGCATGACACTTTGAATTAATTCTCAAAGTACTTATGCTAATAAGATTATCTCCCCTCAAGGCTTTTCATTAAATATAATTGTAAAAATTACATTTCTTTAACTAAGGTCAGTAAAAGAAATTAAGGTATTTAATTTCTGATTCCCATATAATTAAGTGAAGAATGAAGGAGAAAAAATATTCCAGCTAGAGAGAATAGTGTAGAGGTTGGCCCTGAGGTGAAAAGGGGCTTGACTTCAAGGAACCAAAAGAAGAGAGTATAGCTAGCGTGTAGTGAGCAAGGAGAAGAGGAACAAAAGACAAATTTGGAAAATTCAGCAGTAGTTAGCCCATGTTGGCCTGAGAGGTCAAGGTGAGAATTTTGGTTTTTTTCTAAGTTCAATGGGAAGCCATTAGGAATGTTTTGTGAAGAAATTTTGAGTTGGATGTATTGTGAAACTGAGTCATTGTATATAAATACATTGTTAACTGGTTTATCCATTGATTTCTTAGATATTGGGTTGGTATGAGTTATTCCTTAAAGTCTACTCAACTGTTGACAAACCAACAAATTGGCATTTCCATAGCTTTAAAGGAGAGAACCAGATGTCTAACCAAATTTGAGCCAGTCAAGAATCTATCACAGATCTGTTTATGAAATATTGACAGAACTAGCTCCAGAATCCTGAGCTCCATTTTGCTGGCTCATGCTTCATTCCATCTTTCTATTTCTCCATTGTTAATTTTTGTCCTCCTCTGCTACTCTATACTCACCTTCCTATTAGTCTTTCAATGTCTTGTATGCTCCCAATGTCTCTTTCTTTCTCTTGGAGCAATTAGAACTTGAGATCCCATCTTAAGTGAAGGATAGCCTTGACAAAGAAAAGAAACTTTTTATCTGAGGAATGTAAGTCTCTTTTAATTATCAGGCCCAGAGCTCACACCTATCACCTCTCACAAAAATCAACTCACAGTGGAGATAACACACTTAAACCTAAGTCATGAAACTATAAGAATTCTAGAAGAAAATGTTGGAAAAACACTCATAGATATTGGCCTAGGGAAAGAATTTGTGAGGAAGACCCCAAAGGCAATCACAGTAAAAACAAAAATAAATAAATGGGACCTGATCAAATTAAAAAGCTTCTGCGCAGCCAAGGAAACTACCACCAGAGCAAACAGACAACCTACAGAATGGGAGAAAATATTTGCATGCTACACATCCAATAAAGAGCTAATAACTAGAATCTATAAAGAACTCAGGAAAATCAGCAAGAAAAAAATCAAACGACCCTATCAAAAAGTGGGCAAAGGACATGAACAGAGACTTTTCAAAAGAACATAGACTAATGGCCAACAAACATATGAAAAAATGCTCAACATCTCTAATCGTTAGGGAAATGCAAATCAAAACCACAATGAGATATCACGTTTCTCCAGTGAGAATGGCCTTTATCAAAAAGTCCCAAAACAATAAATGTTGGTGTGGATGTGGAGAGATAGGAACACTCATACACTGCTGGTGGGACTGCAAACTAGTGCAACCTCTGTGGAAAGCAATATGGAGATACCTCAAAGAGCTACAAGTAGAACTACCATTTGATCCAGCAATCCCATTACTGGGCATCTACCCAAAGGAACAAAAGACATTCTATAAAAAAGACATCTGCACTAGAATGTTTATAGCAGCACAATTCACAATTGCAAAGAGGTGGAAACAACCCAGGTGCCCATCAATACATGAGTGGATTAATAAAATGTGATATGTATACCATGAAGTTCTACTCAGCAAAAAACAATGGTGATCTAGCACCTCTTGTATTATCCTGGGTGGAGCTGGAGCCCATTCTACTAAGTGAAGTATCCCAAGAATGGAAAAACAAGCACCACATGTACTCACCATCAAATTGGTATTAACTGATCAACACTTAAGTGCACATATAAGAATAACATCTATTGGATGTCAGGCAGGGGGGAGGGGGGAGGAGGGGACGGGTATATTCTCACCTAATGGGTGCGGTGTGCACCGTCTTGGGAATGGACAAGCTTGAAGCTCTGACTCGGGTGGGGCAAAGGCAATATATGTAACCTAAACATTTGTACCCCCATAATATGCTGAAATAAAAAAATAAAAATAAAAAAAAGAAATGCAATAGCAGTCACTCTCACTCTCCCTTGAACTAAATAATTACATCCCGAGGCCACTTGCTATGTGAGCTCTAGACTAACTGATGCCAACTAACCATAAAATGCCATGTGCTGGACACCATAACTCATATCCATTGAACTCATAGTTCAACAATGTATAGCCAATCACCAACCAATATTATTTCTGTAAACCAGTGAGAATTCCTGTCAAACTACTTTGTATCAGCCCCCTCCTTGTCCCCTTTTGCCTTTAAAATCCTGCTTGTAACAAAAGCTGAAGGGAGTATTCCCCTAGGCAATTTGGAAGTGTGTCCCAGGCTGCAGTCCTCACCCTTGGCCCAAATAAACTCTTTATATTAATTTTGCCTCAGCTTCTTTCTTTAGGTCAACAGCCTAAAGGATAAGAATATGAGCTATTTGAATTCCACCTCTCCCCTTATTAGCTGGATGACCTTGACTAAGTCCCATAGCCTCAGATGCCTCAGCTGTACATAGGGTATAATAATGGTGCCTATTCATAGAAATAAATGTGCAAGTCCGGGGAAAATATTTAGTGCATGGTCTGCTACATAGTATGTGCTCAAAAATGTTAGCAATATTGTCTTTCATTTCCTATTCAAACTTCCCATTTTTGTTGTCATCTCACATTTTGAGCTCTTTCAGTTCATGGAGTATATAATCTATTTTCAAATATACTATGTCACCTTGCAGTCTGTTGCTACTCTGTAAATATTTGCAGTCTGTTTGATACAACTGTGAAATGCCACGAGACTTAAGAAGACGGAGAAAATACCACCTGCAGGACTGATAAGGAACCCCTTCAGGTTAGTGGATGGGTATAACTTGATCATTGAAGGACTGGCAACATTTGGATAGGCAAAGAAAAATTAGAAGGGCATTCAAATTGACAGGACTGTAAGCAAACGTGTGAGACAGAAATGTACATGGCTTGTCTGATGGCCAGCAAGTAGTCCGTATTATTTGAAGTGGAGTATTTGTGTGTGGATGTCTTTAGAAAAGTATGTTGACACAAAACTGAGGAGCACCTTCATTAAAGACCTATATAATGTTTGGAATTTTTGCTACAGGCTTTAGGGAGCCATTGAACATTTTGACATGAGAGAGGGAAAGAATGAAAGCGCTGTTTCACCAAGACTGATCTGGCGATGCTGTGTAGATTTATTTCGGAAACCAGTCTCATTGCCACTTTGTTCCCTGAATTAGGAAAGCAGTTGTGGAAATGGAAGACTTGAGCTAAGAGAAAACTGGCAGGACTTAGCAGTTGAATCTACAAATCAAATAAAAGAATAAATAATTTGAACTTAAAATTATCATGAGTTTTATAAAAGCAGGTTACTTTGCCTCTTTGCCACAATATTTCTATCTTTAAAGCTTAGTTGATACAATATAACCTCTTAGCTTCACAGGGATGAGATGAACTTAAGCAAGATACTTGATGTGAAGCATAAATATATTAATAGAAGCAAGGGCTTCCAGCTCCCTAACTGGCACAAGGAAAGTAATTAATAAATATTTGTTCACTTTTAATTATTTCTATACCTTTAGAAGTAGAACCTAATAGAGAAATCAAGGCAGTTTGATGGAATGAGAGTAGCTAAGGGAAAGGATTAAAGAAAGCACTGGATCTATATTCCTTGCCTTGAAATTTGATTTACATATTAATAGATCAAACAAACATATTTCCTGCTCATGGTTCTTACAGTAGAATGAAGGAGGGAAACTACTTAGTTATAATTATTTATGGATTCCCTGTTCTTCCCCTTTCATCAGTAAAAGCTCAATAACATCAGAACTTTATGGATGTAAACAACTCTGTTTCTCTGACCTAACAAAATACAACTTCTTTGATAACTAAATTATTAATCCTTTACATGCCATTGGGAAGAAGTCATACATATTTAAGTAAGAATGGACAGTTATTCTCAGTAATAAAATACATGATCCATTCTTTCTTCTGAATCTGATCATTTCTCTGGTCCCAGAAGTAGCCATTTCCCTCTTTATACCACCTCAATTTTGGCCATAGACCCAACTTACAGTTTCCAGGAATCACTTACAGTGTCTTTTCTTTGTAATTATAATTTTGTATTTCTATAAGCCCTCTTCCAAAGAACGAAGAATGTTTTAATATATAGTCAATAAAATGAATTCACATTACAACCCTGTATATCTAGTGGAATGAAACCACCCCAATCTCCCTTAGAAAGGCTCTCAGAGCATTGACTTGCCTTTGTCCTGACTGGTAGTAGCTCAGTTAATCTTACTTGAAAGTAGAATCTCCACCAGAATGGTTAAAATTTAAAGGAATTACAATTCCTAGTGTGTATAAGAATAAGATATAGAACATATACATTAATGCTGGAAGTGTAAACTGGTGCAACCACACTGCAGAACTATTTAGTAGCATCTAGCAAAGGTGCATATACATGGGTCCCAGGACTCAGCAATAACACTTGATCTGGTTGGTGGTTACATGACTGTATGGAAAGATTTATTGAGTTGTTTCCTTAACACTTGTGTACTTGTAAGTATGTAAATTTTATCTCAATTAAAATTATAAGTAAATAAATATTTGTAAGTATTAAAGAAGATAGGGGAATCCAAAACACAGAATAAACGAATTGCCCATCTTCACACTTCGTCTGGATTTGGAAACATATTCTATGCACTGCTTTAACTGAACTGCCTATGAAAGAGAAATTATATTTTTGAATTATTTTATTTGATTAAACAAATTGTGCATCTTCTTTATTAGAATGAAGGTATGAACCTTCTACAATTGGTGGATTCACCAATTCCCCAAATGTCTGCTCTGCCAAATTGCAAAACAAGAGAGAGCTTTGTGATTGAAAAGCCGTTGCTATTTCCCACTTCTACTGATGAAGCTATCCCTAAAATGGGACTATTTTGTCTGCGATCCTTATTTGATACCCATTCAACATATTCAGTTTCTCTACAATGTGTGCAGTACTGTACATTACATTAAGAGCATATAACCCTTCTTTTTTTAATGAAGAAGTTATATAACTCTTTAAGGAATTGTCTTAGTTTGTTCCTGCTGCTATAACAAAATACCACACACTGGGTAATTTATAAATAAAAGAAATTTATTTCTCACAGTTCTAGAAGCTAGAAATCCAAGATCAAGGCACCAGCAGATTCAGTGTCTAGTAAGGGCTTGGTCTCTGTTTCCAAGTTGGTACCTTGTTGCTGTGTCTTCACTTGGTGGAAAGCTGAAAGTCAAAAGGGGATAAAAGCTGTGTAAAGCCTCTTTAAAACAGCAGTTATTCCATTCATGGGCAGGGGGAGGGGCACCCTCATGACCTAATCACCTTGTAAAGGCTCCACCTTCTAAAACCATCACCTTGAGGTTTAAATTCCAACATATGAATTTTGGAGGGACACACACATTCAAATCATAGCAGGAATTTACAGTGATTTTTGAAGATGTATAGCTTTCAGATAAAATCTCACAGCAGTCTATTCTTGCTAAATGAGATCAACAATAAATTCTGAAAATAGGTGTTCTTAACCACCCATGGGGGACAATGAATAAACTTTAGAGGATCCATGAACCCCATGAAACTACACATTGCATTTCTGTATGTATATTAGTATTTTTTTTTTCTGTGACAGGAACCAAAGCTTTTGTGGCAGCCACAAAAATGAACCTCTTGGATCTACTGTCATGACAGTATGTGACTGATGGCCCCAGAACTCTGAAATCCATCACTGAGTTGATGCCAAGGCCACACTGTCTCCAGCCTGCTCCAAGCCAATGACTCCTCTGATGGCAACTCTGGCTCCAGGACTCCCTGAAAGCCTTGCTGAACTCCTTCAGAACTGTACTTCAGTCTAAGATGCTTCCACTCAACCTTCCTCTCTTCCTTGCTCCTTTCTCCCTCTCTCCTTCACCCAGGGCCAGATCTGCTTTGATGTCTCCAGCCTTCCCTGGTTCTCTACGAATTTTCCCTCATAGGCATCCTCCATAAGAAATTTCTTGCATGGCTAATACTATTATGGCATCTACTTCTTGAAGGACCTGGACTATATAAGTGGTACTAGGAGTGGTCTGAGAATATAGGCAGCAAAATGTGGACTTGGGACTTGGTCATTCACTGCCTATCAGGTGAAGAAGACACTGTCCTGGTTGATAAGTGGGGCATGGTTAGTCCCTAGCACAAAATGGTGGCTCAATTGCTAAAGCTTTCACTGGCAGTGACCTGGGAAAATGTCCCAGTAGAGTTCAGTGCTCAGGAGCATGTTGGGATACTCTCTCCAAAGTAAAACAAGAACAACAACAACAACAAACAGTGCTGAATCTTACATCTCCCACCACAGAGAAGGAAACACAGCACCTGGTAGGCTGCTTTGGATTCTGAAGTCAGCACATTCCACTCTTTGGAATATTCCTCTGGCCCATATACAAGGTGGCGTGTAAGGCTGCCAGCTTTGAGTAGGGTCCAGAGCAGGAAAGGGATCTACAGCAGATCCAGGTTATGGTACAATCAATCCTGCCACTTGGGCCATACAATCCAATGGATCATATAGTGTTACAAGTGTCAGTGGTGGAAAAAGATACAGTATGGAGTTTATAGCAAGTTTCAGTGGGAGAAAAACAATGTAGGTCATGGGAGTCTGGAAGAAAGACCTGCCATCCATAACAAAAATTAATACGTCTTTTGAGTAACAGGTCCTGGTATGTTACTGGGTCCTGATAGAGACAAAACACTTGACCATAGGCACCAAGTGACCATGCAGCTGGATCTACCTCTTATGAGTTGGGTTCTTTCTGAACCGCCAAGTCATAAGGTGAGGCAAACCTAGCATCAGTCCAATGGTACATCCAGGATGGAGCCTGAGCCATACTTGAGGGCACAAGTAAGTTGCATGAGCAGGTAGCCTAGACCCCTATGTCATCCATAAATGTTGCACCATTTCTTCTCCCCCAGTTTGCACCTGTAGCCATATGCAGGGAGGGCTCTCATATAAATAACTGAATGAGGGGAATAAAGCTCTTGCTTGGTTTACAGATGAGTCTGCTTAGTATGTGAGTGAAAGCTGAAAATGAATGATGGCTTCATTGCAGCCACATTCAGAAGTAGCCTTAAAAGTCAGTGAGAGAAAAAATCAATTCAAGATGGACAACAGACTTAAACCTAAGGCATGAAACCTTAAGAATTCTAAAAGAAGATGTTGGGAAGACCCTTTCAGACATTGGCCTAGGCAAGGAATTCTTGAAGAAGAACCCCAAAGCAACACAA
>NW_012141969.1:2503767-2516361 GCF_000956105.1 Propithecus coquereli | reverse complement strand
TTTATGGCAGCACAATTCACTATTGCAAGGATGTGGAAACAATCCAAGTGCCCGTCAATCCACGAGTGGATTATTAAAATTTGGTATATGTATACAATGGGATATTACTCAATCATAAGAAATGACAGTGATCTGGCACCTCTTATACTTTCCTGGATTAAACTTGAGCCCATTATCCAAAGTGAGGCACCACAAGAGCGGAAGAATGGGCTCCACTTGTACTCGCCATCAAATTGGTATTAATTGATCAACACTACGGTGATCACATGGCAGCAATACTGTCCAGGGATTAGGGGAATTTGTGGGGGGTAAATCCGCAAATAAAGGACATGGGGAGCATTGTAGGGGGGAAGGGCATGCCTTTAACCTGCACTTGGGTGAGGCAAAGACATAAAGTGTAACCATAATGTTTGTACCCTCAAAATACCCTGAAATAAAAAAAAAAAATAGTCCACATTGGAGCCATACGAATTCATATATGTACTTGTATATCTAACATATGTATTTGCAAAAGTATTCCTTTGTGAGTTGGGCATTGTTCAACTTAACAAACTTTGATAACTTTCAAAAGAATGAGAGCATATGTTTTATTTATAAGAATGGAAAAACTAAAGCCGGGAAACTTGAAATTTAAAAAAAAAAAAACTCAAAGCAAAAAAAAAAGTGTCAGTGATTCTAATATATGTGTGGTTGTATCCTTTTAAAATTTTAATTTGTGAAGAAAAAAAAAAAAGACAGTGAGAGGGAAAATCTTCCTGACAGGTAGATCTAAAGTGGTACATCAGGTCATCCACTTTGTATGGAAGGAGAAGTGGTTTGAAATAAGAATATTTAAAGATTCATGGGCAGTGGCCAATGGTCTGGTTATCTGGTCAGAAGCCTAGAAGGAAAGGGTAGATTAGAGACAAGGGGTAGGGGTAGGGGTAGGGTTAGGGGCATGGGGCATGTGGATGGACATACGGGAGTGGGCACAAAGTGTGAAAATCTTTGTATCGCACATAAATGTCCACCATAAAACATCCACTGCAGAAGAGGCACCTAAGAACCAAGTAGACAAAGTGACTCAGCCAGTTGACATTAGCCAGCATTTTTCACTATCCAGCCCAGAACTGGCATCATGGGCATATGCATAGAGTGGCCATGGCAGAGATGTAGGTCAATAACGTGGACTACCACTTACCAAGGCTGATCTAGCTAATGCTGCCTCTGAATGTTCAACCTGTCATCAACAGAGACCTACACTGAGCCCCCAGATATGGCACTATCCCTTGGCCACTTGGTGTCAAGTCACCAACTCTGGGCCCCTTCCATCCTGCAAAGGTTAGCAGTTTGTTCCCCCAGGGATAGCTATCTATTCCAGGCATTGATTTGCCTTTCCTGCCTGCAGAGCATCAGCCAGCACCATTATCCAGAGATTATGGAACTCCTGATTCACAAGTATGGAGTCCTGTGCAACCTAACACCTGACCGGGGACCCATTTTACTGCAGAGGAGAAGTGGGAGTGAGCCCATGACCATGAGATCCACTGTTTGGTATCAGGTACCACACTGTCCAGAGGCAGCCAGCCTCATAGAAGGCTGGAATAGCCTTTAAAAGGAGTAATCAAAGTACTGGTTTGAAGGCCACACTCTGAAAGAAAGGGGGTGCCATCCTTCAGGACACAGTGTATGTATTAAATCAGAAACTTCTATCTGGTGCTGTGTCCTCAGTAGAAAGAATACATGGATCCAGAGAACAGAGGGGTAGAAGCATGAGTGGCCCCACACACTACTGGAGGACTTTGTGCTTCCAGTCCCATCAACTCTGTGTCCTGCAGCGTTGGTGATCATGATCCTCAAGGAGAGCACACTCCTGCCAGGGGATGTAGGGAGGGTTTCATGGAACTCTAAGCTATGGCTGCCACCAGGACACTCTGGGATCCTTGTGCCCAGGCGTCAGCAGGCAAGAAGAGGAGTCACAATCATGGCAAGAGTAATTGACGCTGATCATCAGGAGGAAGTAAGTCTGCTTTTATACAGTGGAAGCAGGGAGGAATGTGTGTGTGTTGCCCAGGTGATCCGCTTGGGTGTCCCTAGGTACTCTGTTGCCCAATTATGACTGTGAATGGGCAAGTGTAGTGAGCCCAACCTCAGAAGGGTGTGATTCCCAAGGGCTCAGACCTCTCAGGAATGAAGGTTTGGGTTATACCACCAGGTACAGCCAGTAGGAACTGCACAGGTGATAGCTGAGGGTGAGGTACTGGTTGTAGCCCCAAGATCAACTGCGGCAATAGGGGCTGTAATTTGTCCCACTAACCTTTCTTTTCTGAGTTTTTCCCTCAGGAAGAGAGGCCCATGGGAACCATGGAGGATCTGCTCTTTGAACTTGTGTGGAGAAGTAGATCTCTGAAATGCAAGGAGTAGACCGTGGCAGCCATGAGAATGCCGCTTTCAGCCCTTTGTCCGTAGTGTAATTGAGCCCATAGCCCCGCGGCTGTGCTCCGAAATCCACTACCGTGTTGAAGCCACGCCCCACACCTGCTGCTCTCAGCCAGTGAGTGAGTGCGCCAGGGACACTAAGGCAGGAGCCTTCACCGGAGATGAGGGACTCCGCTAAGCTGCAATTTTGGCTCGAGGACTTCAGGATAGACTTGCCAAACTCTCTTAGAACTGCCCTGAAGTCAAAGACACTTCCATCTAACCTTCCTTCCTCTGCTCTCTCCTGTACAGGGGGGCAGAATCTCCTTCTCAGTCTGATGGCTCTCCTAGCGTCCCCCAAGAACCCCTCTCTGGCCATCTTCCCTCACAAATCTTTCTTTCAATAAATCGCTTGCACAGTTAATTCCATCTCAGAGGACGTGGATCAACACAGTTTTCATCAGATACTCAAAAGGTCTGTGACCTGAAAAAGGTTACAACCCATTTTCCAGATGCTGAGTTTGCAATGCTGCCTTGGAAGAACTAGGAACAGAATATGGAAGGGTTCTTGACCCAGATCAATGATTTCATTCTTGCCATATCCCTGATCAAGGTGAGTAAGATTGTGCTGACGCATCTGGGAAGATGAGTCAATGCTGGGAGGAAGAGTAAGTTTAGACCAAAAAGTGATTTTTCTTTCTCTTGGCCAGGCAAGTCACCCTTCCAACAAAGTCAGCTTATTATATAAACTAGGGGAACTCAGTGGAATGTCACAAAAGCAATTAAATTGGAGAAATAGTCTACCTTAAATTTACTTATTAAAATAATACGTTAAAGAGACTAAAAATCCTTCCTGAATCATCCAAGAATGCAGTGCCATCAGTCACTCCGCAAACACAAAGGCATGAGTTTTTTTCCTTCCCGAAAAATGCAGTGACAAGGGAAGATGATTGCAAACCATTTCTGGAGAAAATTAAATACATACATTTCAGGTTTTAGACAGTTAGGCTTTTTATGAAATGTGCATTCTCTCACCACCCTTGAGCTTTTTCCATGACATTAATGATGTTCTGCTGGCAGGGAGAGGGAGGATATCTACCTAATAGATCTGTTACCCATGGGGGAGTGTTTCAGAGGCTGGCAACTTCCTCTTATTAGTGAAAGGTCTGATTCAGCATGCTCCTCCCTGACCCATTTTTTTCATGGGTTTGCTATCAAGAATAGTCTCAAACTTTCTATTTCACAGCATAATAAAAAATAAATAAACTCAAGCAAAATTCATACTCTGTCCTCTTTCTGTCTCATTCTTGTCCTGGTAACATTTGTTGGGTCTTTGCCTCTCAAAACAGTGAAAGAAAAATCTTATTTTATAACATTCAGTGCCTCAAATCCCTCCAGATGTCAGCCCATCTTAAAGTAGCTGAGTATATGACTTTTCTAGGGTGATGTGTGGGCAGAGGAGAGGCTGGAGGTGGGGTCTGGGATATAGATGGGAGTGAAGAATTTTTCAAAGCACAAAAAGTCCCAAATGATCCTTCCTCAAGAGCAATATCTCTGTAGAGCATCCTGGTGTTCATGGCAGGATATTAGGATGAAGAGGCTGTTGGAACTCAGTAGGTTTGTTGAAGCTTCTCCTCATTCCTATGTCTGTAGCTGTTCTAGTTGCCAGACTCATCTGTTCATTGTCTTTGGGAAAAAAAATGCTGAGAGTCCATGCCAGCTTTGCAATTTAATTAATCAGGAGGCCCAATTCACCAAGCGACCCTAGATCAAGCATCTAATCTCTTGCACCTAAATTCATCTATTCGTAAAAGTGAGATTATGTTGCTTATCTTTTCCCCATTTCATAGGTTCTTATAAAGGGAGAAAATGCCTCAATTTTAATTGAGTCAGTGTTTAGTGGCCAAAAATAAAGTGTCAAATCTATGACTCATGGGAATCTTTCAACATTACCCATGTTGGTTTTGCATTCATCAAAAGAAAACTTACTAGCTCTGACAGATTCTGAAGACCCAGCTTCAAACATTAAGAACTTTGAGGGGGGAAAAGGACAAGGTAGGATGTTCCTAGTTAATATTACCAGTTTGAAGACACTAATATCAGTGTTATAAAACCATCCCTCATGTGGTGTTGTCTTCAAAAGAATACATTTCACACAACCAAAAGTAAATTTTAAATAGGTTAAATTTTTTTCTCATATTTCAGTAACTCCTTGAAGTGAAACATATAGTCCTCAGCAATAATCCTTAAATTTCCTTAAGTATTTTTCTCTTGTACACTCCCATCACATACCACAGGTGCTCCCCCATCTCTCTCCTTCCAATCAGCACCTTGACATAGCAACCCATGCTTACATGGATCTCTTGTCTGTATCTAGCAAATCAAGATTTCATGAAACTCTTGTGCACACACCATCTTCACCATTTTCTTCTGATTCTCCAGCACAGAACCTCTCAAACCAGTCATCAAAAATCCCTCCACAGAGGGCAGAAAAAGGGAATAGCAACAAAAAAGTCCATTTCAGAGAAAATGGGGAAGGGAATGGCTTGGAAACTCTCGTATCAAGAAGTTTGACTCCATCACATTATGATCTGGCTCTCATCTACCATATTACATATTTGTAAATCTAAAAATATTTCCTAAATGGTTTTTCCTACTAGCATATGGAGAGTAATGGCTCTCATTGGAGAGAGAAGCAAGCCATTTGATACGGAAACAACAATAGCCTCTGCCTCCAGTTGGTCAACCACAACTCCAGTAGTAATTGAGTTGGATGTTTTCCAAGTCTTCATTCACTGAGAATCGTTCATAATGGAGTCTACGAGAGGATTTTTTCCTTTTAAATTTCACAGAGCACCTTTCAAAACCAAAAAAAAGATGGTAGAAAAATTCTGATATATATATAATATATATAAAGTTCACACACACATACATCTTGTTATCAAAGTTTTAATAATGGTTGATATGCATTAAGTAATTTATTTGGAATTTTATAAATGGCATATGCCATTCCAGATAGGTAGATCAGGTTTGGGAAAAATATGTTCATGTGCTATGAACGAGTTTTTGTATTAGAGCACATTTTGTATTCTACCTTGTATTATTGTTGTTTGTTAACAGGTTCATCTTCTTTAGCTCATAAACTTCTTGAGAACAATGGCAGTGTCTTCTATTTCTTTGTATTCCCTAAAGCACTGCTACTGAAAATGTAATTTCTGGATGGGAGCTGGTCCGTGAACTGTTTGCTACCAGTCTGCAAGAAGATAAGTACACAAACTGAGAGTATGTATTTAAAATCTCTTATAGAAATTTAATATTACTATACTAAGTGCATAATGAGTACGCTCATCTCACGGAACAAGGCACGGACCAGACTGAGTGTTGTTGAACTGGCTTGGATGGGTTGCATGTGGTGCAAGCTGTATATTTGTCCTGGGCAGCGGGACCATGTATTGGTCTGGCATGCAATTAATTAGGAATAAAAAAAAACTAGTGCTTTGCTACAGATAGTTTGAGAAGCACTGTTCTAAATCAGAAGTTGGCAAACTATGGCTTGTGAGTCACATCCTACTCGCCATATACTGTTGTTGTATATAAAGTTTTGTTAGAAGACAGTCATGCCCATTTGTTTATTATATATGTTGCTTTCACCCTATAGAGGCAGAGTTGAATAGTTGGGATGGAGACCCTGTGGTTCTCAAAGCCTCAACTATTTACTATCCAGCCCTTTACAGAAAAGGCTTGCTGATCCTTACTCTAAAGCAATGTTTCTTTAAAAACTTTATTTGACTGTAATCAACAGTAAGAAATGCATTTTATTCAGCAAACAAGTAGACTCATATGTATATCTATCAATCTAAGACAAAAATTTTACAAACAATATTTCCTCATACTATGTATGATGCATTCTGATATCTCTCTATTCTGCTTTGTTTAATTTTATTAAAATATAATATTGGAACCAATATACTAAATTTGTATTACAACATATTATAGATTTTTACCCATAATTTGAAAATTACCGCCCTAGCACAGCTCCAGGCACATAGGAAACATTTATTGACTAATTTGTTGATATATATCAATATCAGAGTTATTTGCCTTCCATGTCACTTATAGTTTGCTAATATTCAGTGTTATCCCCACTTTCTAAGTTCTCCCTTGTACCATGAGGACTGAAAGCATGCAAACTATATTTCCCAGATTCCTTTGCCATCAGGGTTCCAGTTAGATTTTGGTATGAGAGAAATTGAAGGTGGAATGAAGGAAGAGCTATTATTCCACAATGGCAGGCATGTGGGCATTAGCAGACAAAGGCAGCGGGCATGAAGTTTTGCCACACACTTCCAGGCATCTGCCTGAGGATTCCTCTCTCCAGTGCTACAGGTAGCTGATATCATTGGTGGCAGCTCCCTTGTGATCCCTGTACTTCAATAAATTTAGTGAAATCTAGATCATTCACCAAATTTTATCATAGCTAAGTTTGGGATATTTGGGGCTTCCTGGTCCATTCTGTTCCAGAAGAAGTGTTCAAAAAAGGAATTAACCAGAGGCAGAAATTAATTACAGTTTATAAGCAGGATATGGAATAATCAATGACCTGAGGAAAGACTCCAACTGCTGAAGAACTTGAAGGGAAAATTACAGAAAAGAAGATTTATAGTCAGTGATGTGCTGGTAAATGTTTAACAGCTGGCTCTTTCAAGAAAAAAACCCTGATTTTCAGGCTTTGCCAATTTCCATGATGTAAATACTCCCACAATGGCCAATTTCAAGCTCCCAACATGGCATCAATGGATGTGGAATTGGAGAGAGATGCACACAGTCAGCTCTGCATGCTAGTGGAAGCTGGCTACAACACACTTGATATAATCTCATTAGTAGAGTGTCTAAGATAGTCCCTGTTTGCACTTGTTGCCCAGACATTTCATCTTTCACCTCCCAAAGTATCTTATTTAATACAGTCTACTCTTCTTATAGATGGTAGTTATGTTCTATAAAGTCATTGCAAACACTGAATTAATAAATACTAAACCATTGATCCCACAGGAAATACAAGGTTAGGTTGCTGCAAGCCTTTGGTCACATTTTCATCAACCAATCAGTAGATTATCTTGTTTTGTGTGTGTTTCTGTTTAAAGACACCTTATTTAATGTATATTGTTGGTTCATTAACTTTGAACTCATGGCCAACTGCACTATAAGTCATGCCTAAAGGGGGCTTATCTATCACATGTATTTTCTTTTTAAGGCATATCACAATCTTCTTGCACTTAGGAACACTAGACGGCACTTCAGCACAACACTTGGAGGTCATTTTAAATAGCAAAATCACCAACTAAAAGCACAAAAATGGGTACAATATGGCACTAAATAGACCAAGAAAGGGGTACTTTTTTAAAGCATGAGAGCTGAAACAAGAAGGCAGAGTGTTGCCTTGTTCAATCTAAGCTAGAAAAATGTATGTTGAGTGTCTCAAATTTTTTGCCACTCCATGCACGTCTGTGAATGATGGCAAAAGCACCACAAGTATTGATTTTGGTGTTACAAATAAATTTTAGCAAGTTGGCAAATTTGAATTATGAAAATTGTATATTATGATCATCCTAGGTATTTTAAAATTTTTTATTGACATAATTGTACATATTTATGGGGTATATGTCATATTTTGATATGTTCATACAATGTGCAATGATCAAATCAGGGTAATTAGGATGTTCGTTACCTCAAACACTTATCATTTCTTTGTGCTGGAACATTCCACCACTTCTCTTTAGCTATTTTAAAATATACAATAAATTATTGTTAACCATAGTCATCCTGCTGTGCTATCAAACACTAGAACTTATTCTTTCTATCTAACTATAATTTGGTACCCATTAACCAACCATTCTTCATTCCTCCATCCCCACTACCATTCCCAGCCTGTGGTAAACCGTGAATTCTACTCTCTACCTACATAGGTCAATTTTTCTAGCTCCCACATATGAGTGAGAACATGCAATAGTTGTTTTACTGTGCCAGGCTTATTTTACTTAACGTTCTCCAGTTCCATCCGTGTTACTGCAAATGACAGAATTTAACTCTTTTTTATGGCTGAATAGTATTCCCTTGTGTATATATATCACATTTTCTTTATCCATTCATCCATTAATGGGCAGTTAGGTTGATTCCATATCTTGTCTATTATAAATAGTGATGCAGTAAACATGAGAGTACAGATATCTCTTCGATAAACTAATTTTCTTTCTTTTGGATATATATCCAACAGTGGGGTTGTTGGATTATATGGTAGTTCTAGTTTTTGAGGAACCTCCATACTGTTTTGCATAGTGGCTGCACTAATTGACATTCCCAACAACAGTATAATAGTGTTCCCCTTTCTCTGTATCCTCACCAGCATCTGTTATTTTTTGCCTTTTTGATAATAGCCATTTTAACTGGAGTGAGATGAAATCTCATTGTGGTTTTGATTTGCATTTTCCTAATGATTAGTGATGTTGGGCAATTTTTCATAAACCTGGTGGCCATTTATGTGTCTTCTTTTTAGAAGTATCTATTCAAATAATTTGCCCATTTTTAATTGGATTATTTGGGGTTTTTTGCTATTGAGTTTTTATGTATTCTGGTTATTAATTCCTAGTCAGATAGATTGCAAATATTTTCTCCCATTCTGTAGGTTGTCTCTTCACTCTGTTGAATCCTTTCTATGCTGTGAAGAAGATTTTTAGCTTTATGTAATCCCATTTGTCTATTTTTGCTTTGGTTGCCTATGCTTTTGAGGTCTTACCCAAAACATCTTTGCCCGAACCAACATTCTAAAGGGTTTCTCTATGTTTTCTTCTGGTAGTTTCATAGTTTCAGATCTCACATTTAAGTTTTTAATCCATCTCGAGTTGATTTTTGTATATGGTGAGAGATAGGGGTTTAGTTTCATTCTTTTGCATATAGATATCCCATTTTCCCAGCACCCTTTATTGAAGAGACTATTCTTTCCCTAATGTACGTTCTTGGCACTTTTGTAGAAAATGAGTTGGCTGTAAATGCATGGACTTATTTCTGGCTTCTCTATTCTGTTCCATTGGTCTGTATGTCTGCTTTTATGCCATATCATACTGTTTTGGTTACTGTAGTTTTGTACATTTTGAAGCCATGTAGTGTGATGCCTCCAGCTTTGTTATTTCACTCAGGATTGCTTTGGCTATTCAGGATCTTTTGTGGTTTCATACAAATTTCCAGATTGCTTTTTCTATTTTTGTGAAGAGTGGCATTGGTATTTTGATATACATTGCATTGAATCTATAGATCACTTTGGGTAGTATGAAAATTTTAACAATATTAATTCTTCCAATCGATGAGCAAGGGATATATTTCCATTATTTTTTGTGTGTGTCCCCTTCAATTTCTCTATCAGTGTTTTATAATTTTCATTGTAGAGATCTCTCATTTCTTAGGTTAAATTTATTCCTAGGTATTTTTTGTAGCTATCGTAAATGCGATTTCTTTCTTGATTTCTTTTTCAGATGGTTTGTTGTTGGTATATAGAAACACTACTGATTTTTACATGTTGATTTTGTATTCTGCAACTTTACTGAATTCATTGATCAGTTCTAACAGTTTTTTGGGTAGTCTTTAGGTTTTTCTAAATATAGGATCATGTGATCTGCAAACAAGCATAATTTGACTTCTTTCTTTACAATGTGGATGCTCCTTATTTATTTCTTTTGCCTATTTTTTCTAGCTAGGACTTCCAGTACTATATTTAATAAAAGTGGTGAAAATAGGCATCCTTGTCTTGTTCTAGATCTTAGAGGAAAGGCTTTCAATTTGTGCCTGTTCAGTATGAGGTTAGCTATGGGTTTGTGATGTGTGGCCTTTATTGTTTTTCAGTATATTCCTTCTATACCCAGTTTGTTGAGAATTCACCCTAGTTATTAAGGGACAATAATCAGTAGGTCTTTTCATGGATAGAAAGGGCAGGAGGTCCAAAAGAATTCATTGGAGACAAAGGACGATTTAGAGTTTTGGTAAAATTTTGTTTAAGAGAGTTAATGGTTAAAATCAACTTAAAGGAGTTCCAAGGAACCAGAAAGAC
The DNA here is from genome assembly GCF_000956105.1 of Propithecus coquereli. Classification (NCBI taxonomy): domain Eukaryota; kingdom Metazoa; phylum Chordata; class Mammalia; order Primates; family Indriidae; genus Propithecus; species Propithecus coquereli. The sequence goes on along the minus strand of NW_012141969.1, from coordinate 2,505,869 downwards.
TGGATTTCTTACAGGTTTTATCCTCCTCTGGAGTTCCTGGAGCTCAGAATTCTAACCAAATCTCGAATCTCACTGTGGGTGTTTTAGTCTGCCAGCTGGCAAATGGAATGAACAAATAGGGTCCTTGCTTCTTATTGGTTTTCAAAATGAGGGAGAAATTGAGAAATCGGAGCATCCTTATGAAGTCAGGTGTTTTTTTCAGGTCTATTAGTCAGACTGGTGCTGAAAGCATTTATGACTTGCATATCAGATATGTTTTCCCCTTCATTTTTACTGTCTACTCTTCTCCACCCTGCTCTCTGCCTCAGGAGCTAAGTTTTACAGACTGCATCAACAGACTTCTTTGTCCTCTGACGCCTATTTGTCCAATGGTAGCAGTTCTTTTATTAAACTGTCCTCAACTATCTTATTTGGCTGTGCCACATTGTTTCCTTCTGTGACCTGACTGATGACATTGGGTTCAGATGTTATCAGTCTGATTCCTCCATTATAAAGGTCCTCATTGACATCCACCTAATGATTGTGACAGCTTTTGATGATCGCTGCTAGAAATACTGTGCATCAACTATGTGGTTAATGTAAAATATAGCTTGTATAAGAAATAGAATAAACGCTTGATTCTTTCTCTTTATTAATCAATTTTCAGAATAGAGTTGATGCTCTGGTAAACTCCAAAGAAGCCACCCCTTTTGCAAATAATATTGTGAACTCATGGGTATTTATAAGTCTGTTGTGCTTCATTATTTCTTTTGATGCTCAAACTGTTCCATCTTTCATTAGCCATAGGCCCTTCATGCTGTTACCTTTTTGTCACTACTCCAATAGGCTTTGATAGCTTCCTCACTTTCTGGAATAATGTGATGACTCAGATTACTTTTATACATTTCATGCTCCAGATGTGTAACCAAACATTAAGGAATCCTGATTCCTTTTTTTTTTTTTCTTGTGGCAAATACTATTTAGAGACCATAATTGGGGCATTAGGAATTCTCATTTATACTGGATTATCATTGCTTCTACATTTTTTCAGTGAACAGAATTAGGAAATATGTACAGTTTTAGAAAGTGAAAACCAAATCATGAGTTTATACTGCTAATTCCAAGACAAATTCAAGATTACAGGGTTTTTAACCTATCTGATTTTATATGTGTATCCCTTCTCTCTTACATTAAAAATATTCATTCCTAATGACATTAACATAATCATTTTATTTATCCTACTTTACATATCCTAGTCTCAAAAATAACAATATTATTATTAAAAATAATACTATTCAGTGCAGTGTAAAACTTCTTTAAGGTTGTTTGGTCTTTAGTATATATTCCTCAAAAAGTGTAAAGGTATGTAGAAGGGATGCGTTGTAAAGTCATTTGAAATAGTTTTTATATGGTTATGCCACCAAACTGAGCTATGATTAGATTCCATCACTAAAATTGTTTTATAATTTAGAAATTCCTCTGCTTTTTAATCTAATTTAATTTTTGCTTTTGTGAAAAGAAATTCTATGATTCCAAAGTAAAAATTATGGCATAAGGTACACTCAGAGAGTTTTAACTTCTATCACTGTTCCTGCCCACTTATTCCCTCTGTCCTCCTTTATAATAATAATTTTTTCATTAAATTTTTGTTTTCTGCCATTGTTTTATTTATTTATTTTTAACTAAGGATATTATGGGGGTACAAACATTTTGGTTACTTGTAATGTGTTTGCAGCACCCAATCCAGGGCTACAAGTGTGTCCTTCCCCCATACAGTACGCTCCGATTCCATTTGTTGTGGGTTTACCCCCCCCCAGCTCCCCCTTACTGACACCCAGTGAGTATTATTACCATGTGAACACCTTAATTTGATCAGTTAGTACCAATGTGATGGCGAGTACATGTGGTGCATGTTTTTCCATCCTGTGATACCTCACTTCAAAGGATGCCTGTCATTGTTTCTTACTGAAATGAGAAGTAAGTGTGTATGTGTGTGTGTGTGTGTGTGTGTGTGTGTGTGTTTTCCAACACCTTTCTTATACCAAAAGTGGCAAGTTATACACATTTTACTTCACTTTCCTTTTTTTTTTTATTTTAACAACATATTCTGGAGATTATTCTAT
>NW_012141969.1:2498723-2500417 GCF_000956105.1 Propithecus coquereli | reverse complement strand
ATTTACCAAAATTATACTCTACCTTGTACTAGAGAGGATTTCATATAACTTACATGGGTACACATCTACATAAATAATAGCAAGCATTAAAAATGGGGTGAAAGAAAATTAAATAAATCAGAGGATAAAGTGAAGTTAGGAGTAAACACAGAAATAGATACAATAATAGCATTCACATCTAGAGTTTAAGCTTCTAGAAGTAGATATAATAGTGTCTAGGAGATAACAGCAGACCAACTGATCTATATATTGCATAGGGTTAGTTCAATGTAATATTTCATCTTGTTTCACTGGAATCAGTGCCAAGAACAAACTAGTGTTTGTCCTAAGAAAATGAAACTTTTTGATCAACTAAATTGCCAAGTAGTTTATATACAATAAAATGTGCCATTTTAAGTGTATATTTTGATTAGTTTTGAAGTTTATAAACCTCTTAAGCACCACCACAATTAAGATGCAAAACATTTCCAAAACTCCTAAATGCTCCTTGAACTTAATTTTAGTCCATCCTCCCCATCCCCAGCCCCAGGCAACCATTGATCTTTTTGTTACTATGCCTCAGATTTGTCTTTTCTAAAATGTCATATAAACGAAATCATAGAGTATATGGTCTTTTGTGCCTGGCTTCTTTCCTTCAGCATGTTTTTGAGATTCAGCCATGTCACATATATCAGAAGTTCATTCATTTTTACTACTGAACAATATTCCATTGTGTGGATATACCATAATTTGTTTATCCATTCACCAATTGGTAAGCAAATAGTTAAGAGAAAAAAAATGGAAAAAAAAACCGCTGTAGGTGTTTTAGCTTGGCTTTATGAATAACAAAAGATGTAAAGAGAGTAGAGTTCTTGCTAAAACATTCTTTACTCCAACTCAACAACTTAACTTCTGTCTCTTTTTCTCTCCCTGGGCCTATTGCTTTTTTGGTTAATTAGTAATAATTTTATTATACAAACCTAAAGTCCTTTAGGTTTATCGAAATTCTCATTGACAGATATCAAAGCATGTCATATTTATCATCTTTGCCTCACTTATCATCTCTGTGCGGCAGGCAGATGGCAGACTGTGTCATCTTCCTCCAAAAAGGAAACTTCTGGAAGTAAACTAATATTTTGGCCTGTAGCAGAAAGCTGGAACTGACACTAGGAACACAATGTAGATTTCCAAAGCCCAAAGTTACTCTCTCACTCTCTTCCTGTGCCCTTATTCTGAAAGAGAGTGAGTAGACTAAACAGGCAAGGCACAGCTTCTTTCCCCTCATCTTCACCCCAATCTCCTCTTTTCACTTCAATCCAAGCAGCTAGTCTTTAAACTGTTTTATATATTGTCTATGTAAGATTTCATTTGGTAAAATGATTCTCAGGTTAAGAAAAATATTGAGAGCCCATTGAATCAAATCATCCTTGGAAAATCAAGATTCTCTGTTTTAAAACACAAACTTTAGTGATATAATAATGCCATCCACTCATATGGCACTTTTTACTTCTTGAAAGAGCTTTTACAGACATTTAATTTAGCCAGAAGAACAAAACTAATCAATAAGGGTAATTATTTAAGACTATGCATTCACAAATGTCATAAGTCCAGTTAACATTTAATTATCCTTGTTAATGGGAAATGGCCCCAGTTTCTGTGTGCAAGATCCACATACAAACTAAAAACTCAATCACAGCAAGTAGTTTCTAACTTCT
>NW_012141969.1:2495468-2498673 GCF_000956105.1 Propithecus coquereli | reverse complement strand
TTTTTTTTTTTATTTTAACAACATATTCTGGAGATTATTCTATCTACAGCGGTATGTAGAGATCTCCCATGTTCTTTTTAACACAAACTAATTCTTCATTGTCTAGATGTAACAGCTCATTCAACCAATATCCTCTGGAGGGTCATTTGGGTTATTTCCAATCTTGCACTATTACAAATAGTGGTGAAATGAATAGTTTTTGATATATGTAATCTTGTGTTTTTAATAGATTTCTAGAAGTCAAATTGCTTGGTCAAAGGATAAATGCATATGTAATTTTTAAAAGATGTTTCAAATTCTTCTCTGAAGAAATTACACTTCTAACAGCTCTGTATGAGAGTGCCTGTTTCCCCATAGCCTCACCAATGGAATATATTGTCAAACCTTGAGATTTTGGGGGCCTGCATGGGTGAGAAATAATATCTCAGTGTAATTTTAATTTGCATTTCTCTTGCTATGATTAAGTAGAGCATCTTTATATATGCTTGAGGGTCATTTGCATGCCTATTTGTCTAAACAGTCTGTCCCTTTAAGACAGGAAAGATTTGAATGCTGTTCAAATTATGTAATGTAAGTATCTTAAGTTTGGTTTCCCAGAGGCAGACCTTAAGAGGAGGATTCGTGTGAAAATGAATTGTTATGAGGTACTTCCACGAAAAAACAGTATGCTAGTGTAGAAATGGGACAAGAAAAAGGAGGCCAAGCCAGGATGTGGTAGCAAGCAAAGTTACAAAGAATATTGCTCTGGGTCAATTTCATAGGCAAGTTATGGAAACTGCATGAAACACACCTGAGAATTGTCCCCAACAGGTGGAAAGGGAGCTGGAATATTTATTCTCTTCACTGTTAGTGACTGATTGGTTAAGGGCTGCTCTCAGGGGACACAGAATCCCAGGCACTTCCAGCTTTCCACGTCTCCGGGCAAATCAGGCTTCAACTGCCTGAGGGCAGGCATTCAACTAAGACATGTAGATGCTACCTGTTGGGAATGAAAGCCTGTAGGGAGCCAGGAAGCATGAAAATGGTAGAGGGATTGGCGGATTTATGGGTAGAGCACTGGCAACATCCGCTTCAGTGAATTTGACTACTCATCTCACACTCATGGGAGGTGAGTAATGTGCAAAAGGGACATTTATCAGGGATGATTTTAAAATCAACACCCATGGCCATGATAAATGGGAGAGCATTATTGGTGTTTTATTTACTTGATTTTACTTCATAACTATTTGCTAATCACATGTGTTAAAAGAAAATTACAGTGCATTATATACACCCAGTTTTCCCTAGTCACACAGTGTTGAGTCAGATGTCTCCTTTGAGGCTGCCTTAGAACTTTCACAGATGCCTAAGGTAATCCCTTTGTGTGAAATCAACACCTAGACCTGTGTTGGAATTAAACCAGGGTTCCCCTGACACTAGCAAGAGGAATAAACAGATCTTTGTTTTCTCAGCTAATGAGAGCCAACAACTCTACCCAGGGTGGCCTTCCCTAGAGTTTTTGTAACTATAAGATAATCACATGCAGGCCAGAGGTGCAGCCCAACAATACTGAATGAGAAACCAGGAAAGGAATAGAATAGAATGCCATCCTTGAGACTATCAAGTATTTTAACTCTGTGGCAAGAAGTTTACCCACTAAGTGAACAGATTTTGCCTCTTAGGCCTTAGGTCTTCATATTTTGATTCATAGGAGGACCTAAAGAACTGTCAAATCTCAACATCACACAGAGCAGAGAGCTGTTTCTCATTTCATTTATTTTCTTATTTATTAAAATTAGTAAGCAGAAACATAGACTATGAGAGAAGAGCTAACACAAATGGAAATTGACTCAGAGTATAATTTTCCCATATCCACAGTTTTCTCTGCCTCAATTCTACAGTTGAACTTTGGTCAATTATGGGGTGGCCATCTTGTCTCAATTTCTCCGGGATTTTCCTAGTTTTAGCATTGAAAATCTCAAGCATAGGGTAATCTCTCCACCCAGGACAAACTGGGATGGTTGATCACCCTAGCCATTTCATGAATAATTCTGGTTATATTAATGGTTTAGAACAGGGCTTCTCAAACTAAAATGCATCCAAATTCCCTGAATTTCTTGTTAAAATGTAGATTCTGATTCAAGAGGTCTGGGGTAGGGCCTGAAAGTCTGCATTTCTAGTTTCCAGGTCATGCTGATACTTCTGGCCCACTTGTGGACCACATTTGAAGTAGGAAGAGTCAAGGGCAGGAATAATATTAATGCCAAGTTTTGTTGCACATCTCCAACATTTGAAATTTAATTTTGGTTTGTCTCTGCTTTTAACTTAAGGAAAGAAAAGTGTTTATGTGATAATAATATTTCTTTATGGATATTCATGGTGAAGGAAGAAAAATTTAATTTACTTGCCAATAGTGCATTTATGTTTATGAAAAATAGTTTAAAGGAAGGATATTCAACTTACAACAAAGAACATTTTAATTGATGCAAAAATTATAGATTACAGTTCTTGCTGTACATTTTATATTATATTATTTAGTTTCATTTTCTGAATTTTTAGCAAATCTGAACTTGATATTTTCTTAGATAATTTTAATTTTATTAACATTACTGTCCATTCCTACCACAATCATATACAGGCACCATCTGTACCTTCAAATGGAGTTGTATGTATTTTATCCTTATTCTTACTTTGCAAAGACACATTTTTATATATTTCTTATATATTTCACATATAAAATATGAAAGCAATTAATAAAGGTTCTTCTTAGATTTATTCCATCAACCCGATATCTATTTACTTTTGTTTGGGCACAATTCCCAATGATGAATCTCCTTTTAACAGCACACTTCATCAGCATCATGAGATAGTTTTGATTTCAGGAAAGAAAAGCTTATTTTGAGTATTCCTAAATACAAGAGCAGGGCCTATTGTTATTAATCTCCATTGCTACCAATAACGTGATAAGCAACATCTAAATCCACACTATACTTTTCCAATGAGCCATTTAGATTTATGTTTTGCCAGGTTTCTCAACTATAGGGTGTCCACTGTTAATCAATCATATTTGGTCAGATTTCTATTTTAGGAGAGGACTCATAAAACACAACAAACATTTCATTTATCGGACCTATCACAATTAAGAGATATCCTCTTAAATTCACTAACTTTATTGGATTTCTAAATCTATTGATGGTTAGTAATTATGTGTGTGTGTGTGTGTGTG
>NW_012141969.1:2445589-2493288 GCF_000956105.1 Propithecus coquereli | reverse complement strand
TTAATAGCTCCCTCTTTCACTCTCAAAATTGTCCTGATTTGGATGATAAATGGTCATCCTAGCTATAAGGAGACTGCAATGCAGCACAAAAGACCAAAATGAAAAAAAAAATTACTAACTCTTTTTCCCATTTCTCCTTCCCCAAAGTTTGAGCATCTGCTCGAACTGACATTTTGCATGATATAAACTATAGATATAATGAGATTTCCTCTCCCTTCTATTCATTTCAATCAGCGATTTGAAATTGTGGGTGTTCATTCGAATCATTGAGAAGCTTAAAAATACCAATGCCTGAGAAACATTTTGGAACAATTAAATCAGTGTCTCTGGAGGTGGGACCCAGATAATTCTAATGTGCAGCCAGGGTTGAGAACCATTGATTTGGGCAGTCATCAAGTAATTGTTTCTATTACAAGACACCTGATATTGTGAATGATGTATAAAGCTTAAGATCTCCTTAAGGAAAAAGGATGTCCCTGCCTGCCTCCCTTGACCAAGGGCCATGGCATCCTCCCCTTTGCTCCATCCCATGGGTAGCCAAAGGTTCTGCTCATTGTTGTTATCTTCTGATTATACAAGGAGCAATCATTCTAGTTTTTGCTCTAAAATCTTTGTTGCCTACAAACAATAGGCCAAATGAGGAGCTCCTGTGCCCTGGGATAAAGGTACTTGAAGTGATATGTGATAAAGGCACTTGAATGGACCTTCAAGTTGGCCTCTCATTATCTAATGGAAGCTCTGACATTCTGAAAGCTTAGCCAACTTAAGCTAGGTGGCAGTCCGGCTTAGCAATGAAAGGAGACACCATAAAGACAACTATAAAGAAGAGCCACACAGAAGAAAACCAAAAAGAACTTACCTCTCTTTTAACACCAGCATGGGATCAACAGGGCAAAACTAACTTGCTAACGTTATGCCTTTAAACATAGTCTTTTATATTAAAGTTCAAGAATTTCCCTAATATTAAACGCAACTCTTAAATTCTTTTGATGCTTCTCAATAGGGTCCATAACCTCTTTACATTCCAGTAAAGTGTCTACAAATAGAGACTAGCTAATCATTTATTTTCTATAAAATGACAGAATAAGAAGAGGTTATGGAGGATATTGAGATGCATCTGGAATGGTAAGGTATGGAATACCCCAAATCATGACAAAATGTGATTCTTTTAAAATTTGCCAATAAGGATGTTTACCAAAATATTAACAGCATTCATCTCCAAGCTGGTAGATTTGTGGGGATTTTTATGGGTTTTTAAAAATACTTTTCTGTCTTGTTTAACTTGCTTTACACAAAGCATGTGATGTTTTATTTAAAAATTTCACTTTTTATGAGAGTCATAATGCCCTTAAACTCGCCAATGTCCATTAGTGATTAGATGATTAGCAGATCATGACTGTTTTTCACCATGTCTATTCTCAGCCCAAGGCCTGCTTTACTTTAATTGATGACTCCCTTAATTAAAGTTGTTAATGGTGCTAGTGTATGTTCATCCCAGACAATCAATAAATTGTGCTTGTACTCACCCTAATTTGGAAAACTAACCAGAAGTTGATGTTTTTGTTTGTTTGTTGTTGTTTGGGGCCATACCCAGGATGAGGATAGGGTCTACTGAGTTGTGTAGATTTCATACATTTTAAAGTGTTTAATAAACTATCCCTTATAACAGATTAATTTTAGAAATTATAAGATAAATTGCTATATCAGAACTAGAGCTCAGAAAGGTTTAGTGATTCTTCTAAACACATATACATTTAATTATTGGAGTTAAACACAGTACATTAAGGAGTAAAGTTGGGAATACAACTGACAGTAACGGTGAGTATCCCAATAGCTGAGCAACCTCTCTCAAAAATAATACTTCTGTGTGTAACTGGGTGTTGAGGGGGATTTTCCTGTTTCTCTGGAATTATAGTTAAGCTCTAAAGCTGATAACAAAAGACTAATTAGTACCCTAAATCCAGGTTCAGAGAATCATCTAGAGTTGAGTCCAGCCACTCCTCTGCAAATAATATGAATTGGAGATTAAAAAAAAAAACGGACCCTACCCCACCCCTCTCCTAGTCAATATAGTAGGAGAACTCAGGGAGATCCCGTGGCTGTCTAGTATCTGAAGAGTGAGCTATTTTGACCCTTCACCATTATCATTAACCTTTCCCTGATTAGGTTGTGGAGGGGCGCTTCCCTTTTTCAAAGCCAAGATGGGGACTTCAAGAGAAGCACTCATAAAGTTATGGATGTCTACTGGAAAAGAAGACTGAAATTTCATTCCAGGAATGTGGGAGGAAAGAGGCTAAGTCATCACAGGAATGTGTTGTGGCAGCAACAGTTGCGAGATCTAAACAAACTATCTAGAATGTAGCCCAGAGAGGGGACATAAAACCTATAAAGGAAAGATTAAAAGAAGTGGAGAAACATAACTATTGAGCTCAGGAAATTTCACCCAAAAATATGACTTCTTGGTATAAAGAGTATTTTGAATTAAAGGCCCTTAGAGAGGCATTGGAAGGGGCTCTTCCTCTATCTGTGTAAAACCAGACTCATCGAAAAGAACAATGGATTTCCCTTCTGCTCCCTGTTATCTCCATATATTGCAGGAAAGAAGATCAAGAATTCAAGGAGACCTGGCTCAACCCATTTTAAGATAATACCAGTTTCTCAGGTTAATTAAGTTTCCAAAGAGAATTGTTTACAAATCAATCTGTTTCCCCCATCCATTCCTTTTCCCAAATATCTATTCATCCTTCCTAATAACCATTTATTGCCACTCAACAGAATTACCCATATTCCTCATCTCTCCTTCCCTCTAAAATGAGACTATATAAACTTCTGGACCCTATTGGGAAATTGGGTCATCACTCTGTAATTCTCTAAATTGAGAATATAAAATAATAAAACAAGTAAATATGAAGATAATAATATCTAAGTCTTAAAGTTAAAAATAAGATAGAACTAAAATACTGGACAGCCATTTAGGTATGGAGGGTAGTCATCAGAGATAATGCTAGGGTTCTTGTGTTGTTCAAGAGGAGGGTAAAGATATTTTTATCTTCAAGAAGATATAAAACTTCTAAATTTATATATTCCTAATATAAATAAGAATATAAATAAAAGAAGAAATAAACAAAGCCTCTATCTTGATGGGAAAATTTTAACAAATCTATACCAGGAATTGATAAATTAAGCAGAAAAATCAGTAAAGATATGGAAGATTTAAATATAATAATAAGCTTGGCCCAAGGGACATACGTAAAACACTGCATTCTCAAACTGGAGAAAACACATTTTTTCAAGCACATAGGGTAAACTTATGAAACTTTATTATATGGTAGACCACAAAGTAAGCAAAGAAAGAGGAGACACACCTCAACTCATTTGATGAGGCTAGTACAACCTTGATTCCAAAACCAATAAAGGATAGTACAAGAAAGGAAAATTATGAGCTGAGGTCATTGATGAATATGGATGCAGTAACCCCAAGTACTATATTAAGAAACTGCATCTAGCAATGTTTAAACAGATGACCATGTTTAGTTTACTCCAGGAGTGCAAGATTGATTTAATATTAGAAAATCGATCAATATAATTTACTGTATGGATAATTTAAAGTTGAAAAGCCATATGGATGCAGTAAATGAATGTGATAACAAAGGCAATATCCATTCATGATCGTAACACTCAGCAAACTAGAAATAAAGGGAACTTCTCTGACCTGAAAAAGGACATTTGTAAATATTGATAGAAGTTATTGAACTTACTGGTGACAAAGTGAAAGGATTACCTTTAAGATCAGTAAAAACAACAAAGAAGCCTCCTATCACTGCTTCTATTCGACATTGCACTGGATATCCTAGCCAGTGCAATAAAAAAAGAAAAAAAAATTGAACGTAAATTTAAGAATTTAGAAAGAGGGAAAAATTGTCATCATGGCAGATGATGCAATTATTCACATAAATCTGAAAGAATTTATAATTTATTAGAGTTAAGAAGACAGTTTAGAAAGTTTCCTGAATTTTAAAACAACCAAGTGTATAAAAGTCAATTGCATGTCTAAAAACAAGAAACGATTTGTTAGAATATGTATCTTTTTTACCTCCTTAGTTCTGTTAGTAATTATATTGTCTCATTGCCATATTTTACAACATTTGCAGTCTACCACCTTTCTTTAGTGTTAGGCATACATTTAAGTGGAGTCAATGCTATTGCTGGTTCATTTGCCATAGAGTCTCCATTCATCTTTTGTTTGAGAAAATTTCTTATTTTACTTTCATCAAAAAGATTTCAGGGAAGGGGGCTAATATTCAGAATCTACAAAGAACTCAAACAAATCAGCAAGAAAAAAAAAAACACATAACCCTATCAAAAAGTGAGCAAAAGACATAAACGGACTTTTTCAAAAGAAGATAGACAAATGGCCGACAAACATGATAAAATGCCCAACATCACCAATTATCAGGTAAATGCAAATTAAAACCACAGTGAGATACCACCTTACTCTTGTCACAATCGTCATTATTAAAAAGTCAAAAAACAATAGATATTTGTGCAGTTGCAGTGCAAAGGGAATGCTTCTACACTGTTGGTGGGACTGTAATCTTGTACAATCTGTATGGAAAGCAGTATAAAATTCCTCAAAGAACTAAAAGTAGGCCTAACATTTGATCCAGTCATCCCACTACAGAGTATCTACCCAAAGGAAAAGAAGTCCATTTTTTTAAAAAAGACACCTACACCCGAATGTGTATTGCAGCACAATTCACAATTGCAAAGATATACTGGGCACCTAAGTGCCCATCAACTGATGAGTGGATAAAGAAAATGTGGTATATATATATATACCATGAAGTATTACTCAGCTATAAAAAGGAATGAAATAATGTCTTTTGCAGCAACTTGGATGGAACTAGAGATAATTATACTAAAGTCTCTGATGAATGGAAAAACAAATACCACATGTTCTCACTTATAAGTGCGAGCTAAATGAAGGATATATATGGTCATAAAGAGTAGTAATAGACATTGGAAACTAAGAAGGGGGGAGGGTGGGAAGGGAGTGAGAGATAAAAATCTACCTATCGAGTACAATGTACATTATTCTGGTGATGGGTACACTGAAAGCCCTGACTTCAGCACAATACAATTTATCCATATAACAAAAAACATTCATACCCCTTACATTTTTCAAAATTAAAAACAATTTTTTAAAAATAGTCTGCTGAAAGTGCAAAAAAAAATATTTTCAAAGGAACTTATTTCCTGAATTCTTTCATATCTGAAAATATTTATCTTTTGACTCTACACTTGAATAATATTTTATAGCTAGTTATACCATTCTTAAAACTCTTTGCTTTTAGAAGTTTATAGGCATCACTGTGCTATTTTCTAGGGTTGAATATTACTGTGCAGAAGTTAAGAAGTCAACTTGATTTTTTTCTTTTGATAAGTAATTTTTTATGTCTTAATGCCCACAGAACATCTTTATTTCGGTAGTATAGAAAATGTACTAGGATAGGTTTCAGTCTTGCTCATTATATCAGTCATAAAAACAGACATCACACTAAGTATTTCAACAGAGGGGATTTAATATAGGCAACTGTTTGCACAGGTGTGAGAGGGCTAAAAGAAAAAAAGGGGAACACTGAGGGAACCCAGAGACAATACCTGTAGGAAACAGCTATCGCTTCCAAGACTGAAACAAAGGGAAGCAATTATCAGAATCTAGAAGCTTGGAGACAGGTTCTCCAACCTTCTAGGAAGTGGTTCTGTCTGGCTGGAGCTGGCATTTCAGGAGCTTGAAGAAGACCTGCAAAGCTTAACCTCAGATCTCTGAAGAGCGTGCACTCCTGGCTGCTGCTGTTATCTCTGAAGGGGCAAGATCAGTCAGTTGTGGGAATAACAAAAGAAACTGGAGACAGAAACCAACAAAGTGTTTTTGCTGGGGTGATGGTAACAGGAGTATCATGGTAACAAGAGAAAGGATGATCCCTCCTCCTGCCTTCCAATATCCCTTTAGTGCCCCTGTCTTCGTCCATTTAGTGTTGCTATAAAGGGATACCTGAGGCTGGGTAATTTACAAAGAAAAGAGGTTTATTTGGCTCATGATTCTGCAGACTGTAGAAAAAGCATGGCACCAGCATTTGCTTCTGGTGAGGTCTTCAGGCTGCTCCCACTCACGGTGGAAGGCAAACAGGAGCTGGCATGTGCAGAGATCACATGGTGAGAGAGAGAAAAAGCAAGAGAGAGGGGAGGGAGGTTCCAGGCTCTTTTTAACAACCAGTTCTCAAGGGAATTAATAAAGCTAGAACTCATGCATTACCATGAGGATGGCACCAAACCACCACCATGACCCAAACAGCTCCCACTTGGCCCCACCTCCAACATTGGGGATCAAATTTCAACATGAGATTTGGAGAGTCAACTATCCAAACTACAACATTCTGCTCCTGCCCCCCCGCCAAATCTCATGTCCTTCTCACGTTGCAAAATACAATCATCCCTTCTCAATAGTCCCCAAAAGTCTTAACTTGGTCCAGCATCAACTCAAAAGTCCAAAGTCCAAAATCTCATGTGAGACTCAAGGCAAGTTCCTTCCAGCTATGAGCCTGTAAATTCAAAAACCACCACAGCTCCTTATTGGCAGATCCTAACAAGGAGCCAGGTGGCTGATGAAAATGTAATTTGCAGGTCCCAGCCCCAGCATCGCCAAATGGAACATAGAAGGGTGGGTTTGGAGCTGAGAGATTAATGACTGGATGTTCATTCAGTACCAGTTTTTCCTGGTTATGCCATTTTAATCTGTATATTCAAGGTTCCTTTTATTTTATCAATGTTCTCTTGATTTATATCTGTGATTTTTTTTTCATTCCATTGTTTGATCCTTAGTTTTTTTTTTCATATGGGCCATATATTGGTGAAAAAAAGCCACCTCACATACATACCATATGGCTAAATTAATTTCCAGTTTGTTTAACATGGCATATATAAAGCTAGCAGCAGGAAGATGGCTAGCTACACAGTGTAACACGACTGTGCACAGCTTTCAGAGGTCTCTACCTCCCTCCCCCACACTAAACCCTTAACAGGGCAACACAGCTACCATTACCACTTTCCACACAAGTTGGGGTCTCGCTCAATCTAAGACGTTTAATTTCATATTTGTAATCCAGGGTGATACTCTGGGAAAATACTAATAATATCATAAAGATAGCTTTAATTTCTTCATTTCCAGGTCTACTTTAGAGCCTCAAATCCCTTCCCTTGCTGTCTGAGAAAAGAAATCCAAATAACAACAACAAAATATATTGAAGATGAAACTAATACATTGATTAGTTTTAAGATTCTTTCATTTCTGGTTCTATTTAGAGCCCTTGACTAACAAACTTGTCCCCAAATCTTTACCTTTATAGGTATCAAGAATGACTCGGCACATGAAGTCCAATTGTAGGTTATTTTCTCTGTGTGCTGACGTAAATGTTAGTTCACACAGAAACCAAAAATTAGGTCTGTGAATTGCATCTTGTTTTAGGGTGATTGATCCCCTCCATACTGATGAGTGTTGTGGGTGGATTTGTGAGCTCTCACTGCTAGTTAGGCATCTGCTATTCGTCATCCTGATATAGCCATCTTTTGCATATTGCTTTCTCAAATGGCAAGCTCCATCTGAAATTAGGCACTTTACTAGAGACACTATTTGAGTCACAATTTGACAGATTCTAACCTTAAAGGGAATGGAGGGGGGTGATAATAACATCAACTACAGGAAGCTGTCATGAATGAATTTATTTATTCGACTGGAGCCTAAAAGGACAGGAAGAATACAGATATTCTCTTGACCTCACTCTCTTCTGGTGACACTTTAGATCCGGCTCCATCAATTTATATTTTCAGTTACTCCTATTTTACTGGCCCTTCCCCTTGTTTATATTTTTAGGTCTATCCTGTATTAAAAATAATTATATCCTGCCTCCCACAAGCTGCCAAACTCACGGCACTCAAACTTCTTAAAGGAAATTCTCATAACCTTCTCACCATTTATCCCTTTGAAATGTGGATTTCATTTCTGCCGCCCTATGGAAACCTCTCAGCCAACATCACAGATAACCTGCTAATTGTCAATCCCATTGCTATCTCCTTCTCCCTATTCCTCTCCACCTCTCTCCATCTTTTAATGTTCTCCTTAAGCTTCTTTCTCTTCTCCTGACTTTTATGACAGTGAAGCCACTTTTTTCTTCTAATTCTGGATGCTCCTACTCTGTGTCTTGCCCTGATTTTCTTCCTCCTCCTGCTCCTAAAGGCTTTCCAAAACTGTGTTCTTGGTTCTTATTTTTTCTCTCTCTTAAACCTTGGTGAGTTTATCAATATCTATGGTTTCATGTACTAAACCTACGTCTCTCAATTTAGTTATTTTCTCAAGCTCTATTCTAATGTTCATAACTTCCTGATGGACATCACTCCCTGGATAATCCAATAGCACCTCACACTCAACAGATCCAAAGATAAATTCATCATGTCCTCCCACAAATTATCCCCTTTCCTGAAGGCTCAAAGCCCATCCTTTATTCCTCCCTATACCTAATCAATTGCCAAATCTGTAAGTTCTCTGCCTTTGTAGCATCTGCATCTGCCGCTATATTCCATTCTGAATACCACTGCCCTACTCCCAATCCTCTCAATTATGTATACTGTCTTTTGTAATAAGCTTCTAATTTCTCTTCTCCTATCATTCCTTTCTTACCCCAAGCCATCATATCCAACAAAGTCAAATTAATTTCCTAAAGTAGGGCAATGATTGCTCATCTGCTCACAAACCTTTAGTAGCTCCCCAGTTCCTTTTTAATTAAGTACAATCTCACCATCCCTACATTTAATTTTCTCTGTGATCTATCGAGCATCCATCTATGCTTAGCTTTTTCCTATATAGTCCTACCATACCCTGCAAGAACACTGAATTACTTGCTGTTCTCTAAACCTGTATGCAGATTCTGTGCTTCCATATCTTTTTTCATGCCACTTCCCTCATCTCTGCTTGTTATTAATAAAATCCTACCAATACTCAGTATCGTTTCGGATGCTTTCTTTTCTGCCTTCTCTTCTAAAGACCTGCTTGAAACTTTTGCAGAGATTCCAGCTGAAACTTCGGTTATAGCAATTGTTATATTGTTCATTTGATTAAGATTTTCTGTGAACTCATTTTATCTCCCTACTCAGATTGGAACCTCCATTTTTTATTGGGTTAATATATCGGGCAATGTCAGTACTCCAGAAAGATTCCTTCAGATCCTTTTTTGCCATTTCACTATCATACGCTCTTCCTCTATCAACTTCAGTGTTCTTTGCATTGCTAAGCCAGCACCTTCTGTGGACTTCTCTTCAGGAAAGCTGCCCTCAGGCTACTGGAGTTGCTTTGCCCACAGAGTCAGAAGGTTAGTGCTCGGAGTTTCTATCCTCTCCGTCTACACCGGGGTAGCTATTAGCCAATAGCTATAGAACGTGGGAATATGAAAGCACAGCTGCCTAACTGCAAGATGATACAACTTGGGGGCCTAACATACACTGCAGAATTTCCCTACAGGATCAGGCTAAAGTTACCCACTGCAGGATTTCTGCCAAGATTCCAACCTTGCTTGCCTTTCTGTCCTTCTCTGCTCCCTAACGCATCTGTCTGTCTCTCAGGGAGTGCTGCTGGGGAACTGTGGCTAAGACAAGTCACATTTTGAGTACCTGCCATGTTCTAGGAACCATGCTAAATGTACACATAAATAATTGTATTAAATTTAACCCTCACAACCACCCTGACAGCGAAGTGCTATTATTATTCTGATTTAACAGACAAGGACATTGGCATTCAGGTTAAGTAACTTTTTCAAGCCTATACAGCTAGTAAGTGGTAATGCCAGGATCCAAACAAGGCTTCAGAGGCAGCTCAGTCAACCACTTTGCAACACTCCTTCTGACATTGCTACATTGAAGGCAGACTTCTAATATTGCCCGAGACGGTCCCTACCTCTTGGTATTCACACCTATGTGCAATCTGTTCCCCGGGAGTGTGAGTTAGACCTAGTGATTTTCCACTAACAAATAGAATATGGCAAAAGTGATTTATTTTCCATGATTAGTTATACAAGACTGTGGCTTTTATCTTGCTAGCAGAACATCTCGCTGACTTTGATTAACCAAGCTGCCATGTTGGAGAAACCCATGTGATAGGGAACTGAGAGTGGCCTCCAGTCAAGACCCTGTGAGTCCCAAATCCTGCCAACAATCATATTAGTGAGCTTGGAAGTGAATCCTTCCCTGGTGGAGCCTTGAGATGAGACCATAGTCACTGTCAATATCTTGATTGCAGCTTATGAGAGACTCTGAACCAGAGGTCTCTCAGTTAAGCTGTGCCTGGATTCCTGAACTACAGAAAGTGGGAGGTAATAAATGTGTAATATTCTTTGTTAAATAACTGCTGTCTGAAAAACAGAAAAGGAGTCAGCCTTGTTATTCTGGCTCAGTGACTTACCAATAGAAATGCTAACTAATAATCTATCACCTCTGCTGATTTTACAGTCCAATAAACTTACTCCTATTTTACTGGCCTCCCCTCCATACTGATGAGTGTTGTGGGTGGATTTGTGAGCTCTCACAGGTAGAATGGTGGAAATAAACTGCTGGAAAAGCATTAACTTTCCAGTTACTTCATGCCCTTAGAACCAAGTAAACAACAAATAAATTATGAGTGAGGATTGGGTAAAGAAATTATTTTAATGCATCCAAAATAAGCCATTGCTTTTATGCTTGTTTCAATCAATTAATTAATCAATATGGGGCAGTACAAATTGGGTACCAGCTGGCTTATTGCTCAACCATAAGCAAAGCTATGCTCAGTGCCTCCCAGTCAACTGCATGTTTTCCAACGTTTGTCTCTCTCTGCCCCTGCATATTCACCCACATACAGCACAGCTGTCATGTAAATGGAAATCAACCAAAGATGTTTTTTCCAACTCTATGTTCCACTTGTTGTCACGGGATGACAGAACAAAAATTGGTGAAGATAGAAGTAAAACTGAAAAAAGATGCAACTCTCCAACTATCCCAGCAGCCTGAAACCATCCTTTGAGTAGACAATAAAAAGTAATAGTGGGACGAATGACACTATGATGACAGAAGTAGAAAAAAGCCAGAAGATAAAGGCAAGTGTATAATGTTCTTTGACCCACAGGGAAACATACGCACCTTCCTGATCCCTTTCAAACAGTGGTTGGCAACAACTGGGCCAACCAGCTGTCCTGGTTTGTCTGCAATTGTCCTCATTTTTAGCACTGAAAGTCCTGTGTCCCTGGAAACAGCTCAATTCTGGATAAGCCAGAATGGTTGGTCACCCTAGCAACAACCATTAACTCCCAAAGAGCTCGGCTCCCGTTGACATTTGCTTTTTAATTGGAGGAGTCAATAAAAAGATATTTTCTTAAACTTTTCTCTTTAAAAGCTATAAACATTCTATTGGCAGAGCTTATTTTTAAGGTAATGACATAAATTCTATTTCTTCCACTAAAAAGTAAAAGAGACATTGGAAAGGTTTTACTAGTTTTATTCAGATGATATATTTGAGCTGAAAGGTGGGGGATGGAGACAGGGGAGTGAGCTCGGAAGACAGGAAGCTGTCAAAAATATGGACTAAGAGCATATTTAAATTTGCTGGTATGTTATTGACTGATGGAATCACTTGGCTGAATAAAAAAGCACAAGTTAATTATGTCAGTAGTCATGCTTTTAACACTGGAGATCTGGCCCTTACAACCTGCAAATTTTTCAGCTCGAAGATATCTTGGAGGTAGTCTAATCCAAACTTCTACTTTTTAGATAGCATTCAAGGAAGCTCAAGCTTGCATTTTGCTGCCTGTTACAGAGCACTGGTTTGGGGAGATCATAACATGTGTTATATGATAAAAAGGGTTCCTTAGACATATAAGTTTAGGAAATATCAAGATAAGCAATGTCAAACAAGTTTCTTGACTGCAGGAATTTTCTAGGCGTTTTATGTGCTCACGATCAGTAATTCTCTTTCAAAGATGTACATTAGAATCGCCTGAGGAACTTTTAAAAACTACAGATGATGGGGCCCCACCAAGATCTAGGGAATAAGAGAAAAAAAAAAAAAACCATTCACTGGAGAGTTCTGATGCCCACCCAAGTTAAGAATCACTGGCTATATTTCTGGGCTCTCTATTCTGCTCCACTGGTCTTTGTGTCTGTTTCTATGCCAATATTGTGCCATTTTGTTTACTATAGCTTTGGAGTATATTTTAAAGTTAGGTAGTGTGATGCCTCCATCTTACACTTGTTGCTTAAGATCACACTGGCTATTTGGGGTCTTTTGTGGTTCCATATGAAGTATAGGGTTTTTTCGGTCTATTTCTGTGAAAAAAGTCATCGAAATTCTGATAGGGATTGCATTGAATCTGGAGATCGCTTTGGGTAGTATGGGCTTTTAAATGATACTAATTCTTCTAACTCATGAACACGGGATACCTTTCCATTTATTTGTGTCTTCTTCAATTTCTCTCATCAATGTTTTACAGTTTTCACTGTAAAACTTTCACCTCCTTTGTTAAATTGATTATAGACCAAAGTGCCAAGAACACACAATAGGCAAAAGACAATCTCTTCGATAAATGGTGTTGGAACCACTAGATATCCACATGCAAAAGAATGGAATTAGACCCTTACCTGAAACCATATATACAAATAAACTCAAAATGGATTAAAGACTTATAAACCTGAAACTGTAAAATTACTGGAAGAGAACAGGGGAAAAGCTCCATAACATTGGTCCGGGCAATAATATTTTAGATATGTCCCCAAAAGCAAAAATAGACAAATGGAATTACATCAAACTAAAAAGCTTCTGCATAGCAAAAGACACAATCAATAGAAAGAAGAAACAATCTACAGAATGGGAGAATATATTTGCAACCCAAACATCTGGTAAGGGGTTAATTCCCAAAATATATAAGGAACTCAAATCAATAACAAGAAAACAAATAACCTGATTTTTGAAAAATAAGCAAAGGACCTGAATAGACATTTCTCAAAAGAAGACATACAAATGGCCAACAGGTATATGAAACAATGCTTAATATCAGTAATCATTAGGGAAATGCAAATTATGAGCACAATGGGATATCACCTCACACCCGTGAAAATGGCTATTATCAAAAAGATGAAAGGTAACGAGTGCTGGAGAAGATGTGGGAAAAGGGATATCCTTGTATACTACTTGTGGGAAATAAATTAAATTAGTATAGCTATTATGGAAAATGGCATGGAGCTTCCTCAAAAAATTAAAAATAGAAATACCATATGATCCAGCAATCCCACTATTGGGTTTATATCCAAATGATATGTAATCAGTATGTTAAAGAGATATCTGCATGCCCATGTTCATTACAGCACTATTCATAATAGCCAAGATATGGAACCAACCTAAGTGTCCATCAGCAGATGAATGGATAAAGAAAATGGCATATATATATATAATGGAAAAGAATTAAATCCTGTCATTTGCAACACCGTGGATGGAACTAGAGGACATTATGTTAAGTGAAATAAGCCAGGCACAGAAAGACAAATATTGCATGTTCTTACTTACATGTGGGAGCTAAAAAAGTGAGCTTATAGAAGTAGAGAGTAGAATGGTGGCTACCAGGGCCTGGGGTGTTGGGGGGAGGGTTGGAAAGATGTTGGTCAAAGGATACAGAATTTCAGTTAGACAGGAGGAATAAGTTTAAGATATCTATTGTATAACATGTTGACTATCATTAATAATAATGTATTGTATTCTTGAAAATTGCTGAGATTTTTAGTGTTCTCGCTATAAAAAATGTGTTAATTAGCTCAATTTACCTATTCCGCAATGTATACATATTTCAAAACATTTGCATATGATAAATATATACAATTTTTATTTGTCAATTTAAACATTTTTAATTAATTAATTTAAAACACCACTGGGTAATGTATACTGTCAATCAAGAAATAATCTGAAATATTTTCCAAACTTACTTGGCCATATATATATTTTCCCTTCCTTCCTTCCTTCCTTCCTTCCTTCCTTCCTTCTTCTCTTTCTCCTCCACCTTTCTTTCTTTTTGTTTTGGCTTTGGAAGATACCGATTTATATTTGATTCTTTAATTCTTCCATATGAAAAATTTAAAACATATGGAAAACTAAGGAGAGTAGTATAATGAACCCCCTTGTACCATCACTAAGTTTCAACAGTTATAAATGCTTAGCCATCTTGCGCTGGGCACAGTGGCTCATGCCTATAATCCCAGCACCTGGGGGAGGCTGAGGTAGGAGGATCACTTGAAGCCTGGAGTTTGAGACCAGCTTGGGCAACAAGTGAAACTCCAGCCTGAGTGACCCTGTCTCTTAAAAACAAAAATCATGGCCATCTTGATTCATCTATACTTTCATCCACTTACTCTTTCTCCCCACCACTGGATGTTTTTAGAAGCAAATCCCAGATAATCATATTATTTTATTCATAAATACTTCAAAATGTATCTCCAAAAGATAAAAATCTTTTTAATATAATTGCCATACCTTTATAACATCAAAAAATTAATAATACTTTAATATTATTAAATATTCAGTCAGTATGCAAATTTATAAATTAACTTAAGAATTGACATCGTAGTGATAATGAAACTTCCTAACTCAGAACATGGTATGTCTTTTTATTTGTTCATGTGTACTTTTGTGTATTTCAGAAGTATGTTTTAGCTTTTCTCACATAAGTTTTGAACCTTTTTCAAGTAAGTTTTCACCTAGGTATTGTATTTTATTTATTTAAGTTTAGATTTTGCTATTTTAAATGGAGTCTTCTCTCGATTATATTTTCTAACTTGTTATTGCTCATATATGTGAAGTTTATTAATTTTAGTCAGCTTTATTAAGGTATAACTTACATGCAACAACATGCACATATTTTAATTATCTAGTTCAATGAGTTTTGATAAAAGTATACGTCCATTTAACCACCACTCCCATTATTGATTTTATGTGTTTATTTTATAGCCCACTAAGTTACTAATTCTATTTTTTAATATAAACTCTCAAGTTCTTACTAGTCTTGACCAATCATTAAAAAAAGCATCACATTCTAATTTCTTTTTCTGTTTTTTTTTTGTTTGTTTTATTTCTCACTCTATCCCACCATGAAAAAAAGATTTTTCCAGTCAATGCTGTAATAGGAATAGATTCAATGTCAAATTCTGACTGCTCCTAGAGATTTAAATTGTTATTACGGGCATAAAGAAACTTGATCCTCTTTGCAACAGGTGTCATGCTAAATACAAGTTTACTGATGTAAGCAGCTAATAATAATTGGAATGTTAGCTGACTCAAGAATAGATATCCGGCTCATTAATATTTGCTTCAGAGAAATAGGCTCAAATGTTCCTCTAGAGTCTCAGTGAATCCATGACCTGGATGTTTAGATGAATAAATTCATTGCTAAGCCCAGTACTAAGGTTGTCATTACTCAACTCCAAGTGACCACTAGCTGAAAAACTGTGTTTACCAAGCACCAGCAGTTGTATTTATGAATGTTTAAGAAACTACAATGACTTGCATTATTCTCAGTGTCCCCCAAATGTGATGATTTTATTTGAAACTTAAAAGGCAGCCAACTGCTCCCCTAGTTGAGACTAAAACAAGAGCAGCAGCTTTTCATGGAAGTAGTGGCTTTCCAGGCAAGGGGCAAGGTAATGAGCAATACATGGAGCAAAGGTGGTGGGGCCAAGAGGGTGAGACATGCTGGCTGGAAAAAAAAAATGGATTCTTCCAGAAGTCCTTAGAGCTGATAGAAACTATAACACATAATTTAATACTTGATTTTTGTCTTAGTTTGGGATTTTGAAAAAGCAGACCTTGAGCAAGGATTTAGGTATAAGTAATTTATTGGAGGAGAGAGTATGATCTCAGGAAGCATGATGAAGGAAAGAAGGAAAACCAACAAACTGTGTGTAAGTGGAAGGGTTACCACTGTGGACAACTGGAGCTCAATCTCACTGAGCACCTGAGATAATATGTAAAATATGCCTCAGAATTGTCCCGATGAGAGCTGGGGATGCTGAGATATTTATCCACTAATTTCCATCCCTTATTGGTTTGAGGTCACTATGAGGGAAGTGGCAGAAGTTAACACTTGGCACTTCTGGTCTGCCTCACTTGCAGATCAAGCATGCTTCCATGGCCAGAAAGTGTCCCCTTTGGTAGTGAGTCGTACGGGAATTATTTACAGGAAAGTTCTAGAGTAGACCAAGAGGATATGAGAAGTACAATTTTATATCGCTTGTGCTGCTCTCTGGTATTTTTTATGTGTGAATTTTATCTCACCAACAAGAAAGTAAACTCTTTGAGTGCATGGACTACAGTTTATATTTTTATTGCTGCCCTGCATAAATTCTAGCAAGCTCCTTGCTGCTACAAGATTAAGTCCACTAAGCCCAGCATGATCGGGGTCCTGCCTTCCTCTCTAGACTTCTCTTTCCAGTACACTTTTTCATCCCAAGCATTCTGACCATTCCTCAAGTGCCTCCTCTCTGCCTAGAATACCCCTTCCTCCCTTGTCCAGTAGGTCAACACTGATCATCTTTCAAGATCAGCTAAGTAACTCTTCTTTTATAAAGTGTTTCTAGTTCCACCCAAGTAATTATGCCCTCTTTTGCAAACCACCATGTGGTTCTTACAATTATACAATTTATCATACTGTACTGAAGTTATATTTTTATGTGTTAGTCTTGCCTACCAGAGTGTGAGCTCATTAAGTAAACCATATCTTTATCCACAGCACCCAGCTCAGTGCCTGCTATAGAGTAAATGCTCAATAAGTATTTTTTGAAGGAATAAATGAATGTGACCAATAGATAATTTCTGATTAGATGAAACAAGGAGCTGGACCTTCCTACTTTGGATACACCTAAAATACCTCTCAAATATTTGTAGATTGAATGTACAGTCATAAAGAATATTCCCCAGAATAACGTGTCAATGCCCTTCAGCCAAAGACAACCAGGAACATGGCTTGTAGTTCAGCACGTTAGGTTTTTACTTGTTGCACTGAGAGAGAACACATATCATGGGGACCATAGGGAGTCTCAGTAAGAGGGTTATAGAAAAAAAACTATTATAGGATTTGGGCTTTGGATGGATGATTTGGGAGAGGGACCAAAGAAATGGATTTTCTCTAGGTTAGATATTGTTAGAAAGTGGGGTCAATCCTATGATTGGGTATTTTATGAAAGGCATGGTGGCTTTGATTGTGTCTGTACATAGATGAAATTACGAAGTGACCTTGTTTTGTTTCATTTTATCATGGTCTCAGAGTAACATTATCTGAGTTTGGTATTTTGTGAAATTGTTTATGTCTCACAGAACAAAATGGCTTGGCTGTGAGCATTTGCCCAGCTTATAATAACATTGAGGTCCAGTTGTAAACGTCAGATAAGTTCTGAATATCAGGGGATGCCTTTTGAGAAGATGAGAGGAAGGCCCAAAAGAATGAGATTATATGCACAGGTGCTTATAGCATGCACAAGTGTGAAATGAGAGCTGAATAAAAGAAGGGAATAAAAGTGAGAAGCCAGCTGGATCTTCCATCCCGCTCTGTGACCTTTCAGGTTGACAAGAGTCTTAAATCCTGAAGCTCTGTGTAGTCCCAAAGGCATATAATGACTGAAAGAAATAGTTTTTTCATCAAAAAAGCAAGTAGCACAGATCCTCCTCTGAAGATAAAAACCATAAGGCCTGGAAAATTAAAATACTTAATCCAGCAGCAATATCACTTGTGTGTCAATAAAATAATAGGATTTCCTTTTCCTTGCCTCCCTGTTTTGGCTACTGTCTTTTAGAAAAATTGTTGACACCCTATGTGAGGATGTGGGCTAGACAACAAATCTGAAAGTATATAATTTATATTCAGAAAGAAAAAAATAATTTGGAATTTTCTGGTAGTTAAATTGTTTATGAAACCCTGTGACTGGAAATCTAAGTCCAAATGGTCACTCAAACACCATTATGATATCCAATCAACGAATTATTTTTGAGCACTTAGTATAAGTTAGGTACTATGCTAGATGCAGGAATTAAAAAGATGAAAAAAAAAATTCTTGTCCTACAGGAGCTCACAGTGCAGCAGAAGAGGCAAATAATTACTGACAAAGACAAAAACCAAAAAACCAACAACTCTCTATCCGATAGAGTTTCCACCCCTACCAATGGAAGTGACATAGCAGTTGCCAGATACAGAGGAAACATAGCCATGAGCAGTTGGGTCCCAGTAAACATCCAGTCAGGTCAAATTATTTGAGATTGACTTTTTGAGGACAGCTTTTTATTTAATATAATTTCAAACTTACAGAAAAGTTGCAATAATAGTACAAGAACGCCTGTTTACCTCTCATCCAGATTCACCACTTGTTTTCCTTTTTTGTTTTTTATTTTGTTTTGTTTTGGAGACAGGGTCTCGCTCTGTCTCCCAAGCTAGAATGCAGTGGCATCATCATGGCTCAAGAGATCCTCCTCTCTCAGCCTCCCAAGTAGCTGTGATAACAGGTGAATGCCAGCATGCCCAGCTAATTTTTCTATTTTTTGTAGAGATGGGGTCTCCCTGTGTTGTCCAGGCTGATCTCAAACTGCTGGCCTCAAGTGATCCTCCTACCTCAGCCTCCAAAAGTGCTAGGATTATAGTCATGAGCCACCACACCAATTGTTTTTCTTAACCATTTGTAAGTTAGAGATACTGTGCCCAACTTCTCCTTAATACTTCTGTGTGTGTTTACTAAAAGCAAGGACATTCTTCTACTTAAGCACTGTGCAATTACCCAAATCAGGAAATTTACAACTGATGCAATACCATTATCCAATCCATGGTCCATATTGAAATTTTATCAACTTGTCTTAATGTCCTTTACAGTTTTTTTGTTTTCCTAGCCTGCTTCAATCCAGGCTCATGCATTTAGTTGTCATGCTTTTTAGTCTTCATTCACCTGGGTCAGTTCCTTGGTCTTTCTGTCTTTCTTGACCTTGACACTTTTGAGAATTACAAGCCAGTTATTTTGTAGAATGTCCCTCAATTTGGATCTATGTGATGTTTCTCATTATGAGATACAGAGTATGAATTTTTAGCAAGAATAAGTGGTTGATTTTAAATCCCAGAATAGCTGGGATTTAAACAAACGAACATAATACAAAAATATCTCCCCCATTTTGACCTGACATTATGCAGGTGGGGAGCCTTTGAGGTCTCCTGGCGAAATCCAGACATTGCTTCATTCTAATGATCCCTAATTTAGCCATCAGAATTGCTAAAATCCTGAGGAAGATATCTGCTTCTTGGGGAGGGAGTTTACACTGAGCTGAAACCTTACATTAATTCAAAACTCTTTCCTAATGTGTGCTCCCCCCCTCCTCGACTTCACGCCCCCATGGATTAATGTCTGCTTCATTATTATTATGATGAATAAATTATTCATCAAGATGAATCAACGGCTTACAGAGATAAATAACATGACACGAATGTACTAAAGATGTTTCCCTCTTCTAAATAAGTAGCATTTGTAACCCAACCTCTAAGACTATAATTCTTTCCAAAGAAGGAGAGTCAACTACATAGTACACCCAAAGCAAGAGCTTTGAACAGGTTCTAATGCAAAAGAGTTCAAGACCTCAGTGATGCCTGGAATTTCGATTGTGCCTATTCAGTCTCTGCTCCCTCATGCTGAAATATCCAAGGCTACCATGAACTGGAAGGAGGAGGATGTGTGGGCACAGAGCGGGTGGAGAAGACTCCCCAAAATTGGGAACTATGCAAAGAGTAGCAGCGGGCAGTTAATCAGTTTCAGCTCTGAAATGACCCCTTTGTGCAGCTTGTCCTTCCTGAGGGAGAGGTTAAAATGCTGTCATGCCTGCTTTCAGCAGTGTGTTAATTAAAACAATTAATCCCAGGTCCTAAATAACATGGCTCACCTTATTTGGCTGAGGGGAAAGTAGTCCTCCTTCATTTTCTTTTTCTCACCTCCTACTTACTTGCTGAACAGCACATCAAAAAATGGGCAAATTTCTACATTTTACTTCCACCCCTAGGGCCTAGAAAGAGGAATGATCATTAAGGGCCATCCTAGAATCGAAAGTTATCTGTTTT
Source organism: Propithecus coquereli (assembly GCF_000956105.1). Classification (NCBI taxonomy): domain Eukaryota; kingdom Metazoa; phylum Chordata; class Mammalia; order Primates; family Indriidae; genus Propithecus; species Propithecus coquereli. The sequence goes on along the minus strand of NW_012141969.1, from coordinate 2,473,093 downwards.
CCTGAAACTGAGAAGCAAGCTTATTTTGAGATATTACTAGCACAGCGCAAAGTTAGTTGATAAAAATAGCTAACATTTATTGTGCATTTAGCATGTGCTGGGCTATGACTTAAGGGGCTAATCTCATTTAATCTTCATTACAATCTATGAGTTGGGTAGTATTATCATTATTATGATCATGTCCAGTTTTACAGATGAAGAAGCTGGGGCCAAGATAGGTGAAGGGACTGGGCCAAGATGAGTTATACAAGCAGGATTTAAATGCAGGTCATCTGGCCCAGAGCCCATTGCTCAACCACTGTGCTATCTGCCTTCCAGCTTCCACTTGCCTACAGCCTAGTGAGTGCCATAAGAGAACTAAGATTGTAACTGGTCCCCCATTGAACAAATTTCAATGGCCCCTATATAATACTGTTCCTTAACTAACTACTTGAGCTTTTGTTTCCCAGAAATGGTGGATTTTCTACAAGACAAAGGAGCTGAGATTCTGAAGGCCCCTGAGCAAACTTCTTGATGCCAAGATTCACCACCCCCCCACAACCTGTCCCTAATGCACGTAGCCCCCTGTGATATGCACCACAACCTACAACAAGGCACGTGGCCCCTCCTTTAAAAGCCCATGATCTCTCTTAGTTGGATAGATGGATTTGAGGTAGTTTCTCCAGTTCTTGCAAGACATCTGCCACATTAAAAATTCCTTTTTTCCTTGGCAATCCTTGTTGTCTCAATAATTGGATCTTTGTGTAATGATCCATATTATTGTGGATCTCTAGACCGAAACCCCCTTGCAGTTTTGATTACAAGATGAACCCATGCCAGATGACTAGGTTGGGTTGGTCAGGGAAAAATTCACAGAAGGCAGATTGGAACTAGGGGGAAAAGTAGACTGAGTTTGATTTGGTGAAGGGGGTATGAAGGACCTTCCAGGTGAGGGGAACCATGTGAGCATTACAGGTACTGGGGACAGCAAACTGAGCACTTTGGCCATGGTAGAGAGCCTTTGCAGTTGTTTGCAGGAGACCTTTATCATACTTCTATAAAACAGAGGATTCATACTTCTATAAAAGAGAGGAAACTTCCACACGACTCCCTGAGAGAGGGTAGGGGGGTGAATGTGGAGAATTCTTAAGAGTCTTATGACTATTGGGGCACATTAGCCTGAACACAAGGTCACTACAATGACAAAGCAATGGGGCCTGCTAAGTCCTTCCCTCTTCCCTTGGGCCATCAGCATTCCTCTGGGTCTCTATGAGGTTAGCAGAAAAGGCTGAACCTGCCTTTCTCTGTTCCAGTTTATCTTCCTGGAACTAGATGTTTTCTTCAATTCAGGATGTGACAATAGGAGGTCCTAACACATTCTCCAACTTAGCTTTACCATCAGCGAAGCTATTTGATTTCCATCTGGATGAAAGGAAGGAAGGAAGGAAGGAGGAGCAACTGGAACCCCCAAAACATCAACAATAGGAAAGTAATAGAAAATTCAATTTAAAAGGTCAATTAGACATGGTAGACCAAAAACAGTCTTGAAGGCTGGTATAAGGAATTTGGTCATACCCTACAGGAATCATTTATTATAATTCTCTGTGCAAGTACACATACACACAGTGTTTATCCATAAAGGAAATCACTGTGGGACCTGTGTTCAAATTAATCTCTAGAAATTTAATGTCATCCAATCCTCATTTTTTCATGAATAAATTTGGCAAGAACCTTAAGTCATTTTAAAAAGTCAAAATAGTATATTATCACATGTCTTTGAATCATTTGTCTGCCTAGCAAGTTAGTGTTTTTCAAGAATTATTTCATGATGAAAGAACATTTTAACCTATTAGGGAGACTTTAATAAAGTTTTCTCCTACAGTCCCATTCTTGACACTAAGACACTAATAAGTAATGGTTTCACAAATATTAAGTCATTCATTATTTGGAAACAAATTTTCTCATCCTTCTTTCCTAATAATCTACCTCAAATTACAGCCTTTCAATTGATCTCATAGTATTAGGTGATTTTTTTTCATTCAGATGTTTATATTTGGGTGAATCTATTGCTGAATGACTCCTGGGTGAAGGAGGAGATACAGATGGAAATCAAAAGATTCTTTTAACTAAATGATAACAGGGACACAAGATATCAAAACCTGTGGGATACAGCAAAAGCATTCCTGAGAGGAAAACTAACAGCATTAAATGCTCACATCCAAAAAACAGAAAGCTCAAAAATCAACAAACTAATAAACGGTCTCAAGGAACTGGAAAACGAAGAGCAAATTAATTCTAAACCTAGCAGGAGAAAAGAAATAACTAAGATCACAGCAGAACTAAATGAAATTGAGAATAAAAGAACTATACAGAAGATCAATAAAACCAAAAGTTGGATTTTTTAAAAGATAAACAAAATTGACAGCCCTCTTGCTAGATTGAAAAGAACTAGAAAGGAAGGGATTCCAATAAACTTAATTAGAAATGAAAAAGGAAAGGTCACCACAGACATCATGGAAGTACAAAACATTATCTTTGAATATTATAAAAATCTGTATGCCTCAAAACCACATAATGTGGAGGAAATGGACAAATTCTTGGAAACACAGAACTTCCCTAAGCTCAGCCAGGAGGAAACAGAATTCCTGAACAGGCCAATATCAAGCAAAGAAATTGGAGCAGCAATTAAAAATCTTCCAACGAGTAAAAGTCCTGGACCAGATGGGTTCACACCCGAATTTTACCAAACCTACAAAGAAAAACTCATACCTATACTGCAGAAATTATTCTATAACATTGAGAAAGATGGTATCCTCCCCAACCCATTCTACGAAGCCAATATCACCTTGATACCAAAGCCAGGAGAGGACACAACAAAAAAAGAAAACTACATACCAATATCCCTCATAAATATAGATGTAAAAATCCTCAACAAAATCTTAGCAAATTGAACCCAACAGCACATTAAAAAAATAATTCATCATGACCAGGTGGGCTTTATCTCAGAGATGCAAGGCTGATTCAACATACACGAATCTATAAATGCAATTCACCACATAAATAAAAGCAAGAACAAAGACCATATGATTCTCTCGATAGATGCAGAAAAAGCATTTGACAAAATCCGGGACACCTTTATGATAATTTTAAAATAATTTTAAATATATATTTATGTACAGAGATACAAATTTTTCATCCAAATCTGAAGACAACTGTTAACTCCTTCTGTTGATCTCCTACTGCCAACTACCAGCAAATGGGAAAAACTCCTTTCTCTAGGAAAAATATTTCCAGTATATTCTTTTTTGTTATCAAAAGACTTTGTATGAAAACAGGAAGATATGGTTTTCTCCTTAACTAAGCAAAACAGTTGTCTCAATCTCTGCAAAATATTCTTCCTATGCCTCTGACCCTTCCAGGATAAAAGAAATGATAGTATGCCTTTGGTCTTCCTGCTTCAGGAAGGAAAGGAGCTGTAGGAAAAGAATTGATTTTTTTTTCCACTTTTGTGGTTTGAGAAAAAGTGTTAATTCCAGCTTTTCAAAGTGCAGGAAAAACAATATATGCTTATTAGATTGCTACCTGTGGTACACAAATATATGGATTTAAGAGAAAATAACTGACCAGAAAAATGAAACACATTTTAAGTAAAATGCTACATGCTTCTCTCTTGGCTTCTAGAATTTAACCTCCATGTGACCCCCTCCATTCTAATCATTTTAGCTCTTAATGTACCTTAAAGTTATCTTCCCCTTTCTTTAAAATGAATTGCAGAGCCATTTTTTAATCTGCATTTTAACAATTTACTTTATCTAGTTATACACACACAGCCTTGTTCCAGAAAGGGTTTAAGGTGACTTAAACGGATCCACAACATACATCAAGAAAGTAGTAACTTACAGACGAATCAGGAATGAAGCTTATGCAGAAATGCTTATACGATCCTACTCATTTACTCTGGCTGGACTACAAATTTGTCTCTAAGCTATCTAGCAGGCAGTCAAAAGGAAACTTAATTAGTTATGTCATTTACAGTGTCCATAAAACAAAAACAAACCAATTATCCAAGAGAAGAACTGTTATTCCTAATAGTAAGACCAGAATGAAATTTCTCTTGAGAGGCTTCATAAAGAGGTCAGAGTATGATGCAATATTCAGTGTTCTCAGTAGCATCCTAATGGGAGATGCAAAGATGAATTTCACAGGGCTCTTTCTTATTGTGTTCCTCAGAATAGACAGATGGCATCACACCAACTTGAAAATAAGGAAAAGCAATTTTATCAAGAGTTTGGGGATTGGGGACAACACAATATGATATAGTCCAGATACTCAGTTCTCTGCTCTGCTGTGCAAAACCAGGAATATATCTTAGAACAAAAGAGTTTAAACTTGTACCCGAATGGCTTCAGAGAAATTATGAAACCACCAAAATTGTATACATTTTTCTTGACAGAGAAAATGCAGTTTATCAGATCCTCAAAGTACAAAGGTGACTCACAAAAGAACAACTTCTTAGAAAATCTAGAGAATTAAACAGACTACAGAGCCTTCATGCTATTCTGCATACTTTTTGCTCCCTCTCAGTCTAGCTTTTTTTTCCCCCTGCAAAAAGAACTTTTTTGGTTTCATTTGGTCCGTGGCTTGGGTGAATGCTTCTGGGTGTTGAGAAGCTGCCTCCTGGCTAAAGAAAGAAGCTCAGGCAGAAATCCTGAAGCCTCCCATACCTACCTCTCTTTGGGCTTCTATTTCGAAGGCAACAACGTGGCTCTCCGGGGCCCGTCATAGGCTGCTGGGCTCTGGAAGCCCCTAGTCGTGCTTGAGGGTGAGCCTTCCAAAGGGATACTCGCCCAGCCCAGCCTCGGATCCTTCCAGCCTGCGGAGGTTGGTCACGTGGTCGCCTATCTTCTTGATGAGTTTCACCTCTCCGTCTAGGACGTGGATCTCCAGAAACTCACAGAGATTGGGGTCTGCGCTGGCAGAACCCAGGGCATGTAGATCCAAAAGAGCCCGGTTCAGGTTCTTCTCCAGGGCCAGGGCGGCTTCCGTGGCAGCCAGGCTGCCACTCCACTCACCTTGGGACGGCTCCTGCTTGTCTTGGAATAGGTCGCCGCCACTGTATTTGTTTCGCACCGAGAGTCGCTGGGTGCCCTCGTGCTTCTCCTCCGCCAACTTGCGGAAGAAGTGGCCCAAGCCCTCGAGAGCCACGTTGTTGCCTTCGAAATAGAAGCCCAAAGAGAGGTAGGTAAGGGAGGCTCACAGATGCACGTTGATCAAGCGGTCGACAGTACCTTCCACCTGCGTGGGATAATTTTGGCTGCTCTGGGAGCACACGGTTGATGAGCAATAAGGAACTAACCACAAAAACGTGTTAGCTGGTCCCTGAAGCAAGGAATAGCTGTGGAGATAGTCCAGGAAGTCGCGATGGAGAGGCGGGGTTAGAGGGTGGGGAGAAGCTGGGCGGGTGGCGGTGGGTGGAGTGTGGGCGGGTATGCTCTGTGCCTGTCTCAGCTTAGTTTTTGATGAGTTTAATTCTTCCTTCTTTCCTAATTATTGTAAAGGAGTCATCATTTGGCCCATTTCTTACCACAATTCCAAGATCAGGTAAGAACATCAAAAGTATACACAGTGAAACCCCTCCAAATCCAAATCTTCATTCGTGAGTTAAAACTCCCTTGTTTCTTAATTTAAAGCCTTGTACATATATAGTTTCCCTGCTCCTAATCTCTCATTAAGAGGGTGACCATTGGTCAGGTTTGCTTATAGTAGTCCTGTTGTCTTGGTGTGATTATTAATAGCAACACTTTCCCTCTCCAAAGAGTCCTTGTTTGGACTATGTATTACATGGTCCCTTACTCATTGAGAAAAACAAAACACCTACACTATGGAATATGAAATGAATAGTTTGCAAAAGGGCATAATTTCTTTCTATTTTATTACTTAATCATATAAATAAGAGCTTCATCGTACAATTTCTATTCATGCTTTTATATTTTTCATTTGTTGATGCAATCATACATTCTAGAAATTTCTACAGAGTGCTGTATGTACCAGGTGTTTTGTTAGGTACTGGTGGCCTCTTAGCATTTTAGACATCCCACGATTAGCTGAAACGTCATGTGAATGGGCGCAAAAGATGAAAAATGTAGATTTATAAATCCTACCAAAATAGAAAATAATCCATACAGGATGAGTTAGCCATCCCCCACTAGAAGATGAGGGCAGAACTAGATGTTCTCATAGGGTCTCTTCCAGGTTTGTGATTCCATGCTTAGCATTTTATTTTCCTAAATATCCCTTGCCTGGGGCTGTTTCACAATTAGTACACATTCATGTGTTTTCTATCAAACAGGAAGACATACATATTCTATTTAGTGTAAACAAGATTTGAACTCCAGAGAAGAGAGTTTTGCTCTAAACTTTGGACACAGTTCCAAATGAAAATAAAAATTCCTTCTTCCACAGTTTCTTTAACTTGTTATTTTCTTTGTTGCTGAAAAATGACACTTTAAAATTTCAAAAAGAAGCCTGGAGTCTTTCTTCACTGCTTAAGCTAAAATATGAACACACTTCCTGTATCTAAATACACGATATATTGTCAATTTTTTTCATGGAAGGTTGTGGTCCAAACGTGTTCTCATATTGCATTTGAGGTTTGCAAAAACTGTTAGAATTCAGGAATAGCCACATTTTTCAGTCCTGGAGGGAATTAATTGGATAAAACAAGAGTACATAGTTCTACAGCTTTCCTGGCCTTGGTTCTAGGGCAACAAAAGAGTCTGGGGGTGGAGAGGAGGAGGAAAAACAAAAATTAAAACCCAAGAACAACCCTAGCAGGTACCAAATAGAGAAATTATACCTGATGCAATGCTCTCCAAATTACTGCAAAGAAAATGATCATTTTCTACTTTGTGCATAAACCATTAATCATCATATTGACCTTGTAATAAGGAAATGCTAAGCTTAGAGAAAACTTCACCATATAAAATATTATCTGTATTGTAGCATGGCAGGGTCATTGAATATATTTCAGTTTCATATACATTTACTTGTTCCTTTTAGAAAAGAAAAATGTCTATATAAACCTTCCCAGATGAGATAGTTTTCTGCCTTGTGCAAATGTTGACAAATCTTTCCCTCATTACCTTAGAGAAAAGAGAGCCAATGTCAGTGTCACACTCTGGTGGGTGGTTAAGATCATAGTCCTTAGAATCAGACCAAAGTGAGTTTAAATCCCAGCTTTGCCACTTACTACAGATGTGACCTTAGACAGGTAGCATAACGTCTTTGAGCCCCAGTTTTCTTGCCTATAAAACGGGGATGTTAATACCTCCCAAGTATGCTACAAGGTTAAATGATGTGATGCACAAGAAAACACTGCCAAACAAGCAGAAAGAACTAAAAAAATGGTGCTATATCGTCAATCAATTTTGCGACAAAATTGTGAAGAGCCTCTCAAACCCTAGTATCAGAAGCAGATCTCAGTATGTTTTTGATCCAAGTTTTCTCACTGCAGACCTGTTTTGCTGAATCACTATCCTCTATGGCTATACCCTTTCAAGCATAAAGGCACATAGGCACAGCTTTGGGTGTCCAAGATCCAAGTCATTTAAAACATGAGCAGGGAATGCAGGGCAGCTTCTCTTACTTCCCTTGGCTAAGCAAACTTCAATAACATACCCTGAGGTCTCTTGTGGCCCTGCTGGCTGTGGAGGCAGGGGAAGCAGTGTATAGGTAGTAGAGGTGTATTTGTTTTCTCAATCCTCTAGCCCAAGATCATCATCCATTACAATAAGAAATATCTAACGAGTGCCTATTTTGTAGAAGGTAAGATTTTGGAACTTTCCATGTGAGTGGTAGAATTCACCTTTCTTTTCACTGAAATATAGACCTTAGAATGTATATGTCTTGGGTCATATTTCCCAGAAGCAGACCCTGATATGAGGATTCCTATGCAAGTGATTTTATTGGAAAAGTGCTCCTAAGGGGAGACCAAAAGAAAGTGGGGAAAGCAGGACAGAGAAAGAAGAAGCCAAAAAACGAGGTTGCGATGTCAAGAAAAGTCTCGGCTTTGTCTTGATCCCAAGGTGGATCTCTGGAGTGCAAATTACACCTAGAGTTTATTTCAACATGAAACAAGGGAACTGGGCTTTTATATTCCTGCCCATTGGCTGTGGGCCTCCCCAGGGTGATATAAACTCCCGGGGTCTTATGTACAAGTGAAGCAACTCCATTAGCCCAAGGGCAAGCCACCAAAGAAGGTCACAGGTGCAAGTCATTAGCAGAAAAGCACACTGAAACTGGGTGCTGAGCACACCAAACAGGTAGAAGGGATCCAGGGAAATTTGTGCAGGACACATATAGTATCCAGCACCAGCTTGCTACTCTACTTGACCTTGGAAGGTGTCAGAATTCCGTGGTAATGAGGAACCCCAATCAGAACCTTTTCACCAGGAATCTAATGGATAAAACGAAGTCTTTATCACAGGTATTAATCCATATTTATTCCTTTTTGCTACTTCTATTTACAGAGAATATAAGGTTTTGGAACCTACATCTGTAGTTTCCTTTACCATCCTGAAAATCCCTCACTCTCTTCAGGTGTCTGTTTTGCACAATATACCAGCCAAATCAGGCCCAAAGCTCCAGCTAAGAAAGTATTTGCATCTTTTATCTGATCCACTACTCAGATTGACAGAATTCCCCATATTGGAACGGCATATTGATTTTTTTAATAGCTGCACACAAGTACTTAAAATTCAAAACATCCCTGGCAACCCACAAACTGACAGGCTGTGAAATGGTTGCTTAAGGACCTGTCATCCAAACTAAACTCACCTGAAAACTGATGTTACACAAACAGAAAAATGGTCTCTGTGTGCTTTTCGTTTTTCTAAAAGAAACTGTAAGGGGTACTGAGTTTAGTTTTGAGCTGTTCTTCTACTTTGGACAAGGGACCACCTGGCACCAGGCACAGTTATGAAACAGGACGAATTAGTTCATCATTTTCCTCTCCAAACACACACACACACACACACACACACACACACACACACACACAGCCTCCTCCTCACCCCACCTGTGCCCTACACTAAACTCGCTGAGAAGCTCGCCCACGGCCCATCCCAGTAGGTCTGCCTGCCCAAATCCTACCCTCCCTGAGCTTCCCACGGGCACCTCAAACAAGCAGTGGTTCTCAACCGGGGCTGATTTTGCCCTCCACCCCCACCAGAAGACATTTGGCAATATTTGGAGACATTTTTGTGTGTCACAACTGGGGAGAGGGTAGAACTGGCATCTAGTGGGTAGAGGCCAAAAATTCTGCTGAACACCCTACAGTGTACACAACAGCACCCCCCCACTCCCCAACAAACAAAGAATTCTCCAGCCCAAAATGTCAATAGCGCCGAGGTTGAGAAACACTGTGATATCTTGGTGTCTTGTGGGTTCCCTCTAAAATAGACCCTGAGACAAGGGTTTGAGTGCAACTAGTTTATTTGGGAGGTGATCCCTGGAAGCACCAGATGAGGGGAAATGAGACAGAGAAGGGGGAAAAAACAGTAAAAGGTGTGTTAAAAAGCAAGTTACCCCTGTGGCGACTCATTCCTGCTGAGGAACTCTGGGAGACTGTATGAGATATGCCTCAGAGTTATCCCACACAAGGCCATGGAAGCTGGAATAGTTATCTTCTAACTCCCATCTGTCATTAGCTGAGAACTTCTTCCAAGGGTGTTACCTTTTTGGCACTTCCAGCCTGCCCTACGAGAACCAAGAGAAAGCCCTGAGATATAGAGTTGTGGATGCTTGTGGCAGGACCCCATGGGCATGTATGGGCATGGTGAGTGCTGAAGGGGTATGGGTAAGGCACCAATAGTGTCTACTGGAGTTGGTCCTCCAAGGGACTATTCATTGGGAATATACCTTGAGTTCCTTTTTCTGAGGATGATGCCTTAGCGAAAAAAGTAATTCTAGTTGTGTCCCTGGTAGGTGTCCTAGAAGACAAGCAAGAGTGATATGTTTTAGTTAGAAACACCTTGTTAGAACATGCAGTTAGAAGGACTCTTAGAAACCACGTGTTCCAGCTCTATATCAATGCACAAATCCCCTGAAAAATGTCCCCAGCAAATAACCATCTAGTCTTTGCTTGAATACACCCAGGTACCCAGCAACACATTAGCTCATGAGAACCAGCCATTCTGTTTTCAGAGAGTGTGATTCAGGGGCAAGAGAGCCACTTGGGAGCTGAGTGGATGTGAGTTTAAAGCTGGTTCTGCCACTTAACGGCTATGTAACTAACTTTGGGCAAGTTACTTAACCTCTCTGAGTCTCCTTACATATAAAATACCAGCAATATTACCTACCTCTTAAGGTTGATGTGAAGATTGAATAATACAAGGAATTTAGCACAACTTCTGACATATAGTAGGTGCTCAACAAATATTAGCTACCTTCACCCCTCTTGTTTCTCCATCTTCTCAAATCTCACGTGTCAGCTCTCTACCTCACAGCACGTTTGATCTTTTCATTGTGGTTCTAACTTCCAGAAGACTATAAAATAAGTCCAGCTCATCTTCCCACTGACCTAAGACTTCCTTCCCTTCTCCACTAAAACACACCTGGCTTACTCCAGCATTCCTTACATGGCCTGGCTCTGTGGACCTCTACTCTCTGGTCACTCTCCAGAAGGGACTGGAATCCCCCCATGGAGATAGCTGCAATCTCATCCTGACCTGGGACAAAATACACTTGTAGATCACATCCTTTTAATTTTGATGCGCATGGATCAAAATGGGTTCCGTATGAAATAGTCTTCTCTTTTAACATAAAGAAAAAGTTAAAATATAGTTTAAACTTCTTGTATTCAGGAAAGAAGGCAGGCAATAATTTTCTCTTTCCTTACCATGCTTCATTTTAACTTTTGCAAATGTTTCTTTCATGCTGCATTTGCCCCTTGCCCTCCATGATGAAAAGTGCTTTCTGTTACTTTTTGAAAAGGAAAAATGTAATGTTTCATAGAAAGAAACAAGATTCATATTCTGAATAAAGGTGGCCTCATATTTCAGAAGGGCTGGCAAGTCTGTCCTTGATGGTTGCCAAGAGGTGGGTTGGACAGACACAGCTTGAGCTAGAAAGAACATCCAGCCTTGAAATTTGAAGTGGCAAATTTTGCAATGCCACCCTCCCTTTCCCTGCTTGAAGCTCCTGAATGTTCTTTCTGGTCATACCGACATCTGGCTGGAGAAGAAAATCACCCAGCAAGGGATTTTGCTTTCCCTTACCTATAACATGATCCCATATTTTCTAAATATATGTGTGTGTAGACATATATACTAAAATGTTAACTGGGATCTGTATCTATGTGTGACCAACTTGTTACTTTCTACTTTTCTATATTATCTGATTTTTTTTTTTTGGCAATAAGAATGTATTTAGAATCACTGCAGGAAATCAGAAAAAAAGAGACCTCTTTATTTTCAAAGGAAAGGAGAAAACTTGCTGTCCTCTCTCAAGTAGGTCATATGATCGTTACCCACAAAGCAATGAACAGGGCTCAGTGTTTGTCTCCTGAAGCCAGAGCTAGCTTGCTGAATGACATCCTCCAGCCTTCTGGGCGCCAAGCTACTTTGCAATGGAGAAATTAAAATTCAGGAACAGGAAGGGCTTCTTCTTCCATCCCCCCTCCCCTACTACCTTGGGACTTGATTGGCAACCCTTCTACTCCCTACCAGTCATCAATAACTTGAGGTTCAGACTAGAGTCTGGAAAGAAAGGAGAATCCCTCCTGGGACTGAGTTGAATTCTAGGGCAGGGATGCTGCCTGATACTTCTTCTGTATTCCCTACTCAGTCTGGCACTGTGATTGACACAATCACAGATTTTCAGCGTGATGGAACCTCAAAGGTCATTCAGCCCCAATGCTTATTTCCATCATCAGTACTTAATAATTCCCTAATGAACAGATTAACTGTGGCTACTGGTCACTTCAGCTGCTCAAGAGGTTTAAGCCACAGAGTCAGATGCCTCAGTTCATCCAGACTCCACTCCCGGCCAATCCCCTCTGTCAATGTCCAGGAATACAAAGACATGACTCAGCATTTATGCCTCCATGATGGGACAGGAGAAGGGGCTGGTGACCCATAGTGGGACCAGCACCAACAGCAGGTCTCATTTACAGCTTTCAGGGCTGGTGATGGCTGCATGCCTGGCATCAGTACAGATCTCTCCTCCCACGATGTTCCTGCCTGCTCCTTGGGGCATATGGACATGGCTGTAGGCCAAAACACAGCTCTGTTCACCAGTTCAAGATAAGGAAATATCTATCTGGGCCTGACTTGCTATATAAGTACCAGATGTTAATGATTAAAATTAAATTAAATTAATGTTTGACAGTCCATGAAGGGCATAAATTGCATGGTATGCTGCTTGTCCAATCTGTCATCTTGTTTCCCTCAGCTCAGGTCAACAAACAGCTGAAAGCTCCCTCTCTGGGTCAAACAGTAGCCTATTTCTCTGCTATGGAAATGGCTTCTCAGTTTACTAAGTTGAAGGCTTCTATGCTGCCAAAATCTTGATTAAGGTGCCTTAAAAGGCAGAGAATTCTATCTTTCTGCCACAATCTCCAGCAGTCATCTCCCAAACACAGTAACAGCAATTATTGGTTAGAATTCAGAAACTGGGAAATCTGTGCCTGGCCTAAGAGCAAACCCATTGCCAAAGTCACAAAGCAATTTCCAGCTCTAATGACAGCCTTTTTCATTCACGTGGTTTCTAGAACGTGTGGGCAGTGCTGATGTGTTATCAAGTTGCAAAAGAATTCATGGTGTCACATGTTAAAATCACCCATCTGCCAAGGACTCTCTTCCAAAGAACTTTCTGATTTAGACTTTTGCTCCTTTCCCTTGTGTTATTCAGGAATGGGTGTCCCAATATTTACATTGCCTTTCTAGCTATTTAAACCCAAAGTAACATTTCAAACTTTGCACTTTTGCACAAGAACTTTGATGAATTGTTCGAAATGTTCAGCATACCTTTCATGGTGGCAAAGATTGATTTCTCTAGGAGTAAGCCAAATAATAGAATAAGCAACTGAAGCGGGCACTGGATGCTGGAAGCTGGGATGTGTTACCCAGATTGCCCTTCAGGAATGAAACACTTCTTTCTGCAGCTGCTGGGAGTGCTGACTGAGGGCGGCCTTCAGCTGTCAGCCCCCTTTGGAGATTGCCTCCACTGAAGAAAATGGCCTCGCCCAAGACCTCTTCTCCTTTTAAGTGCAGCCCACATCACCTGACTTGGGACAACCCTGAAGGGCCATCTTTTTTTTTTCCTTTCTTGTTATTTTCTCTGTGGGCTTGTCTCCCAGATTACTGCCTGAGTCCCTCCCCAGTCATTCAGGTCTCTGCTCAAATGTCACCTTATCAGAAAGGCCTTTCCTCGTCTCTCTTTTTAAAATAGCATGCACGTAGCCCTTCCCCATCGCCCCACCTCCATTGCTCCCTGTGCTCTTACCCCTGCTTCATTTCCTTCATTTTTCTTACCACTACCTGCCATTATTTATTTATCAATTATTTTGTTTCATGCCTGTCTCTGCATTAGAATATAAACTCTGTGATAGCTGGGGCTTTGGCTGTTTTGTTCATTTCTTTATCTCCACTATCCAGAAAAATGCCTAACATATATTCTCAATAAATATTTGTGAATAAGTGAATGAGTGATTAGTTGCCTAATATCTTAGCTACTTCCTGGTACTTAGGCTGCCTAGCTTTCTCACTGCACTTCCTGAGAGTCAAAGTCCTGGCAGGGAAGCATAATAGTCAAGAACACAGGCTTTGGGGCAGGGCGTGGTGGCTCATGCCTGTAATCCTAGTACTCTGGGAGGCCAAGGCAGGAGGATCGCTGGAGCTCAGGAGTTTGAGACAGGCCTGAGCAAGAGTGAGACCCCGTCTCTACTAAAAATAGAAAAAAAATAGCTGGGTGTCATGTCATGCACCTGTAGTCCCAGCTACTCGGGAGGCTGAGGCAGGAGGATCTCTTGAGCCCAGGAGTTTGAGGTTGCAGTGAGCTACGATGATGACGCTCTACTCCAGGCAACCGAGCGAGAGTCTGTCTCAAAAAAAAAAAAAAAAAAAGAACACAGGCTTTGGAGTTAGACTAACCTATTCACTTAGTTCACAATTACATAACTTCTAAGCTGTGCTAGGCATTGCTCTCCGTACTTTAATGTTATTAATGCATGTATTTCTCAGAACAGCTATAAGAGGTGAATGTTATTCCCAGTGTAAAGATGAAGAAACCAAGGAACAGAGGGGTTAAATAATTTGCCTGAGGTCACACATCAAGTCAGAGCCAGAATTTGAGCCCAGGCAGTCTGTCTCTAGAATCTCTGCCACTTACTAGCTGTATAATTTTTAGTAAGTTCCTCTCTGAACTGATTTCTTTGCCCATAACAATGAAAATAATGATGGCTACCATGAAAAATTGTAAGCATTTTTAAATGAGATGATATGCGTAAAATGCTTAGCTGGGTTCCTGATCCATATAAACACTTAATAAAGCATAGTTGCTATCATTTTTATCCCTGTGCCTTGCCTTCCCCTAAATCCCAACAGACTGCATGGACTTCCAAGTATTACCTCCACCTGATTTTGTTTCATTTTAGATGCCCTATATTGACTTCTTGACCCTTGCTGAAGGCCTTGAATGACATTCCCACCCCACCATTCTGATGTTCCACACACAACCCCAGCTTTGTGTCACCTCTACCCTTGACTCCACTCTAGCTTTGTCCCACCCCTGTAGACAGAGCTAGGGCCGGGTCCAGAACTCTTCACATCTACCCTTCCCTGTCATATCTCGAAATAAAATGATTATTAGAGGCAGAAGCAACAAAATTCATGTAGCATGACTTTCCTTTGATAACTAGCCCTGCAGTTTCTGAGTTCCCCTACCCAGTATAATCACTCAAATAAGCCAAAGGCCAAATTTGACCAGGTGTGCCGGCCACTCTGGTGCACAGCCCAGATCCCCCTTCGATGAAGTCCTTGTCTCAGCTGCTAGGAGTACTGATGACAGACACCCCTTAGCTCTCAGCCCTTTCAGGGATTGCCTCAGCTGAAGAGAACCACTGCAACCAAAAGGAGGTTTCCTTGATGACCTTCGGGGGTGGTCAATATCCAATGACATATCAATGCTGTCATATAAATTCTCAGCCACCTTGGCCTGGACTGGAGGCCAATCTGAAGAACCATTCTAGCTCCAGAGCTCTCTTGAGAGTCTGCTAAGGCTGCTATTGGGCCCGTGTCACAGCTTGTCTTCTCCCTCTGCCTGCTCCTGCTCCCTTCTCCTCCTTTCCCCAGGTATTGATCCCAAGGGTGAGTCCTAATAAACATCTCACCTCCTATACTCTGTCTCAGAGTGGACCTCCCAGAAAGCCTAGCGTACAACACTGGTCTAGCCCAACTCACTCACACTCATTGCATGGTCTCAGGATTCCTCTAGAAACTACTGAACCCAGGAGACAAATGGTATCTCAGCATCACAACTCCCTACACTTCCCCAATTCATCCCCAGTCATTTTTTACCTCTTCTCAGAGGCATGACTAGTCTAGCCTGCCTGCTTACACAAGCACATAAATGAAGCCAGAAAAATGATGCCTATTAATCAATTCTCGCTTACTGTTCATCACCTCAGCTCAGAGCTTCTCCTTCCTCAAAGAAGTAAGATAGATGATCATGGGTTGCCAAACAACACTGTTTCTTTACTTTGACCTCCTGAATCCTGGGAAGATTTATCAGCAAACAAGCTCATTTAACTACACATCAGAAGCAGACAAAGAGTCAGTCATTAAGTGAACATAAACTAGGTGCTTCACCCATTTTGCAAAGGTCCATATATTTATAAACATGCCCTTGGGCAAGGGTCAGCCTCAATGATACTCCCTTTGGGAACAACAAATCCCAAACCACTTATTTGTTATGACCATAAATGACATTTTGATCTGAGTAATCATTAAAATTTCTATACTTTTAATGGCCCATAAAATCTTAACATGCTCCCTTACATGTCAGATTTCCTAAACTGCAACTGGATCTACCTCATAGCTTCTATTTGATCTTCAAGAATAGATAAAATAACTGCCCTATTCAAGTGTGCAGTACTGTGTGTTTGATAAGCTAATAAAATCATAGAAGACAAAAATGCAGCAAAGCATAAACTGCTTATTTTTTAGATTTACTGCAGGAAGATACTTTATCTTATTAAGCAGATCTTCCTAAGCAAATCTTTTGCTCTCACAGCAGGCAGCCTAATTCTTACAAAGGAAATGAAAGGAACACTTGATAGCCTATTGGTTTCTCATATTAGTTTTTGCTTTATGATGTCCCTTTGAAAATATTGTTTCATTTTTGGTCTTAGACTTTCTAGATACCCGAAGTGGAGCTGGTATTGTTAGGCAAGTGTGGGTTCTGATCAATATTCTGTCCTTTATAGTGAGAGATGATATGATTGATGCTGACCCCAATCTGTATGGACAATCATAGCTGTAAAAACAGATGCTCCTCTCCCAGGTGCATCTCAGCCATATGTTCTTACTCATGGTGGAGGGCACTTGGCAGAGATGGGTGTCTTGTGTCAGTAAGCCTCTGATGCCCCTGCACTATCTGAAGATAATTCTAAAAAATTTATGATCCACTGCTGATGGGGCTAGCTGCCTCCTAGAATTCTACATTTCCTATGGCTCATGCTCTGAGATTTTGCTTCTGTGCCTCAGATATTTAACAATCACCTCATTTCAAGCTCTCTATAAAGTGGTTACTTGGATCACCAGGAAAAAATGAATCTACAAAGGCTTAATTAAGACAGTCTGTATAAAACACTTTATGGTTGTGAACATTACTATAGGGGAAACTACTGCAATTTAGCATCTGCCCATAGGAGCTTCAGACTTAGGTGGGGGTACACAAAGCAGAATGATGTTTGCCATCACTAAAGTAGGTTGGATTGTATGATTACCCCCATAATCTCAAAGTGAATCACAGGAGTCCTTGTTAAAATGAAGCTTCTATAAGGAGATCCACTGAATAAGAATCTCTGGATTGGGGTTGGAATCTGCATCTTTAACAAGCTCCCTGAGTGATTCTCATGCACACTAAATGTTGAGAATCATTGCCCTAGTGGCTGATTATTTCAGCGTAGGCATGGTTCCTGCAATGCCACAAGTAGTTAGTGATTCTCTATGTTTTGGAAGGAAATTGCAGCATTCAGTGACTATCACCACTGAAATGTATGATTTTTCTTTCTTTTTTGAGACAGTATCTCACTCTGTCGCCTCAGCTAGTGTGCAATGGCATCATCATAGCTCACTGCAACCTCAAACTCCTGTGCTCAAGCCATCCTCCTGCCTCAGCATCCCAAATAGCTGGGACTACAGGCATGTGCCACCACGCCTGGCTAATTTTTCTATTTTTTGTGGAGACAGGGGTCTCACTCTTGCTCAGGCTGGTCTCGAACTCCTGGCCTCAAGCAATCCTCCTGCCTCGGTCTCCCAAGGTGCTAGGGTTACAGATGTGAGCCACCACACCTGGCCTGAAATATATGATTAATCATTATAATGATGGTGTTGATGCTTCACCCAGAGCACCCATCCCCTAGCTGCTTACTTCATTTTACCCAGAATCGGGACTAACTCTATTCATTTTATATTTAGCAGCTGTGAGTGTTGGCTGCTAACAGCTCACAGCTGCACTCTTCTCTGGAGAATTACTCTCCAGCTAATGGGAAGCACCTCGTCAAGAGATGTCTAAGAGGTTAAGTACCCACCAACATAGCCAATGACTGACTGGTATGTAGGAGCAAAAGGCCATGCCCTTTGTCTCAAGGGAGACACCATTGTGGTACTATCTTTGCTCTAGATCTCACTGTGGGATCAGGCTGATGCTAGACTTCTGTTGAAACCGCATCTTTGCTTCGCTTCTTTCCCTGACTTTCTGCTTCTCTCACTTCCTTCCTTACAGGATTCTCCTGAGAACACTCCAAGAAATAAGTGTTAGAGAGGATGTAGAGAAAGGGTTACACTTATATACTACTGATGGGAATGTAAATTGGTACAGCTATTATGGAATAACAGTAGTTCCTCAAAAACTAAAAATATAGAACTACCATATGGTCCAGCAATCCCACCTCTAGATATATATCCAAAGGCAATGAAATCAATATGTCAAAGAGATATCTGCACTCCCATGTTCATTGCTGCATTATAGCCAAGATAGGGAATCAACCTAAGTGTGCATCAATGGATGAATAAATAAAGAGTGGTGTTTATACACAATGGACTACTATTCAACCTTTAAAAAAAGATCCTACTTTTTGCAACAACATGGAGGAATCTGGAGGACATTATACTAAATGAAATAAACTAGGCACAGAAAGACAAATACTCCGTGATCTTACTCATATGTGGAATCTAAAAAAAAAACAAACACTGTACATGGAAACAAAGAGTAGAACAGTGGTTACCAGGAGCATGGGGTGGAGAATGGGGAGACTTGGGTCAAAGGGTACAAAGGTGCAGTTATGTAGGATGAATAAGTCTAGAGATCTAATGTGTAGCATGAGGACTATGCTTCATAATATTGTATAGCAGAAATTTGCCAAGAGAGTAGATTTTTGGTGATCTTGCCACAAAAAATAGTAACTATGTGAAATAATGGATATGTTAACTTCCTTGACTGTCATAACCACTTCGTCATGTATATGTATATCAAAACATCATGCTGTACATCTTAAATATATACAATTAAAAGAATCCTTGTCTCAGTCTCTATTTCCAGGTTACTCTACCTAATACAACATTGTTATTCAGCAGTGAAGTTGTAAAAATAACAAAAATAACTCTGTGATAAATACAGAGATATATTTGTAACAAAATATAAAAGAACAAGGATGTTCTGGTTCTAAGTAAAATGGGGTAACTCCACCCTGTTTATCCCATTTGATGCAGCTATAAAACCTGGACAGAATGCATAGGGCAGCTATCTGAGGATTCTGAAAAATAAACAGTAGCAGGCAGGTTGGGAATAAAGGCCAGGATCTGAAGTGCTACCAAACTGGTGCTGAGTTTATCATTTATTTTTCCTCTCCAATCCCTGGTCTAGAGTAGTCCATGCAGCCAAAAATTTAGAAGTGGGTACTGGGGCATGGACAGAGAGAGCTCTGGGAGAAGCCCTCTAGTTCTGTCTTAAAAAGCAGGAAAGAGATCTCTTGATGATCAGAAAGAGTGGGGGAAATCCCGTGGGTTTTCCCCTTTTCTCTGTTCTGCACTCCAGGCGATCCCGTAGTACCAACACCAGCAGTACATACAGCAGCAGCAATGCGGGGCTACAGATGCCTAAAACTCTGAAAGAGAAGAACCTTTGTTTCTGATCAGAAGAGCTGTGTCCCAAGAGGATGAGGTGAACCCTCATTGCTTTTTTTCCCTCTTTCTTCCATCCTGCTGTTCAGTACCCAGACACAGGAATAGTTGTGGGAAGTGCACAGCACAGCGTAGTTAGCTAAAACTCCACCTTTCTTAGACTATAAGAGGGTCAGAGACTATAAGGTGAGCCCCAGGGAAGAAAAACTGGAAAATTTTGCAAAGTATGAGGAAAACAACCCGATAAAATTGTTTGTGAACGCTTAGACTCCCTCCCTAGGTTGCACACATGGGTCTGACCCTAAACAATATACCAAAGATTTTGAGAACTAAATTATAGGAAAGAACACTGCTTAGGTCCCAAACTGGCCACTGGATGGCATACATATGAGACAGATCTGAATAGCACTGCAAAGGCTTTGGAAACTGAACGTTGGAACCATAACCCATAGAAGGGTGGTTGGAATGTATAGCCTGAATTCAATAAAGTTGATTGCCTGTTACAACAAAGCTAACTACATTCCCCATAGGACTTAAAGACACAGAGTCTCATAACCCAGTCTTCCAAAATGTCCAGCATAAAATACACAGTTACTCAGCATACAAAGAACCAGGAAAAATTTCAGCTCTCATGGGAAAAAATAACCAAAAGAAACCAATGCCAAGCTGTCACAGATGTTGGAATTATCAGACAAAAATTTTAAAGCAACTATTATTAAGATGCTCCAAGAAATAAGAGAAAACACTCTCAAAATAAATGAGAGGACAGAAAGTCTCAGTAGGGAAATAGAAGATAAAAAGAGAAATTAAATGAAAAGTTTAGAACTGAAAAATACAATAACCAAGATAAAAAAAACTCACAAGATGGGCTCAATAGGAAAATGAAGATAATAGAGGAAATAGTGAGCTTGTAGGTAGATCAATAGAAATTATCCTATCCAAACAATGGAGAGGAAAAAAAATATTTTTAAAAATAATAAACAGAGCCTCAGGGACCTGTAGGAGAATGCTAAGAGGTCTAATATTTGTGTTATTGGAGACTCAAGAGCAAATGAGAAAGAGCACAGTGTAGAAAAAAAAATATGTGAGGAAATAGTGGCTGAAAACTTCTCCAAGTTTGGCAAAAGATATAAACCTACCGATTTAAAAATCTCAATTACTTCTTGGCTTTTTGGCTAAGATCAAGTGTAGTATCTGTTCTTATCAGATTTAAAAAATCTCAGAAAATCTCAAATAGGATAAACCCAAAGAAATCTATGCCGAGATACATAATAATCAAACTGCCAAAAACTAAAGGCAAAGAAAAAACCCTGTGAGCAGCCAGAGAAAATGACATATTACTTACAGGGGAGCAACAATTTGAATGTCAGCAAAATTTCTCATTAGAAATCATGGAGGCCAGTAGGAAGTGAAATGACATTTTTTTTAAGTGCTGGAAAAAAAGAACTGTCAATCCAGTCCTTCAGTAATGATGGTAAAATAAAGACATTATCAGATGAAGAAAAACTAAGAGAATTTATTGCCTGCAGACATTTTCTGAGGGAATTGCTAAACAAAGTTCTCCAGACAGAAAGGGAATGTTATCAGAAAGAAACATGGAATATCAGGAATGAAAGAAAAGCAACATAAATTGTAAATATCTAGGCAAATAGAATATTCTCTCCTTTTGAGTTCTTTAAAATATGTTTGATGATTGAAAGCCAAATTTATAATATTGTCTGTTAGAGTTTTTAATATATGTGGATGTACTACTTTTATAGGCAACTATAATATAAAAGGGGAAAGGTAAAGGAACATATATGGTGGTAATATTTTTCTCCTTGAAGTAGTAAAATATTGATTCTGAGTAGACTGTGAAAAGTTCACTATTCTCTGGCTGCTCTCAGGGTTTTTTCTTTGTCTTTAGTTTTTGGCAGTTTGATTATGTTGTATCTGGGCATAGATTTCTTTGGGTTTATCCTATTCGAGATTTTCTGAGATTTTTAAAAATCTGATAAGAACAGATACTATCTTTGATCTTAGCCAAAAAGCCAAGAAGTGACTGAGATTCTTAAATCTGTGGGTTAATGTCTTTTTCTAGTATGTATATTATAATCCCTAGAACAAGCACTAGAAATAGTGTTTTTTTTATTTTTTATTTTATTTTTTATTTATTTTTTATTTCAGCATATTATGAGGGTACAAACATTATGGTTACATTAGTGCAACCTCTGTGGAATAGAAATAGTGTTTTAATATTTCCATTTTCTATGATCAGTAAAAAAAGGAAACACAATGAAAGTTAAAAAACAATACATAAATAGTAAAAAACCACAATAGATAAATTAAAATGGAATATTAAAATACGTTCAAATAATCCAAAAAGAGAAAGAAAAGGAAAAGAGAGAAATGAAAAATAGAGAGAATAATAAAAAAAACGAGCAATAAAATAGGTCTAAATCCAAACATATCAATAATTACATTAAATGTAAATGTAAAAGTCAGAGATTGTCAGAATGGATTTTTAAAGAAAGATCTAACTACATGCTGCCTATAAGAGACTCACTTCAAATATAATGATATAGGTATGTTAAAATTTAAAAGGATGAAAAAAGATATACTATGCAAATACTAATAAAAGGAAAGCTGGAGTGGTTATATTAAAAAAAATAGATACTGGCAAAGTGGCACACTGCTGAATCTAAGCTACTTGTTACCAATAATAGCTTAATAGAATTTTTATTTACATTCTTTTCTCAGAAAAGTTTTATTTCATCGTATCCATAGACCTTCTAAGCATACAAATACTAAAAAGCTGCCCAGCTACTGCAAAACCCGGAATGTTCACAGGTTTTGAATTAGAATCTTCCAGACTGCTCTAATCTAATAGCTTACCATAATAACATAAGACATAACATCTTTCTCCTTAACTCTCCCAGTTAGGTGCAGGGCAGTTTTCCAGGCAGATCTCTGTTTCTTGTGAAAAATAGTCAATTTTTTTTCTATTTTCATTTTACAATGATAATAACCCCTACCCGATATGGTTGTTGTGAATATTTAAGATGAGACACCTTATCGAGATATGCTTAGCACAATGCCTGGCACATAGTGGGTACTCAATGAACATAGTTCCATTCCTCTTCATTTTCATACCCTAGAATAATGTTTGCTAAGTAAATTGAGAGTAAAGTTTGGAGTCTCAGATAAGGTTTTATGGAGGGTGTGTAATGATCTTGGCCTTGAGGAGAAGTGAGATTTAATGGAAAGCAGAAAAGAAGAAAAAACTCCCAGGGCCTGGTAGTAAGATAGCATGAAAGTAATCTTTGAAGTCTCAGGCAGCCAAAGGTAGGATTAATGAATAAAGAACACTTGATAAGTAGGAGCGATATTGATTTGGAACCTAGCCTCAAGGAAACAAAATAAAAAACTATTATGCTTGTGGATGCAAGAGTTGGCTGCAGGCTAGCCTATGACCACATGGGGAAGTAGGCAAAATTTTTCTTTGGTACTTTTCCATCATCCACTTTTTTGTCTTTTCTTTCCTTTCATGTATTTTCCAAGGTCTCTAGTGTACTACTTATGCTCACTTATTTGGGAAGAAAGTGGACTGAAAAATATCTAATTCATACTAAAGAGTTTTTGACCTAATGGGTAGGTCATCAGCAGTTTAAAAGAGAGCGTTGGCTCGCCTTGTGATTAATTGAGAGAAAAGACTTCAGTGATTGAATTCCCAGCACTTCTCCCGAGTAGGGAAAATATTTTTGGTTAGGGAGGCTACCCACTCAAATCATAACACAAAGATAACTTTTCACTTCATCTATGGGTGAGAAGGACCCAAATTAATAGATCTGGGCACGCACAGTCTAGATATAATTATGTTTTAGTGTCAGCATTCTAAATGAGGCTTTAGAAGAAATTGTCTCAATTCCCCCTATACAGGCATCATTGTTGAACAACAGGGAGAAGCACTGCAGGGATTCCTGGCTGAAGCAACCCTAGGTACAAAGAAATGGAGAAGCAAGCGAGATAGACGCAAAGTAACAATACTGTATTCAATCCAAAGGGCCAGAGCCATGATTTCCAACCATTCTCCAAGTTTGAAGTTTGGAGAGATTAATTTCAAACTAGGAAATGATTAGGAGCAACTGTTAAGTCCAAGGGGGTTATGGTGAGAAGTCCATCCATGACATCCACGGCTAATGTTCCTCAGTGGCTGCCAGCTGTGACTGCCCACTGGATTAGTTTAAAATGTTAAAGGCAGAGTGAGTATGGAAGATGCAACAATGGACTTCCGATGCTAGGGGGAAACTTTAAATAAATATTAGAGAATTGGTAGCTATGACAATACTGAAGCTATGAAGCTATTAGGATACAGAAGTTATGACACATGCTACCGGAGGAAGTAGTAAAATCACTATTTAAAGTCTTATTAGACACTCATTTTTAAACTTTCATTTTAAAGACAGGATTTAAGAAAAATAATGAGATCTATTTTGTGGTAGTGCTGAGATATGAGTTAAATGACCCACGAGAGGTCTCTTCAAACCCAAGCGATTCTGTTTAAATGTTAAAATCCATCTGCTAGAATGGAAATTAAATCCGATAAGCATTCTCCTCAGAAAAACATTGCTTTGTATGAGCAATGCTCTATTTGCTCTTCTCTTTCTTTCTTTTCATCCCTTCCAAATTAAAAACTGGCTCAAACCTATCTCAAAAGTAATTTTCTTGATATTAACCCCTAAGAATAGGATTCATAGCCTAATATACCAAGAATGTCAAATAGACTTCATCTTGATAGAGGTTTCCTGATCTTTGTGTTGAAAAATATTCTGAAGCTGCATTCAAAGGGCGATGGCTGATTAGCAACACCTGCCTGTGTGGGATGGGCGATTATAGCACACTTACCAGGTGTTTGCTACTTCTGCTATATAACAAACAACCTAAGGAGCATTAATAATTAAAAGCAATAAAAGGCAAATCTAATATTTTAATATTCCAAGGCATTTATGATCTCATAGGCATCAATGATATTTGGTGCATGGTATAACAGACTCCTTCCAAGCATATGGAAACAAGAGGCTAGTTGTTGTTCAAAACAAAGAGATCCAATAGAAGAGAGAAAGACAATACGGGTACACTACAGATAGACAAACCATTTTTGCAAATCTACTATTCCAAGGTTAGTATCATAAGGTAAATATTTAGGTATGATTTAAAGGAGAGAGGAAACAGAACTGATATTGTTATGGCCTAATTATTCTAACATTGATTAGAAAACTGATTTTAGAGGCGTAGAGCTGAGCTTCAATCATCATCCATTTCCAAAGCCATCTCATTAACCACAAGCCATACTACCTAAATCTTAGCTGGAACCCTGACCCCTCAATGCTTAATAACTTTGATTTCTTTTGATAGCCTGGTTTACACAGTTGCCTAATGGCCTTCAAGGTTCCAAGGTAAATCTTCCTGATGTTAATAAAATCATTTTGATATCCTGAAGAGCTTTTTCAGGTGATTCAACCCAGAAGGTCTCAATGGTGTCAACATTCACATTCTCACCCTACCATTTAAAGTTCTATTGTCTAGTTCTGGTACTTGTGGTGATGTGAAAGACTCTAGTATAGTGCACACATTCCTTCAGCGCCCCCACCATCTGCTTTACCTGAGACAAGTCAAAGGGGCGTATATGTGTGTGTGTGTGTGTGTGTGTGTGTGTGGTAATTGGGAGTGAGGAGGGGGGAGATGAGACGATGTTGTGCCTGACATGTTGGAACTCAAAAATTTATCAAAAGAATAAATGAATGAGTGGAATTATTGGGACCACCTTAAATAGTGGAAAGATAAGTGCCTACTGGCTTTGGAACAACAGATAAAACAAGCCAGAAAAACAGAAGGAGGCCAGTGTAGATAAGATTAGTACCTTCCTACCTTACTATCACCAACCATCTTCCTCCTAAGACCAGAAAACTGGAATAGCTTTTCATCGAAGGCATACATGTCTGTGGGAGAATCCCAAGACAGGAAGGCTAACCTTCAAATTAGCAGGCATGATGAAATTTGGCAGCACTTAATCTGGGCATTCTCTGCATGTACAGTATGAATTAAGGGGGTTATGCATAAGATCGTTAAACTGTACGGTTTGTTCTAACTGTGAATCTGGCCTTGGACAAATAGACTTTTTCTTTTTAATCAATATAATGACATGTTGGGAGGTAAACAACATCTAAAAACTCATGAGCCTTTAAAAGTTTTATTAGAGGAAATAACTGTGCTTAGTTTTAGTGACCAGAGAAGAACTTGAAATAGTTTCTGAATAAGAAACTGATTTTGTTTTTAATTGACTATTTTCTGAATTACTCATTTTGGATTTTAAGCTAATGCTGCCATTCTCACTTTTAAAGAGAGAGAGTTTGGTGGTGTTTGAGCATCTAAATAAATTAGGGTGTAAGACTGTATGAAATTGGCCATGTTAGGCTTCATTTAAAAAGTGGCCGTGCTGAGGATATAGTCTTGGGAATGAGTGGTCTCTAGAATCTGGCACCAGAACAAGTTTTGCCTTGGTGAATGCTGCTTTTGCTTTACAATGGTTTGGACAATGATGTTGCCTTTTATGTTTTTTCATTTTCAGTTACTTGTAAGCATAATGTTAAGTATGAAATTAAATATATAACTTAATCTCTTTCAGAATTTTGATACCATTTTAACTTAAATATCT
The DNA here is from genome assembly GCF_000956105.1 of Propithecus coquereli. NCBI lineage: Eukaryota > Metazoa > Chordata > Mammalia > Primates > Indriidae > Propithecus > Propithecus coquereli. Next base: position 2,447,017 of record NW_012141969.1, on the reverse strand, counting down.
CACTCCACTTGGTGAAGTTATGTGGAAGGAAAAGACTTTTCAGCTCCAATTGACTCTTTATCGTGGATTTTTGTTGATTAAGGAAAGGTCCTTCCTACCACCAGCCCTGCTTCACAGAGGCAGCATATTTGGAACCTAATACTCTTCTATATAACTTGTTATATTGCTTAATTCAATCCCTGATTGGGAAATAGGCAGAGATATTTAATTCATTCTGTGCTCTTGGGCCCAGAATGCAAATGAGTTTTCTCAGAAATTTGAAAAAAATCCTAGGAATTTATAAAATGTGTGTTTTCATGTTTAAGGAAAATATGAAATTATGTCTTTTGGGGTTGAAAATGAGTTTTCATAGAATTCAGAATACCTGGATATTCTCCATTGGTGGCAGGATAAAGTATAAGTCCTGAGAAATTAAAGCCATAAGGAGGAGCCCTCATCCAATGACAAGTGGGAATTGGTGTACTAAGTACTCCAGATCTCCAGCTCCTCAGATTGGATAACTCTGAGGTGCATGTTCCACATCGTGGACAAGCACTACTTCTGTAAGTGTCAAGATAGTAAGTATTTTAGGCTTTTCAAGTTACATGATCTCTGCTGCAATTAACTCTGCTGTTGTACAGCAAAAATAGTCATAAAAATTGATAAATGAATGAGCATTGCTGTGTTCCAATAAAACTTTATTTATGGATACTGAAATTTGAATTTAATATAATTTTTATGTGTCAGAAAATATTCTTTTGGTATTTTTAAACCATACAAACCATTCTTCACTCACAAGCTCTATAAAACCAGGATGGATTTGGCTCATAGGTTGTAGTTTGTCAACCCCTGTTCTACGTTATCTCTCGAAGTTTCTCTGGGGATTCTGTCATGGTATCTTGCTGGAAAACCTGTTATCTTGCTTTGCTCCCCTTCCCTGGCTCATTTCCCCATTCACCTAATGGTGTTCCCTGGAATTACCTCCCAAACAAGCTACTTGCATTTGGATACTTGTCTTGAGGTTTGCTTCTGGGGGAAACAAAATTAAGATAACCAGCTTGGATGATTAATCACTGAATTGAATGTTTGTTGCTTGGCAGCATGAAGACAGACCCCAGGAAAAAAGTCCTGGGCTCCAAAGAGCAGATTCAATAAAAGGCTCTTTCCAGTACAGTCATGCATTGCTTAACAATGGGGATACATTCTACAAAACGCATCGTTACGTGATTTTGTCATTGTGTGAACATCATGGAGTACACTTACATAAACCTAGATGGTATAGTCTACTACACACCTAAGCTATATCATATAGCCTATTGCTCTTGGTTTGCAAACCTGTACAGCTTTTTACTGTACTGAATACTGTAGGCAATTGTAACACAATGGCAAGTATTTGTGTATCTAAACATAGAAAAGGTACAGTAAAAATACGGTATAAAAGATAAAAAA
>NW_012141969.1:2436981-2444144 GCF_000956105.1 Propithecus coquereli | reverse complement strand
AAAAAAAAAAACAAGCACACACATTGACCTAGGCCTACACAGGGTCACAGTCATCAACATCATTGTCTTCTACCTCATCTTGTCCCACTGATAAGTCTTCAGGGGCAATAACATGCATGGAGCTGTCATCTCCTATAACAATGCCTTCTTCTGGAACAGCTTCTGAAGGACCTGTCCGAGGCTGTTTTACAGTTAACTTTTTTTTTAATAAGTATTATTAGTAGTACACTCTAAAAAGCATAGCATGCATTTACATGCATAAACCAGTAACAATCATTTATTATCATTATCAAGTATTATGTACTGTACATGATCATATGCGCTATTCTTTTGTATGACTGGCAGTGCAGTGGGTTTGTTTACAGCAGCATCACCACAAACATGTGAGCAATGTGTTGTGCTTTGACTGTATGACAGCTATGATGCCCCTATGTTACTAGGCACACGTCATAGAAAATTTTTTAGCTCCATTGTAATCTTATGGGACCACTGTCGTACATGCGGTCCCTCACTGACTGAAACATCCATATGTGGCATATGACTGTATATTCTCAGAATCACAATGTAATGGGTTAAAGGAATAACCTTTACCATTCCAATCTTCTTGCACCCTAGGTAAAACTGAGAGTGTTAATACCTGCAATGAGCCCAAAGCAGCCATTTCATCTTCTTGGATCCATCACTCTCAAACTCTCATGCTGGGCTTATCAGCAGTGAGGACATAAAGGTTCCTCACCACAGCAGGTGTCGGTGACTCAGAGTCAACAGAGCCATGTAACAGTCCGCAGGAATCTGGGGGCGTTAGGCGTGATGATAACCATTGCAGCAATCTCTGTAGCCATGGGGATTTATGAAATGTGTTTTCTTCCCAAAGCTCCCTGCAAATAACCAAAGGACTAAATTATTTCTAGATCAAGAACAGCAGGTGGGTAGATGGGGCATTCATTTTTTGGTCCCATCTCACTCATTTTCTATAGTAATTGCTTTCTCTGCAAATTGAAAAAGCTTTCCTCACCCTGTTCTCTGCTGTTCCAGATGGCTGTACCCTCTCAACCTGGCAGGTGCTTGCCTGTTGGCAGTGAGGCTGTGAACTTACTAAGTGCAGCATTTTCTAATCTTTAGACACAAATGAAGTGATGTAGATTTTTCTAGTAATGATAGGCTTTTCTGAATAAAAGACAGACCATGATGTGTGGACAACAATAAATTTTGATGCCATCTCAAGCTCTAAAGTACCAGGGACTTGGGTGTTGTTGAAGAATTGATTAATAGAGGCTGATTTCCTCTAGTCCTACTTAGTATGCAACATGCAACACAAATATAATTGTAAGCTTAAAAGAAAAAAAAAAACTGACAATACAGAACCAGCTCTGGGGTATTTACAAGTTCTAACAAAATCCTTCCAGAATGTGTTTTAATTGGGTTTCTATTAGCAAGTCTAATCCACTGGGACTCTCTAATCACTAAGGTAAGTCTTAACTCCCTTTCATCATTATTCTCCTTCAGCCCAAAATAGAAAGAAAGAAATTCTCTTTAAGGTGTGAATTTTAACTTGAGCCTGAGTCTGGCAAAATAACTTATCACTGGTTCTTCCCAAGCCTAACCCTCTAAAGGGCTTGATTTTAAAATTCAAATACAGGGAGATTATTTATCAGTGTGGTTTTGGCAGTGACATAATTGCCCCTTAAAATAAACAAATTGGCAGCCTTGCAAAAGAGGAAATAATTCTTATTTATTTATTTATTTATGGGAATTAGGTTCTGCAAACAATTCCCTCTGACTACTGGGGCTTAAAAAATGCTGTATGGTTGTTTAAATGAAAAAACAACATGAAGCCGGTGAATGTCCATGGTCTCAGGGTGTGAGAAATGTAGCCATAGTAATAAAAACCAAAGTGCCAGGGAGTAGAAAACCAATGCCCAGATCTATAAGCCTGCTGAAATTTCTAGTCTAGGTTCTACATTCCTGCTTGAACGACACCTTCTTCTTCATCAGACACACAAAGGCCTGTGTTTCTGTGGTGTAGTAGGATACAGCTGGGGTAGAATAGGGTGAGAACTGGCTCAGGTATGGGACACCCAGGTTGTCTTCCTGCCTATAACAGTTTCTGGGACTATATGCTGTAGGCTAAGCAGAGGAGAGAGAAGAGCTATTTCTTACCATCACTTAGCTGCCAAGCCCTGGCATTCTTTCACCAAATTGCATAACCAGAGACAGCAGGTGTATTTCAGAAGCACATGGACCACCAACCCACCTCCCCAACAAACACACACGCGCGCGCACACACACACACACACACACCACTCATCTAGGTCTCCCTCCAGGCCCACTCCATCAAATACACTCCTATCAGCTTTTGGATGCTGGAAAATTCACAATTAGAGTTTTATTCCTTCAATGTAAGGTAGTATGCATATAATCTTGGGATATATAACATCTTAACCGCTTCACTTTTGAATTCAAATAAACCCACAATGTTTGTTGTAATTAGCTCCTTCAAAATAGTCATGAAATTAAAAGGAATAAGCTCTATTAATCATTTCTACTTTACTGTATACAGGTAGTGGGAGGACTAGGCAAAGAGGGAAGCAGGAAGGGGAGACTGTGTGATCTACATAATGATCAGGTCGACAGAGACAAAAACTATCATTATTTTACTCAACCCAATGTCTAGTTGGCATAAAGAAGACTCTACACAGGTGTTCATTCTTTATGCATTATAAGGCATACTCTTTTCTATGAACGAAATATATAATAAAGTAAAATTTAAAAATGAGATTCAGATCAAATACCCTGTTTGGGAACCTGGGAAAGAAATTTATCAGAAAAGTCTTCATGATTTCGTCCATGTGGCCAACAGAGATATTGTTATATGGCATTTCTCCAAGTTCCCAAGCTTATTTATATCACTTTGCTATCCTCATAACATCTGTGCTCTTAGGAGAGTAGTAATAAACTTAACTGAATATTTTTCTGTTTAGCCAGGAGAAGATGCATAAAAACATGGAAACATAAAAAATGTCATAATGTGATAGTGTAGTGAAAGTGTAACACTCATAAACAGAGCATAAGTTGGTGGACGAATTTGGCCATTTTATCAAAATGTGATATAATTTAAAGTAGCAATGCATTTCCCAGAAAGTTATTGTATAGCAGCACCCTAGCAAACAAGTGAACCAAGATATAAGAGATATATATATATAAGATACGAAAATATTCATTGTGACATTGCAAATGCTGGAAATACCCTAAATGGTCATTAGTAGGTTAAATAAATTATGGCTTATTCACACATGGAATATTATGCAGCCACTGAAATGAATTAAATAAGTTTATATGTCCTGATATAGAGGTACACAAGATATTTTATTAAGTAAATTGGATGCATATTATCATGCATATATATTTTACATGGAAAATGGACAGGCACTTTTTTTGTGGTTACCACTTCGGAGAGGGATGTTGTCAGGGGAAAAATTTTACCTTTCATTTCATAGTCTTCTGAACCGTTTGAACTTTCTTTTTGGAAGTGACCATTACTTCTGTAAGACAATACTAACTAAATAAGGAAAGAAAAAAGGGGAAAAAGAGAAAAGCAAATTGCCCTTTTTGAAGCATACCTAGGTGTTATTTTTTCCTACATTCTCTCTTGGACAATGGCCACACTGGATTAGAGGAGGTTGGTATTACTTTCCCCAATGTGCACTGAGCATCAGTGTACCTGTATGTATTATAGATTCATTGCCATGAACTGATATCTATATTATTTGAATCAGTGTAAATAGCTCATAGTACTTTTTGGGGTAACAAGTTTCATAAGTTTATCGCCCTGACTTCACAGCCCTATCAGGGGTGCAGAGAAGAGAAGGATCTAAATATAGTCCTTTCAATTGTCAAGAGCTGTTTTCCAGGTGCAGGATTACAAACGCTTGATGAGTAAGTCAGTGTTCATTCCTCAATGTCTTTCAAAAATGTAGGTAGTCTTTGACTTTGTCTCCTACTCAACTTTGCCTTCCAAGCAGAAGAATCACACATCTTTTCATCTGCCTTCAAATAGAGAGATCCCTTGTTTGTCCCGTCATTTTGGCTGCCCTTCTCTGGGAACTTTCCAACTCCAATATGAATTTTTAAGAGGTTTTAGAATCAGAATTGCAAATGGTTTTCTCAGCATGGTTGTGCAGGGATTTTACACAGTGTTTTGTTTCCACTGCCTTTTTTTTTGACAAGTCCCACTGCTTGGCCAGCTTTTTGGAACAAGTTATCCAACTCCTTTTAGCCATTCTTTTCCCTCTGTAAGACACCAACACCTCCAGGTGAACATGGAAAATGTTCAGATGATTCTAAATCATAAAAACCCAGAAAGGAACTCAAGAAGTCATTAGATATAATCTTGTGCAAACCCTCCCATTTTATAAATGGGGGAAACTGAGGCCCAGAAAGGTTAGGCACTGACTCCAACTTAAATCTCCCAACTTCCACGCCAGCACCCTCTCCACCACATCTGTGTGCAGGAAAGATATTAAAAATATTTATTAGCTGGATATAGCACAGGCACTGGACTGAAGATCCACCTGAGTGTTGGGGCAGAGTCCTGAAGGCAGCCAGATATGGTGGGCAATAGCTCTTTATTTGCTGGGTCAAGGAGTGCTCTGTGGGGTCCTGGGGAAGGGCAGAGGTAGCTTCAGTGGCAGGTGGGGGGGGCTTGTGGAACTCAGAGCAGCATCTCTTGACCAACCAAGTATTTCAATATATTAATGACTGGGACAGTCATTCCAGTGTGTCCCAGTTGTGTAGCAGTTGTGTCTATATGGTGTTTTGGTCTAATTTAGATAAAACTTAGGTATACTTTTTTTTTCATTTGTATGCTTTGATGTGTGAAGACTCAGAGGCTCTGGAAAGATGACGTGCTTTAAATCTTTCCAAATTTAGACATCATGAAAACGACTTCCAAGTACTCTGAACATTACACATAATTAACCAAAGTCTAAGGGTCTCACGCATCCAGTGGCATTAGAGTACATCAGGCTTTTAATATCACTCATAAAAATGAAATCCTTAAATTGCAAAATAGATGCATCTGCACAGAAATATGAGTCTCTAAAAATGCATGAGTGGCTGCTTATCCATCTTTAAGGAAAAATGAGTCACAGTAATGTTTCCCTCTGTGCAAAAGATTTTAAATGGTGATTTATACAGTTTAAAAGCAGCTAAGTAGCCCTTGTCAGTAAGACTATCACGAGATGGTTTGATGGAGACCATTTTGGACAAATTACCTAATCAACTCAATTCCCTTTCCTCAGAGCCAGAAAAGTAAGGAATACCCAACCCCAGGAATGGATGTGTGCACGTGTGTTTGTGTGTGTGTGTGTGTGTTTATGAAGAGGTTCTTTGTTCTCTCATTCTGTTTTCCTCTCTCCAGCTCCTCAGGAGTACTACCTAAGACACAGCGTACGTGAAAGCTAAATAATAGCATGTACAGAAATGTTTCCCCCCCTCCCCTGCCTAAGACCAAAACAGCTCTCTCACAGCTTGAAATCCCAACATTCCATCCTGCCTTTAAGAGTCCCCAAATAAAACAAAATTATTCCTGCAAAGCCTCAAATACTTATTTCTCTTTTCCTCCATAGAAAAATAGGATTAGGTTCTCACAAAAATTTATTTTCTCATCTATTTGTTTAACAGATCTTTCAAAAATATCAAAAGTTAGATCACATTTTGTCCCACTGTTAGAGAAATAGTCTTTATTGAAAATAAAGGCTTCATGAATAAAGGTACAGAAGAGGCTCAACGAAGTATCTGTTGAATGTTGGATGAATGAAAAAATTAATCAATACGTAAATCAATTAGACCTCAACAAAGCTGTATGAAAATTAAGTCATAGGAGCATAAATATCTGAACAAAGGACTTCTGATGCCTTACATAATTGTGGAAACTGGTTAAACGATCCCTGTAAGGTTGTTATCTTTGTTTGTGATGCTGGAGCGTAAAGTCCACAGGGCAGGCAGTGGGGGAAGGAGGGATGGATTTTAAATGAGGGAAAGCAAGAATGAACCAGAACTCACAAGCAGGAGCTGAAGAGAGGGACGGGTTGAAACCCCTGTCAGTTCTTATTGTCTCTGACCTTAGTAGTTCGATTGTCCTGTAGAGACCAGGGCGCCTTCATCACAGAGCTAAACCCACACACCCAACCCAGGAGTAGAAGCAGTCGAAAGAAGAGCCAGGGGAAAATGGAGCAGTTAAAACACAGCTGCTGTCTCACTCCAACGAGGTGAGTTAGCACATCAGTGACAATGTGTGTGAGTTACAAAATGGCTGTTGTTCTCTTCTGCCCTCCAAATCTCACATAATAATGTCTCTTGTGGCCCACCCTAACCGGAAACATATAAGAAATGGATAGCTAAAAAATGTAGTTCAGCCTTGCCAAGTTGACACATTGCAAAAGCAGGAGAGAAGTGTTAACACATTTCTGAGAACCAGGTCCTCAAAAAGTAAGACTGAAGGTCTTTGCCCAGCAGGGCATAAAAGAAGGCAAAGGTGCTATTTGATATAAGGAGAGGTAAGAAGTAATATACTTGGTTAGTATATTACCTCTCCTTTCATTCATTAAAAATGTGCATTGACTATTTACTCTGTGTTAGGCCCTGTAATAAGTTATACTTTCCAAAGATGGCTACAACAATATATCCCTACCAACATGTTCATCTTACATTGTGATGTTGACACTCCTATATCAAGATATGTGGTCTATGTTAATTCCCCTTATGTCTGTATAGGACTGTGACTATGGCAGAAGTGATGCTACATGACTTCTGTGGCTAGTTCATAAAGATTATTCATTTCCACTGGGCTCTCTGTCTTTCTGGAGATTCTCATCATTGACCAAGTCCCCCTGTTACGAAGAAGCCAAATCCACACGGAGAAGTCACATGTAGATGTCCCAGTCTATATTTTCAGCTATGATCTCAGCATCGCCCAGCCAGCATCAATCACTAAACACATAAGTCTTTAAGTATTCTCCCCCATCAAAATTGTTGACAAATGGAGCAGAGAGATGAGCTGTCACACTGAGTCTTGCCCAAATTACAAATTCGTGAGAAAAATAAATATTGTTATAATTATCTAAATCCTTTTGCTTTAATATTGGGTCAATTGGCTCAAAGCT
>NW_012141969.1:2415657-2435941 GCF_000956105.1 Propithecus coquereli | reverse complement strand
ATTCTAGTGCAGATGTCTTTTTTATAGAATGTCTTTTGTTCCTTTGGGTAGATGCCCAGTAATCGGATTGCTGGATCAAATGGTAGTTCTACTTGGAGCTCTTTGAGGTATCTCCATATTGCTTTCCACAGAGGTTGTACTAGTTTGCAGTCCCACCAGCAGTGCATGAGTGTTCCTATCTCTCCACATCCAAGCCAACATTTATTGTTTTGGGACTTTTTGATAAAGGCCATTCTCACTGGAGACAAGTGATATCTCATTGTAGTTTTGATTTGCATCTCCCTGATGATTAGAGATGTCGAGCATTTCTTCATATGTCCGTTGGCCATTAGTCTATATTGTTTTGAAAAGTTTCTGTTCATGTCCTTTGCCCACTTTTTGACAGGGTTGTTTGATTTTTTTCTTGCTGATTTTCCTGAGTTCTATATAGATTCTAGTTATCAGCCCTTTATCGGAAGAATATTATATAAATGAAATTGAAATCACACAGTATGTAAACTTTTGAGATCATCTTTTTATACTCAGCATAATTCCCTGGAGATCCATCCAAGTTGTTGCATATACTGATAGCATATTCCTTTTTATAGCTGAGTAGTATTTCCTGGTACAGATGTACCACTGTTGTTTAACTGTTCATTCATTAAAGAGCATCTGGGTTGTTTCAAATTTGGGAATATTATAAATAAAGCTCTATGAACATTCATGTACACTTTTTTGTTGTGAACATAAGTTTTCATTTCTCTGTCATAAATGACCAAGAGTGAAATTGCTGGGTTATATGATAAGCATGTGTTTAGTTTTGTTGGAAACTGTCATACTCTTCCGGAGTGGTGGGACCATTTTACATTCCCATTAACAATGTGTGAGTGATCCAGTTTTTCTACATCATCACCAGCATTTGGTGTTATCATTATTTTTATTTTAGCTATCCTGCTAGGTATGTAGTGATATAATAACATTTTTTAGTAATACAATTTGACCAGATGGGCATGATCTCTGTTCCTTCTTGTTTCCACCAAGGGTCTTATTTTCTTCAGAGCTTCTAGGCCTAAGGTCTGCTGAGAAACTTCTCAACCATGTCAAATGGTGAGAGGATCTCTTTTTTTTTTTTTTCACACCACCTCTTTGACCATCCTCCATGTATTGGAGAAAAGAATGAGTTATTTGGGGTCTGTAGCTAATGTCTGGCTTTCCTTTCTTAGAAATCACTCCTAAAAGATATGCAGAGGCAGAATGCACTTTGTTCCAAAAAAGATTTAAATAAATTTTCTGCAAGATATTTTAAGTAAATGAGAAATTTAATATAAAAAAGATAAGGATAGGGAAAAGATTAAATATAAAGTTAAATATATGAAATGCATTAGGTCTCTTGCAATTGAGTTAAAAATATGTCTGTACATTTGTAGAGTTAAGAGGCAGATGTGGTAAGTTATCTAATTCACAACACTTATCGGAAAAGAATAAATCAGTTGCTCAGAGAAGCCAGCCTGGTTCTGAGACCAGAGAATAAATTCTCCCATGTCTACAGAAGCCACATAGTTAAGTGAGTGAAGCAGATTGGGAATAAGACAATAGGGAGTGGGGATTGAGGCTTTGTTAAACTGGAAAGCACATGTACAGTCTAAAAGGCAGTTACTACTCAGCCTCAGCCAATATTGCTGAGAGGGAAGCGTAGGCCCAGTGTTGTCAGATTTGAGTTATCTCAACTTTTAGCATATTAGTGACTATATTAGTTAAAATACTAACTGAAAAAATCACTTTTGCAATCCATAGTTGGTCCACCACTGAGAGTTTAAAACCTCTGTCCTCAAAGACTAGGCAGGAACATCTCTTTCAGCTTACCTTTTAGTAAATATTGAACGCCACTGAGTTGATGGTTATGCTTTCTCACTTGTGTGGTTGGTCATATGTGGTACTATAGGCTTTCATAGTCAGCCAACAGTAATACAAATATGAACAAAAGACTTGAACAGGCACTTCACAAAAGAAGATATCCAGATTGCCAATAAACATATTAAAACCACAATGAGATAAAACTACATACCCACCAGAATAGCAAATATCAAAAACACCCACTTAAATGTGGGTGAAGATGTGGAGCAACTGGAATGCTCATTCACTGCTGGTAGGAATATGAAATCATATATCCTTGTTGTTTCTAATAAAATTTAACATATTCCTTCCTCGTGATCTAGCAATTCATCTTCTAAGTATATATTAACCAAAAGAAATGAATGTATATATCCACAGAAAGAATTGGACAAGAATGTTCAGAGCAGCTTTATTCAAACTAGCTGTTAACTGAAAGCATACTAAATGTCCATGAAAAGGACATTTGTTTACTCATTTAGAAAATAAGTAAACAAAAACTTTGGAGTATATTCATACAATGAATGAACAATAAAAAGAACTAATTAGGATGCATCCAACAACACAGATTAATCTTAAAAACATTAGGTTGAGTGAAAGGAACCTTACACAAGAGTACTTACTGTATGATTCCATTTATATAAAGTTCAAGAACAAGCAAACTTATGGCAATTTAAAAACTTGTTGCCTCTGTGGGTTGGGGACTTGATTAGAAAGACTCAAAGAAATGAAAAGTTCAAGAGCAAAACTTATGGTAATTTAAAAACTGGTTGCCTTTATGGGTATGGGGATTGACTTTGGTTCTGGCAGATGGAAATGTTCTATGTCTTGAGCTGAGTGATGGTTACATGGTGTATATCTTTGTTAAAATCCTCCAAACTGTATATATAAGATCTATGCACTTTACAGTGTGTCAATTATAACTCAGTGATATGCTAAAATAATAGCTGGGTCTTGGCAGAGAACTGAACAAGGTACTGCTGGCCTGGCCCGACCAACCTATTCAGCTCCACACAGGGAAGAAACGTCGGCCTCCTTGTTGGCATGTTGTACTTGGGTACATGTGCTGAGCCAGTTTCACACACAGATGGTAAAACATGCAAATAGAGTGCCCACGAGAGAAAATGCTTCTTTCCTCAGAAGATTCCTACCATACAGACGGGCAGTACATGCTACTGTGAAGAAAATGACTTTGGGGTCAAATAACATTGATTCAAATTCTGGCTCCCCCAAATATTAGCTGGGTGACTCTGAACGAATTCTTTCACTATTCTAAGCCTCTTATTGCTTATCTATAAAATGAGTATAATAATACCTTCTTCAAAATGTTGTCATGGAGACTGTCTATAAAGTGCTCATCTAACCTTAGTGCAAATTACCTTTAGCAAGAAATTACTTCCTCAGGGACAAGCAAGGTGGGCAAGTTATAGGGTAATTTACTTGAGGTGGATGTAGGGGAAAGCACCGCTAAAGGAGGATATGTGTGTCACTTAGGGCTCCCTGTTTTCAACTAACTGATACAAGCTGTGCTTAAGTGAAGGCAGAGGTGGCAAATCAGGCTTGGGCTGGCAGAAATCAAGGTCACTCTAGAGGCCACAGAATTCATAGCCACTGACTTAAAGCAGGACATAACTAATTACTACATGGCCTCCAGTTGTTTCTTTGCATCAGTTCCTCAAGATTCAAAGTCTTAGGAGAGAGCATCAGATTAGTCAAACTCAGATCAAATTCTCCATCCTGGCTCTCAAAGTTGACAAGGCAAGGAAGGACTGAATGCCTTTCGTTTCCAAAGGGTGAGGTAGGAGCCTGAAAATACCTTACACAAAGACTACTCTAATGAGGTAGAGATATTCCTTAAAAGAAAATTGGGATACCCTTGGGAAGTGGCAGTGGATGCTGGGCAGCTGATAAACAAATGTCTACCAGGGAAAACACAGAACAGAGTAATAGAGGGCCAGAAAACGCCCTTTCCTCCTTCTTAACAGATTCTTAAGTGACTTTGTATTTGGTATTCAATGACCTTTTTAGTGATCCCATTATTAAATTCATTTCAACAATAGCTCTAAGCAGCAGAGAGGGACTATCAATTTATTTCCTCATTAGTGACCTGTTCCGTCTCTTATTGTATTTCTTAATAGTCCAAGTGTTTTCTGTAGAGGTCAGCAAGAAGCCTAGAGCAAATATTTAAGAGCATCATTTTGTGGTACATTTTTACACATATAAAAGTTGAAAGACTAGAACAGCTTCTTGCACAAATCATAGGAAAACAACTGTACTAACAAATTATACACAGCAGTCATTAGAATATTTAAAATACAGAGAAATTTCAATTTTAGTTTATTTAAATGTTGCCAAAATAAATGTTTTACTTTCATAGAAATATTACCTTGGTGTTGTCCACTATAGTCTTCCGGGGAAAAGGGGGGCCAAAATATAAATTTGAAAATTATACCTAAAGTTTATTTTAATTTTTAAATTTTCCCATTTTTCTTATATGTTATTTTTTCTCAACTTGAGAGAAACCATGTACTGCCATACTAAAATTTTTTTTGTATTCAATATCAACTCTATCACAAAAGATTTTTTAGTTCAGTTAATCTGTATGTGTGTGAGTGTGTGTGTCTATATAAAGTCTTTGTAAATTTTGACAACTGCCTTTTCTACTTTGGTTGATATAATATGATAGCTTTTTTGGAATCAGTTTTGCATTATGTGTGCATGTCAACCAATTCCAAGCACACTTCTGCTCCACAGGCATCTTCATGTAGTAAAAAAAAGAAAAAAAAAACGCCTTGTTTTTACTATGTCATTGTGCTTCACAAAAAAAAATTTTATATTATATCACAAAACAAATAACTGAATCCTTAATGTTGGACTTTTTAAATGAACTTTCCATAAAATTAGTAATAATGCCATAATTTCCCTTTGACAGAATGAAGTTCTAAAAATTTTACAATAAATTGGGTGAAAAAAAATGTAGCCATCATTGGCATTAACAGATTATTTTATTTGAAGCATCCAGTATCACTGATGCAAAACCGACCTCACTTAATCCTTTGTGAAGTTCTGCTAAGGGAGCAAACACACTCCATTTGTAATATGTGCGCATGAAAACTTGGAATAAAAATGAATGACATTAATTTAGGAAAATGATGGTTTGATCTAAATTAAAAGTCATGCTTTACTGAGTGATAAGTAAATACACCTCTGAAGATGTATATATTAACTGGTCTCTTCAGGCCCAGGCTTCTCAAATTAACTACTAAGTTTCAAAATCGATGTTTATGTATCTCTCACAGATTTACCTCCTTGGATTTTAGATAATCAATCAATGACATTATTTTGGCTCCCAGGGTGGATGGTTAATGTCTCTAAAAATTTTGTGCAAATTACATGCTCATAATCAACTTTTTTGTGAAATGGAAAGTCAGTAGTTTTCATTAATTACCATGCTCTTCATTTTTTAGGGGGTAGGAAATGCCTCATCGATGGCTTAGAGCTTAAAAAAAATATATATATAAAACACACATTTAAAAAACAATTGGCCCCTCCCCTATGAGTCGGTCCAGGTAGCTCCTTCCTGTAGGGGACAGAGGAGAGGGTCACCAGGGCAGTGCCTATTTTCTCAAAGATACCTGTCCTCCTCTCCCGACATGTTCCCTGCCTCCAGTTACAATGCAAGAATCCGGGTGGCAAGCCCCTCTAAGAAAGAAGGGGTCCTTCCCAAGATTTCACCCCACCTTGAATTAGGATGCAAGCATGGAGGGCCTCATTGAACTCTTTGGGATCCCCCACCCCGACTTCCTGGTCCGTTGTCCATGCTGGAACCACAAGTCAAAAGTGGGTGGGGTGGGCAGGGCTGGTCCAGAACTGGCTTAGTCTGATGGTTGCTCTCCCTGGTTGCTTCTGCCAGGGCTGATGTCTCTGAGGCTGCAGAGTCTGGCCTGACCTCCTCCAGCCCCCTAGCCCCACTGTATTTTGTTTAAGAAAAAGAAAGAAAGTGGGGGAGGCCAGGGGGTAGGGGAAAATAACACAGGGGAGAAACAAAGGTGGTCAGCTGGGGAGGGAGCTCCTGGGCTCTCTCTGACTGCCCCAGGGGTGCTGAGCCTCAGTTGGAATCAGAGTCTGAGGAGTCCCCTGAAGAGGAAAAGCTGGAGCTACTCCCCTTGGACTTCTTGTCTTCATCCTCATAGTCATCCTTGTCATCATCCTTGTCCTTTTCATCCTCCTCATTCTCGTCCCTGTCCTTGCCCTCATCCTTGATACTAAAGTCAGAAGAGCCCCAAGTCCCATCATCTTCCTTTACTTCATCCTCATCCTCAATATCCTCATCCTCTTCATCCTCCTCCTCAGACTCTGACTTGGACTGCAGGGTAGCCAGGTTGGACTTAGGGTATGGGCCTTGCACCTTGGTCATGCTCTTACATTTATTGGAGATGTGCTCTTTATATGCTGTGTGGTCCTAGACAGACAGACTCTTGACCCAGAATTCCAAGTGCACATGGCACTGCTTTTGTGCTCCTCGGCCAGCTTTGTGTAGTGCTCCTTTTGGCTCTGGGGGCTGCGCTGCCAGCGGCTGCCAATCTCTACCATGTGCTCCTTCAGTGTCACGTGGTTCAGCTCCCCATTGGACAGCAGCTCCTGGGAGAACTTCTGCAAACTGTTCATGGGAGGCTTCTTGGGTTCTCCCTGGAACTTCATCTTCTTGGAAGAGTTTGTGGCAGCTGAAGGTGCCTGTATCTCACTCAGCTTTCTCTCATATTGATTTTGGTCTTCAGCTGCCTTCTTAAACCACACTACCCTCTTTCTCCATATTATTCCAGGTCATCTCCATAGCTTTCAAGGCCTTCACCCAGTTGTTCTTGAGGCGGGCCAGGTAGTCACCGATGAAGCTCTGTTGCCAGATCTCCTTGACTTTCCTGGGTGGCTCTGGCAGCTTGCCCCATTCCTCACACACCCTGCTGGGCTTCCTTTCCAACTGCACCTTGAGCACTGCCTCCCAGGCCTTGCACTTGGCCTTCTTCTACTCAGACGAGTCATTCCACTTTCGGGCCAGCAGGCGGGTCAGCTTGCTGTCAGAGAGCTCAGGCCATTCCTCCTGTAGCTACCACTCCTTCTCCTCAAAAAAGATGAACCAGGCTGATACAAGCCACTCAGGTTTCTCTGAGCTGCCCTTGCCCCATTCCTGGGATGTCTTCTTGGAGGACAGGCTGGTGGCTTGCTTCTTGTTGATGTTCAACATCTTCTCCCCCATGACCAGCTGCTGCTCCTCCTCAGGCAGGCTCTCGAGAAAAGTGAGCAGTCCCACCTTGTAATCTTTCTTTTTCTTGATGCACTTTTTGTGATAGGCATCCTTCTCCTTCCAGGAGAGCAGCTTCCACTGCTGGCTGCATAGCACCAGGTACTCTCTTGCTGGGCATGTTCTGCACATCCGCCATGAGCTCTGTGCAGTATGAGTAGGTGGTCTGAGGTATCTTGGTGGGTTGCCCATCAAACTTGTCCTTGAGTTGGCATTTAGCCTTGGTGAGGATGGGCTTGGTGATGCCCGCCTCGCTGATGTTCAGCTCAGGGTGCTTCTGGATATAGTCCTGCATAATTTCCTCATACTTCTTCCCCTGCTCCAGGGCCTTAGGAATCCATTTCAGTCTCTTTTAGTCTGATAGCTGAGATCACTGCTTCCCCAGGGAGTCCTTCACATCCTTCGGAATGGCATCTGGCTGCACTTTGAGATACACCTTCTTCTCATGGGTGTACTACAGTTGCTGTGGGGTTTGAAGTTTCTCGGGGATGTTCAACTTCTTGGCATTCTGTATTAGATTGGGGTGGTCCCCCCTGAATCGAGCCAGGTTTCTCTCAACCCCCTGTTTCTCCCTCTGGAAGTCCTGAATATATTTCATCTTCTTCTTCTCCAGAAGCTTCTTGTATTTCTTGGACATAGAGTTTTGATCAGGTCGAGGCTGTTCATGTCAGGTTGAAGCAGAAATAAGGGCTCAGAGGCCTCTTTGGGAAGTCTGGGTGTTTGAGTTTTTTGCCTTTGTAAGAATTTTTAACATTTTTAGCATCTAGGATCAATTCTGTCAAGTTAGGAACTTCTTCACCTCATTAGAAATCTCTAACCATTTGAGTTTTCACATCTCCAGAAAAGTCTTTCAGTGCTACTTTTTCCCAGTCCATGTGTGACTTGGGGGTTTTGAACGTGGAGCTGTCATTGGATGAAAGGTTGTTCTTCATGCATTGCAGCAAAGTCAGCATATCTTCCTAGGCTCAGCAGTCTTCTTGGCCTTTGGGGGCAGCCATTTCCAGGTCTGTGGGGGAGTCTGCTCTTCCGTTTATCCTCCAGCTGCTCAGCCACCACTTCAGTTGTGCTGGCTGGGCAACCCAGGATGAAAGTTACCTCACCCTTTAGAAGACATACCAGTCTTCACTCAAGCAAGCTGAGAAGTGATGGACTTTCTATCCCAACCCTCCCAAAGGGGAGGGCAGCACAGGTCCACACTCTCAGAGAAACCCAGCCAAGACCCTAATTAGACTTAATGGGTTAGTGAGGATGGAAGTGAACTCCTCCTCTTCTTCCTAACTCCCTATCCCAGCTCCTATAGCCTGAGCTCCATGGTGTGCCCACTCTCCTTCCCACAAAAGACTGCTCCCTGTTCCTGTGTGCAGCAAGCACCTGCCCTCTGCCCTCCTTCCCCCACTATACCCCCCCCAAAAAAAACTCCTTGGAGCACCCACCCAGTGGGGGTGCCAGGCTGAAAAGCCTACACTTCATTTTTTAAAACTCATTGTAACTGAAATGGTTTATTGCAAAATAAATGTATTATCAAAAAATAAAATTGTTGTGGATTAGCTTCATACAATAAAGACAAAAACACTGTAGCAAGAGCATTCAGGCTAATCTCTATATAAAGTGTTGGCAAACTATTGCCTGCAGACCAAATCTAGCCCACAACCTATTTTTGTAAATAAAGTTTTATCAGAACACCGGCACTTTCTTTCATTTATGAGTATTGTGTATGGTTGCAACAGAGACCATATGACCCACAAAGCCTAAAATATTTACTATCTGGCACTTTAAAAAAATATTTTCTGACCCCTGCTCTATCTGCAACACAGCAGGGCTGGTCAGCCTCTATTTCCAGTACATATTTTATATTGACCTAATCCATAGTTTCTCAACCTCAGCACTGTTGATATTTCAGGCTGGATAAGTCTTTGTTGTGGGGAAAATCTTCCTGTGCATTGTGGGATGTTTAGCAGCATTCATGATCTCTGCTCGCTAGGTGCCATTAGCACCCTCCCACTTTGAATGATCAAAAATGTGTATAGACAGTGCCAAATATCCTCTGGTGGGAAAAATAACCCCTGGCTGAAAATCACTGACCTAACCTATAATTTCCCACTGATCTCAAAAATTGGGACATGGCAGTGTCATGCAACTTCAGGCTGTGGTGTAATCCATATGACAACAGGCCAGTACTCCAAGTGGCCAGCAGAAGCAAAGCAGTGTGGAGTATTTTTCCCACCACCTTCCAAGGCTAGTGGGCATTAGGTGTCTCTAGTCTCTGCTGAAACACACATTATCACATCATTGAGTATCCTACACTCTGTCCTTGGAAAGGTTGTGTTAGTTCCTTTGTGTTTGGAAAAGGTCAGGAAATGAGGAATGGGTTATTGTTCATCATTTTTTAGATTTAACTGTGTGTTAAGGTGATAACTTGGTTCACTGCCTGTGTATCGTACACACTGCTACAGAAGATTATGGCAGAGGCTTTAAGTATAAAGTGGAGATCTAAAACATGTGAGACGAATGGATCAATAAGCAATACATAATAAATCCACTACAAGATTTCTATCTTTCTAAGTCTTTGGATTCCTTCACCTATATCATACCAAGAAACTTTTAGCATCACAACTTTTTTTACTCTGACCCCCTTATTGAGTCCAGCTGAATAAACAATTAGAACCACATCCACATTCTTAAGGTAGAACAATGAAATTAGAATCTCCTAGTAAGTGTTTCTTAAACAATGAATTCAGCCTGATCTAGTATGTTGTCCTGCTTTTGTTGGTATAGCACCTATTGAACCGATTCCGATTCTTGCCTATATACATTAGTAAATTTACAATTTGCCAACTGAAGCCTACCATAACCTGATTCTAATTTAGGTGTGGCAATAATCAGAAGTAGTGGGTTAAGATTGCAGTCCCCAACCCCCGGGCCATAGCCCTGTACCATCTGTGGCCTGTTAGGAAAACAGGGACATGCATCACTGCCTGAATTCCACCTCCCCCCACTGCCTCCCTCCACCCCTGTCCATAGAAAAATTGTCTTCTATGAAACTGGTCCCTGGCGCCAAAAGGCCAAAAAGGTTGGGGACTGCTGGGCTAAGAAGTCAAGAGAATTCTTTCCCCTTTTCAAGGTAACACTCTAGGTAAGGTAGTTACAGTGTCTTCAAAGAATGAAGGACAGCCTCATCAACCAGGAGAGGAAGGAAGCTTCTATGGGGTTTAGAGTACTGAGTTATATGAGTCCTACCATATGTTCCCATTCCAATTCTTGGGATCCCACTCTCTCCTAATCTAAATATAACTTTTATGTAAAATATCTGGTAAGTCAATGTTATTATGCAGCAGCCTAAGAAAATGTGAGTTTTGTTTTCAGCAATCTCAGCCCAGTAGCTGGAAGTGATAAGATATTCCTTGAATAAAATCATAGAAATTTCACAAATTTTTGTTTTTGTCTTGATACAAGACATTAAGACTTTGAAGTTGCTCTTCTGTTTTCTTTAAGCTGTCAAGTTCAGCTAGCACGAGCTAGGTTATACTGCAAATTTTGAATTCCTTAAGACTTTCATATTATTCTCTTAGGTTATTAAGTATGGAATGTCCAGTTTCCTTAAGTACTAAGCTTGACCGTTGCTATCTCTGACATTTCACTTTGACACTTCTTGTTTTGTTTTTTTTTTTAATTATGAAGGTACATCCTCGTTCTTTCAAATGACTGTTTTGGCTTGTGATTATCTTTCAAATTTTTTTAAGAGCAATTTCTGCGAAAACAGGGATAAGTCAAAAATTCGTGTTATTTCTGAATTTTAACAGCTTTATGGAGATCTAATTTATATACCATAAAATTCATTGATAATAAGTGTACAATTAAATGCTTTTTAGTAAATTTATAGTTTGCAAACATCACAAAAAATCCAATTTTAGGACATTTCCCTTACCCCAATAAGACCCCTCATGTCCATTTCCAATCTTCATTCTTACACTCAGCCCCAGACAACCACTACCTAATTTCTCTCTATATAGATTCACCTATTCTGAACATTTCATATAGATGGAATCATACAATCTATAGTCTTCTGGGTCTGGCTTCTTTCACTTAGCAAAATGTTTTTGAGGTTGGTCTGTGTTCTAGCCTGCATCAGTACTTTGTTCCGTTTAACTGCTGAATAAAATTCCACTGTATAAAAATGCCACAATTTGTTTATCCCTTCTTCAGTTGATGGGCATTTGGATTGTTTCTGGGTTTTGACTATTATCATTAATACAGTTATGAACATTTGTATACAAGTCCTTGTATGAACATTGTTTTCATTTTTCTTGGATAGATAGTTTTTCCAAAGTTGCTGTACCATTTTACACATGCACCACAGTGAATTAGGGATCCTATTTCTTTACATCTTCACTAGCACTTGTTAATGTCTGTCTTTTTATTGTAGCCTTTCTTGTATGTGTGAACACACATCTCATTGTGGTTTTTATTTGCATTTCCATAATGAATAATGATGTTGAGTACTTTTTCGTGTACTTGTTAGCTATTTGTATGTCTTTTTCGGTGAAATATCTACTCCAATATTTTCCTCATTTTTAATTGGGTTATTTATCTTATCATTGAGTTTTAAGAGTTCTTTATATATTCCAGGTATATGACTTTTATCAGATATATAATTTGCAAATACTTTCTCCCAATCTCTAAACTTTCTCTCCATTTGTAACCTAAATTTTATGCTTTCAATAGTATAATTCTCACCAATTTTTGGATTTTGTTCATGGAACATACCAAATTTGAAGAAAATTGGAATCGATGAGAAGGTGTGCTTTAGTAGAGCTCTGTTTCTAAGATTTGAAGTTGAAAGGGCAATTGCAGCTGTCCAATAGCTGAAGATAATTTAATTACTTTAGCAAGTTTATAAAATTGCATCTTGACCATCAACTTGCACCTGGAGAGAAAAATAAAGAAACAATATACAATATGCTTAAATATGATCCTGAAAAACCAAATCAATACATTTAATACACATTTCTACCACTGGTTTAATTTCCAGTAGCATTGAAAATTGTTTTACCTTGATTATCTAGGAATTGGAAATCAAAACATAAGAGCATATTTTCCAACCTGATAAACTGAGTTGTTTTTTTTTTAGATAAGCATTCTTACTTCAAAAGGAAGGTAGTATTTGTAGATTCTAATTTTACAAGTGAAATGTAAATCATTTTAACATTTTATCTGCATCTGGCTGATTTTATCAATGTAAAATAAAGCAGGTGGCTTAATTCAGGCAAATGTTTATTGAGCAGCTGTTAAATGAGGCCCTGTGCTAGGTGTGACAGGTAATATAGAGATGAGAATAATTGTTCCCTTGTGGTCTACTAAACAAGGTAATCAATTACCTAAGTGGGGAGATGTGCAGGACAATTTTATAAGAGTTGCTACTGATAAGCTCAATTCCACATTCTACTAGAGAAGAGAGAAACTGCGTAAGAGGATATAAGAATGTAATTCTTTTTGTTTCAGTTTTGGCTGAGTTCCCAAAGACGGAGAAAAAACAGTAAATTCCAAATCCATTCACGTGCCAGAGTGAGGCACTGGACTTGCAAAGAGGATGGAGCAAAAGTAATGTTTTTTAATCCTTAGCACATCGTTTATCTTGAAGACACATAATTGGCTTCAAAGCGGCCACTTTGCTTCACATGAGCCTCTGGAGTTTGGGATACTGATGTTTGACACTCGCAGAGAGTAGTCCAGAGGGAAGTAACTGCGACTAATGCTGACTCTGCCTGACAGCAGAGTGAGAGAGGATTGCATTGAAAGTGAGATGCACTTTCCTCCACACAGGACGGTGGAGCAAGGGTGCTTGAGTTTTCCCCTGGGCCAATGGAAGGATGGAGTTGGAACTCTGCCCACAAGGATTTAATCCTTTCTGCTCTTCTACCTTAGAGTAGCGGTCCCCAACCTTTTTGGCACCAGGGACCGGTTTTGTGGAAGACAATTTCTCCACGGATGGGGAAAGGGGGTCCATGGGGACATGGGGTGGGGGTGTGTGTGCAATGACGTACGGCCCGCAGCCTGGTTCCTAACAGGCCGTGGACTGGTACCGGGCTCGGCCAGGTACCGGGCTCGGCCAGGGGGTTGGCAACTGCAGCCTTAGAGCCTTTCCACACTTCCCTCCAGAGGCTGAGCAAAGGGCCTACGTTGTTTCAAGTTTTCCCCTTCACGTGGGCAAGAGATGGATACTTGTTTTCTCCAGTGATCATGGGCCTAATGATCCACAACTGTGTTAACCCCTTTTGCCATTTTCAGGGATGGCAGGAGAAAGAATCCACAAACTAGGAGATTCATAACTAGAGCAGAATGTGGCCCAAACACCTGGCAATCATTTTCATCATTCTCATTCTTTACCTGGACCATCCCTGCTGATGGAGCAAGGCTTACTCGATCCGATGGACATGGCTTCTATTTCTCTTGACATCATCTACCTCTAGACAGTCGTAAAGGATGGTAGATGGTTTATTCCATCCAATATTTCTCTCATAGCTAAGAAAATTATTAATAGATAGATAATGCAGTGTCTATACACAGTTGGGGAGACTTAGGAACCTTTTACAGGCATCAAAATGAACATTTCTCTATTTGTCACCATTCACAACTATTGAATCTTTGTCCATTTGTATGGTTTCTACTGGGGCTCTCCATTCCCCCAACCCACATCATCAGCATCTCTCTACTTAGTTATTCCTATTCAGAGTCTTTCACCTTTATCTCTAACATAGCTTGGTTTGAGAACTTAATTTTTTTTAAGGTACTGTGACCAAGTGAATTTATAACCTGAAGAAGGCATTACATGATGATTTGAATTTGGCATTGAAACACACGGAAGATATCTTGTGATTTACTTACATTTACATACTGACATTAATACATTAACTGCCATGTGAGTTGTATTTAACTCAGGCTAGTTTTGAGCCCAGGGCTGCCTGAAGCAAAACCCCGCAGCTGGTTCGTGAAAATCTTACTTGTTGATGTTCTTATTGTTACAATTAATATTGATGATTTAATTCTAAAAAAGTGGACTGTGTTACACGTAACTCACACACAGAAAACAATAAAAAATAACAAATTAGAAAGGATCGTTTTGTTTTAATAACACACCCGTGGCCCCAGGGTAAAAATGTTTTTCTAGTGTGGCAGTCAATGTGTTAATGAGATATAGCTTAAATCTTGACAGACAAAAGAACCCAGCAGCAGGCTTTGGGAAATATTTTTTCAATTAGTAATCCATTTTATTTATACAAGGGGAGGATTGAATATGTACATTTTATTGTTTTACCTCCAGTTTTGAGAGGGTGAGCATTGTTTTTTGCTTGTTTCATGTTTATCCTGCCCGTGTTTGAAAATAAATATTCATATTTCCTCCTTTTTTTACACAAAAGTTAGCATATGCACTATATTATGCCTTGACTTTTTTTACTTAATATTAATAATATATTTTAGAGTTTTTAGCATATCAGGACATAAAAAGCATATTCAATCTTTTTATAGTTGCATAGCATTCTATTGTATGGATGTGTCATAATTTTTTAAACCAATCTCTAATTGACAGACATTGGGTGGCTGCCAAACTTTTACTATTACTGTTGCAGCAGAATTGACCGGGAATAGACCGAGGCGCACACAGAAATATGGCAAAACAGGTTTATATATGCCGGCGGGCCCAGAGGGGGATTTTTCCTCCCAAATTCTGAGTCCCGAATAAAGAACGTATCAGTCTTTTATACATTTTGCTTGGGACACAGTTAATGAGTGAGGAAGTGGGGCATGGTTACAATGAGGTCAATCTTTAGTGAGGGCAGGGTCCGGAACCACCTTAGTTCCAGGTACAGAGTTCCTATGGAATGTCTTCCTGTCTTATCTCACCTTAGCAGGAGTTGTTGCAAGCGGTTTATAGCTGCTTAGGGAAGACAATGGGGTAGAGCCCTGGCAGTGGAATTTTCCACTATATTACCAAAAACAACCAGCTACATTAAACAACCTTGCATATACATTTTCTTACATATGTACATGCATGCATGTGTGCATGTGTGCATAAGTACCTGTCCTGAAGTAGAATTCCTACGTCCAAATTGGATGTGTAATTTTGATGATTATTACCAAATTGCCTTTCATAGGAGATATACTATTTTTCACTGCAAATGTATATGAGTGCTTGTTTCTTTATGAAGAGGGCCATAGTTTTCAATGAACCCAGTTGTTTTTTTAACTAAAAACAAAAACAACCAACCAACAAACAAAAAAATCTCCTAGTTTTACAGTCCCTCAGCCAGAATCAGGCTTTATTTTTTTTCCCTGTGTAGGCAAGTTCATTCTTCCAATTTGCAGACAGGCTAATCCATGTACATAGTTTTTTTCTAAATATAGGCCTTAAGTTATTACATTTTGAAACATCTTTTTTTCTGGTTTCTGCTAAAATTCCTGTTTACATGATACATTTACTTTTAACTATTAAATATTACTTCTTAAAAATTTGAAATATTTGATCTATCAGGATGGAGTGATGGTAGCTCCCCATGGAGAGAGGGACTCATGTTAATGCACCCTACAAAATAATTTTACTTCTTTATTCAAAGAATAAGAGCTCCTTGAGGCTAAACATCACATTTGACCTTACTGTCAGAAATATTACCAGTTTGTGAAATACAAAGAACTAAAAATCCTTACACATTTATAATTTATGTTTTTATGTTTTACTACATAACTAAAAATTATGTAAAATATAAAACCACTCATTTAGTAAAAGATATTTTAGATAATTTGCCCATAAAGAAAAATTAATTTGCTATTTCAGAGAAAAAGAGGAAAACAAGCTTGGTGATACTATTAACATATTTTGCTTTTAAATAATGACACGAGGTTGATAAAAAATTTATAAAAATGTTTTGATATATAACCCCATTTGGCCAAGCAGAATTTGGAGACCTTCTTAGGTATAGTGTCATAACAATAACTACAATAAGTCTCATTTTTATGATACTTTACAAAGCACTTCCATGTACATGGTAATAACTCCAGATGCCATTGGTTATATATACCAGGTATTTTAATAAGCCACGCACTGGAAAATATTAATCTCTTTTCACCCAAGATGAGAGAAACAAAAATACATTATTTGTTTAAAGTCAAAAAGCCAGTGAGTGGTAAATCATAGAGACAGAATGTTGGCTGCCAGAGGCTGCAGGGAGGGAAGAATGGGGAATATTGGTTAATGGGTACAAAGTTCAGTTTTGCAAGATGAAAAGAGTTCTGGAGATGGATGGTGGTGACGGTTGCATAACAATATAAATGTACTTAATAGTACTGAAGTGTGAACTAAAATAAAATCTTAAGGCTCAACCCCCCCACTGGCTGACTGGAATGGACTCCCTCGTGGCCAAAGGAATATCCTAAAACTAAATTACCTGCGTGGAGGAGGGAGGTCAGACATACCTTATCATGCCCCCCTCCCTTCTTGGAGGCATCCTTTGTAACCCATTAACAGGCCTAAGGGTGTTCAAGACAAACTTGTGGGTCCTCAATTCACACAAGGAATACATGTCTGGTGGCTTATCTCTAATAAACGGCTCCTTATATTAAAACATTCCAAGCCTTTAGAGAAACCTTCATGTCTTTAACCAATTACAAGTCAAAGAATCTTTAAACCCACCTATAATCTGTAAGCCCCCACTTTGAGATGGCCCACCTTTTCGGGCCAAATCAATGTATGCTTCCCACGTATTGATTTATGACTTTACCTGTAACCCCTGTCTCCCCAAAATGTATAAAACCAAACTGTAACCCAGCCACAGCGAGTCCACTTGCTCAAGGCTTCTTGGGCGTGGCTCCGGGTCATGGTCCTCAAATTTGGCTCAGAATAAATCTCTTTAAAATTATTTTACAGGGTTTGGCTTTTTTCCCATAAACGGAAATGTACACTTGAAATGCTTAAGACTGTAAATTTTATGTTATGTGTATTTTACCCACAATAAAAAAAATGGGATAAAAAGTCAGTAAATGGCGGGGCTTGAATTTGATTTTATTTCTGTCCAACATTTTCTTTCTACTCAGAGCACTTATCATCCTTATATTACACATGAAGGTACTAAGGCCTAGAAAGACTGAATTCACTTAAACCGCACACCTATCAAGTGGCAGAGTTGGAGTTTAAGCTAACGGAAGTGATGTAGCAGCCATAGGTTTAGCACAGGAAGTCAAAATAAAACTAAGGGCTCCGCTAAGCACTACAGGTTAATGACATTTCCTGTCAGGGCCTCAATTTACTCAGTTGTAAAATAAATGGACTGATATAAATCAGAGTTTTTTTTAAAAGT
This sequence comes from Propithecus coquereli, assembly GCF_000956105.1. Taxonomy (NCBI): domain Eukaryota; kingdom Metazoa; phylum Chordata; class Mammalia; order Primates; family Indriidae; genus Propithecus; species Propithecus coquereli. The sequence goes on along the minus strand of NW_012141969.1, from coordinate 2,418,427 downwards.
CAATGTTTTTAACCATGACTAACAGTAAGAAATGTTTTGTATTGACCCAGTATACACACACCACCAACACCACCACCACTTTGCCTAGGTTGGGATTCCCAGACACAGATCTTGAGATAGGGATTTGAATGCAAGTGATTTATCAAGGATATTATCCCAGGAGAAACCGGCATTAGAGTAGAAGAAACAGAGAGAGGAGGAAAGGGGTCGAAATCAAGGAAGGGTGAGATTTCAGGTGAAGTCCTAGCCTTGGCCTTATTCCACAGGGGCTCTGGAGCATGAAACACTTTGCAGAATTTGACCAGCCTTGAGGCAAGAGAGCTGGGCTTTCATACTTCATTACCATTCAATCACTGGTTATAGGGAACCCCAGCAGGAGGTAACCTCCCAGGCATTTCAGCTCATGGTACTTGTGGTAGCCAGTCCCCAAAGTTGGCCCCCGATGATCCCTACCTCATGGTATTCACACCTTTGTGTAGTTCCCTCTTACCCTATACCATAGTTGGTCTGTGTGACCAATAAAATACAGCAGAAATGATGGTATGCCACTACTGAGATTAAGCTATAAAAGACCATCCATCTTGGATTCTCTCTTTCTTGGATCACTGGATCTGTGGAGGAGCAAAGTCCCATTTTATGAGCAGTTCTATGAAGAGGCCCATGATATGGACTCTCATGACAAAAAACTGAGGCTTCCAGTCAACAGCCAGCAAGGAACAGAGGCCTGCCAATAACCACATGAGTTTGAAAGCAGATTCTTCAGCCCCAGTCAAGCCTTGAGATGACTGCTGTCCCAGCTGACAGCTTGAGTGAAATCTCATGAGAGACCCTGAGCCAGAACCACCCAGCTAAGTTGTTCTTGGATTCCTGACCCTCAGAAACTGTGTGAGATAATAACAATTTGTTATTTTAAGTCACCAGGTTTTTGAAAAATTTGTTATGCAGCTACAGATAAATAATACAATACATTGGGCTAATGTGGCTCCAATAGCTGAAGGGTAGTTCTCTGAAGAACAGGAGGGAAGATCGTGTAGGAGAGAAGTACAAACATGCTGGGGGTGGGCAAAACCAGTGGAAGAAACCTGAGGTGATGTAGGTAGAGCGTCCATCATGTCTTCTATACCCCTAAAACAAACATTTCATGAAATAACATTTACTCTTATTACACGCAATGCACTCTGCTATTTTCTATTTTATTTATTCTTACTTGTTTCTTAAATGCTGGAACAGAGCTCTTAAATTCATTTCATAATCTGCTAACAGATTGTGACCTGCAATTGCAAGCAGCGAACTTAATTATCTTTAAGGTCCCTTTTAGAGCTACACTTCTGTAATTAGAAGATAGCACAGTATTATTACAATGATAACAATATTTAGTGAGCATCCACTATGCCAGAATTGCTTCAAATACTTCACATATACTGTCTTGTATGAAGACTATGAGGTAGGTATTATTAATATAGATGTGAAGACTGGTGAGTGCCAGAGGCCAGGAGGGAACTCGGGCAGTCAGACTCCAAAATCTATTGTCAAGAGTGAAGGCTCCTCTATCAGACTATTTGGGTTCAAATCCTAATTCCAATGGTTGATCAATAAATGTTTCCGATGATGATGATGATATAACCCAATTATTGGAAGCCATCAGTTCACTGATGGGGATAATTCTAACAAAAGGCCTTTTAAGGCCAGGGTTGTATACATCAACATCAACTGAATTCAGCAGTAAACTCACTGATAATCAGCTCAATGTTCTGTATTGCTTCAGCCACCCTGGCCCAGTCTTCCCCTTAAATGTAGTCACTCATGCATTTCAATAAGATGGGTCTCTGGCCTAGGTTATATAACATCTATATAATTTAATGTTTATAGTACATTTTATTATAACTTGATAGAAGGAATTTCAACATATTCATTTTTATGTATTGATTATTAGTTAAAATACATTCAAATATAATTCTCTAATAAATGAATGTAACTAAAATAGACTAGTCACCATTATCTAGAAAGTATTCCTACTGGAGTCAGTGAATATTAATTAACCTTTGGATTTCAAAAATAGGGTCAATAAACATGATATAATTGACTAAAAATGATAACACTGTGTGTTAATCTGGGTACCTGGAACTATCATCTTTCAGCTAAATTCTTCTGAGCCAAGTCTCCATCAATTATACCTTTCATATCACAGGAATACAGTATTTATCATAGACATTGGAGTCAGCATAAAAGCATTACATCTTTTTAATAAAAGATTCTCAGTAATCAAAGATTTATACACCTTCAAAATGAATTATCTAGAGCTGGAAACAGATAGGGGATACGTGTTAGGAGGATGTTTCAGCAGCTACTGTGTGGCAAAGTGACATGGAGCCTTCGGAAAGAAGGCAGAAAGAAAAAAAGGATATAAGTCCCACTTCTGATGCTGCTACATGATTATAGATTATAGGGAACAAGAGTGACTACAACCTAGCTTGGAATACTGTTAGCGGGGGCAAAATAGTCTTCTCATGTCACCTACTTTTTGAAATATAAAAGTCATTTTGAATATGTTGCTAAAAAGGGAGTTACAAAGGGTGTCGTGCCTCCCCCAAAGCAAATATTGATCTAGATATCTTAAAAAGTTAACAGTTCAAAAGAAAACTTTTTGTAATTATAAAAGAAATACATGCCTTTACGGAACATTTAGTAAATGCAGAAAATGCGAAGAATAAAAGAAAAATTGTCAAAATGATGAGATATTGGCTCCTGAAGTAATAATTATTAATAGTTA
>NW_012141969.1:2403513-2413602 GCF_000956105.1 Propithecus coquereli | reverse complement strand
TTATACATATAATACTGCTTATAAAAAATCAAGTGAGCATTTTCAGAGGTGATATTCCTTCCTAATACCATTCAGAAATTGTCATGTATGTTTATCTTGATTTTTTTTCCTATAAACACTAATATGTTTTATGATTATAATCACAAAAGTAGGATATTATAATTCTCTTCTGCAACTTACAAGTAAAAAATTGTGTATAATGTATTTTACCTCGTGGAAATTTTGTTTTAAGTAGGCCAATGCCTTATCCATTAGGCAACTGGGGAAATTTTGTTTTAATACAGTTAAATGTATATAATATTTAAATACAATATCATATAATTCTATAGTATGGATACGCTAAAATCTATTTTATTGTTTGTCTTTCCCCGTGGAGTGCAAGCTCCCTGAGGATAGGGAACTTGGGTTTTTTTTTTTTTTTTAGCTCACAGCTATATCCCTAGTGCTTAGAAAAGTACCTGGCAAAATAGTAGAAGTTCAATAATTTTGTAGAATGAATGAATATATGGCAAAACGCTATTGATGGATATTTGAATTATTTCCGTTTTTCACTATTCCAATAACAAATTTTGCAATCAGTCTCTTTGCATATATATTTTGTACATGTATTTATTTTGTGGGGCAAATTTATAGAAAAGGAATTACTGGGTCAAAGAGCAAAAACAAAATTGAACAACTCCAACCCCTCTCAGATTCCTCCCAACATTTTCAGGAAGTCCCCAGTGTGAAGAGAGGTGGCAGCTGTATTTACAAACCCTGTCTTTCTGGCTATCATTGCGTTCTTCCATTGTAAGTCTTAGGAATGTAGTCTTGTTGCTAAGTGGCATTGGCCTTTTCCTCCTTTTTAGCTTATTCTGTTTAGGGGAAGTTGTCTTGAGTCTTTTATGTTTCCTCATCATGTTCTGAGCCATTCAACTGTCATTCTGCTGAAATGAGAACAGTAGCTTTTGTCTCTTCTATTTTTTGTTATGCAGGCTATATTGGCTACAAAACATTGTGCTCCGATATCTTTATGAATTTTTTTCTAATCTTGCTTTGTTGAAAACATTTCCTTAACCCCTAAGGCTCAGGGTAAATCCCTATGGAGGAAAGGTGAGGACCTGCAATCATTCATTCTATATCTATATCAAGCTGTCCTCAGAACAACCCTAACCCTCTGACACTACCCAAGGCTCCTTGAGCTAGGTTTGCAAAGCTCAGTTCTTTCCCATCTTTGGTTGAGTGCTGATCTCCTGAGTGGCTTTTGCAAACATACCCTTGGCAGGTCTAGTCTCAGCCCTGTAGACATTTCTGAATCCCAGGGTAAAAGTCTTTTCGGGTGCTCAGGTAGGGATCCTGGAAACATTCAGACATACTAGTAAATATAGAAACATATCTAAATGGACATATGCTCTTATTTAATATCAGCAAGTTTTCAAAGTAGTTCAAGGTCTACCCCCTTAAATTCCAAAGCGGTAATATTTTAATCTTTTGGGTGGAGGGGCTCCCTTTATAGAATATTCTTTTCTGATTATAAATGTAATATATGATCACTTAGAAGTTTTGAGAAATAAAGGAAGTATAAAAAAGAGAAAATGAAATCACCTATAACCTCATCACCCAGAGGCACCACTGTGGAAATTTTATACACATTTCTTCCAATCTCTTTTCTATGGTTTTATATAGTTAAGGCCATATTGCATATGCATGTTTTAGTTGTTTGCCTTTTTCTTAATATTATAACAAAAATTTTCCTTTCTGATTAAAAGAGTTCTTCATAAACACACTTGCTAAAAACTGTATGCTAGTCCAATGTTTGGATATACCATATATCAGGGTTATGTGTTTTAAAAGCTGTCCTATAAATTGACTAAGACTAGTAGTCAGTCATATTTTCCTTTGTCACCCAGATCTACTCATTCCTGAGGGCCGTCTATTTTATTTATGGACAATTTCTTTTATCTGTTCAGGAGTTTTCAATCCAAGCTGGGGCATCTGGGGAGCTTTTAAAAAGTCCTGATTGCTGGGGCCCCACCACAGACCAATTCAACCAGAATCTCCGGGAGATGGAGTCCAGGAATTCATACATCTTAAAGCTCTCCAGTGAATTTTAGTGTGGCCAGAGTTGAGATGCACTGCTCCAGTTGCTCCTCTCCAGCCCACTGCCACATCCCTAGGTTAGGCCATTGCAATTACCTTCTAACTCTTCTTCTGCTTCTAGTCTCTCTGCTCAGCAACCTCTTACCCTTCATACTGCTTCCCAAGTTACTTTCCTAAAATGTCACTCTTCTCCTGAGAGACTCTGCACTGCTCCCTACTGCCTACGCTAGAGAGTCTAACTTGGCATGAGCCAGGCCTTCTGCCACCACAGCCCAACCTACATTTCTGTATACTTTCCTACTCTAGGTCCTTGTTGTAGTCTGTTTTCTGTTGCTTATAACAATACCTGAAACTGGGTAATTTATAAAGAAAAGGAATTTGTTTCTTACAGTTATGGAGACTGAGAACTACAAGGCTAAGGGGCCACATCTAGTAAGAGCCTTCTTGCTGGGGGGGACTCTTCAGAGTCCTGAGGCAACACAGGGCATCATGTGGTAAGAGGGCTGAGCATGCTAACATGCTAGCTCAGGTCTCTCTTCTTATAAAGCCACCAGTTCCCCTCCCATGATAACCCATTAATCCATGAATAAATTAATCCATGCATGAGGGCAGAGCTATCATGATCCAATCACCTCTTAAAGATCCACATCTCAATACTGCCACATTGGGAATTAAGTTTCAGTATGAATTTTGGAGGAGACATTCAAACCATAACAGTCCTCTAGTGTGTCTGGCCACTTTTCTGAGTGAGCTTTCTGCTTTTCTTCAAACTACCTTTGTTCATGCCGTTTCTAGTCTGTAATAATCTCCTTCTCCAGTCCTCAAAGACCATCCTTATCTTACTCATACTTCAAGGCTCATTTCAAATATTAATATCACACCCTTATTCAACCAATTGACAATCATCTATTGAGAGACTACTATGCACCATTCATTTGTTCAACAATTTTCTTGAGTTCTACTATATCTAAGTGCTGATAAGACAACAGTGAACAAAACGGACAAAAATACCTTCACCTGCATAGCTTACATTTTCATGGGAGACACAGGAAAAAAACCCAAGCCCATAGATAAGAAAATGTTAGATAAGTGCTATGCAGAGAATGAGAACAGATAGTGACCGAGTGGCTATTTTTGTCTGAAATGGCCTCTCTGAGGAGGTGACATCTATACTGAGATCTGAATGGCAGGAAGGAAGGGACCAACCATTCAGAGTTTAGGAGGCAAAGCATTCCAAAGAGAGGACCAGCCAGTCTGAAGACCCTTAGGTAGAACAAATCCCGCTTGTTTGAAGAACAGAAAGAAGGCCAGAGCAGCAGAGTACTCAGCCAAAAAGCATTGGCAGAGAAAGTCAGAGGCAGCTCATGTATACTTTCTAAGCTAAGGTGAAGAGCTGAAATGTGATTCCAAGTGCAATGCTGAAAAGCCACTGGAGGATTTTAAGCCAAAGAGTGACACGATATGGTTTGTGTTTGAACAAGATCACTCTGGTTGTGCGTGAACAACAAATTGAGGGGATGACAGTAGTAGCAGGGACCAGGTAGGTACTTTGGTGGCAGTCCAGTTCTCCTAGAACTACTTGCTGAATTTAAAGCAAACACAAAGCAAAAGCTTCCCTTGCTCTTAGGCAAAAGATTAAAATTCTCAATATTATCTAAAAAGATCTAGATGGGCTGACCTCTCCCCAACTTCCTGTATACCTTCTTTCCTTCCTGCTTTTTAGCCTTGCTAATCTTCCTTTTAGTTGTCCAAATGCACCACTCCTTCAGGCTGCAGGACCTTTGGACTTGCTGTTGGTTATATATTATTTCTGTGTGCAATAAAATACACGTAGCATAAAATTTACCACTTTACCTATTTTAAAGTTACATTAAGCACATTCACACTGCTGCACAACTATCACCACTATTTAGCTCCAGAGCTTATTTATCATCCCAAAAGGAAACCCCATACTCATTAAGCAATGAATCCCTATTAGGGTTAGTCTCTGGTAACCACTAACCTGCTTTCTATCTCTATGGATTTGCCTATTATGGATAGTTCACATACATGGAATCATACATATATGGCCTTTCGTGTCTGGCTTCTTTCACTGAGCACGTCTTCAATGTTCATTCATGTTGTGATAGGTATCAGTATTTCATCCCTTTTTATGACTGAATAATATTCCACAGTATGGATATGCCACATTTTGTTTATCCATTTATCAGCTGATGGATATTCATTCGTTTCCACCATTTGGCTATTGTGAATAGTGCTACTGTGAATATTCACTTGCAAGTTTTTGTTTGAACACCTATTTTCAGTTCTTTGGGGTATATATCTAGAAGTGGAATTGCTTGGTGATATGGTAGCTATGGTTTTATTTTGATCAACTGTAGAACAACACTGTGTTAGTTTCCGGTGGCAGCTGTAACAAAGTACCAAAAATTGAGTGGCTTGCAACAACAGAAATTTGTTCCCTCATAGTTCTGGAGGCTGGGAGTCTGAAATCAAAGTGTCAGCAGGGCCATCCTCTCTGAGACTTGGGGTAGAATCCCTCCTTGCTTCTTTCTAGCTTCTAGAGGTGACCATCCGTCCTTGGCATTCTTTGGCTTGCAGCTGCATCACTCCAATCTCTGCTTCTATTGTCATATGTCCTTCTCCCTGTGTGTCTCTGTGTCTCTTCTTCTTTAGGAATCCGCACTTAAAAGTCCTTGAATTAAGGGCCCCTACTACTCCAGTATGGCCTTGTCTTAATTTAAATAATTATATTTGCAACAATCCCTTTTCCAAATAGGGTCACATTCTCAAGTACTGGGTTTAGGACTTCGACATATCTTTAGGGGGTGACACAATTCAATCATGACAGACTGACAGATATTACTGTGCATCTGAATCCTGTGGAAATCTTGCTAACATGGGCTTGGAGTGGGGCTTGAGTTGTGCACTTTCAACAAGCTCTCCCAGTGGATGTCAATGCTGCTAGTTCAGGAATAGTGAGACCAATATATCCTGGTTTGCCTAAGACTTTCCTGGTTTTAGCAATGAAAATCTTGAATGCAGAGAAACCCCTCAGTCCTGGGCAAACTAGGATGGTTTGTCACCCTATATTATGAACCACAATTTGAGTAGCAAGGATCTAGCTACAAGCTATGTTAATTTATCTATTAATTACATTACCAAATATTCATATTTATTTTTACATTTAAATAGTTTATTTTTGCTAGAACAGTACAAGTTTTCTAGAATCTGGACCTAATAGATATTCCAAAAATGCTCCAGACAAACTGTGAAATGGTGAGTTAGTTTAAGCTGTTGGGTGTCATATATTAACTCACCAAATTATCTACGGTGCTTAGCAGTGTCCCTGTTGGTCTGAATATTGAGATTTCCGACCCCTTTACAGAGTAATTATACATGGCCAAGACCTTTTGAAGCTAAGGATACCCACTGGGCTTGAAGTCTTCAGTATTCTTTCCTTGCTGCTGCAACAGTAGGTATCAGCCTGAGGACTGTAAAAGTGAAAGAGAACGATCCTTTCTGAAGTTGGGTCTAAGTTCATCACGGTAGGGGCAGTGGCCCTCAACTCTTGCTTCATATTAGAACCACCTGAAGAGCTTTAAAAAATGCAGAGCCCTCACCCCCACCCCATCAAATGACTGAGAATAGCTGGGATTTGGCACAGGCATTCATAGTTGTTTTAAACACCAGGTGATGCAAATGAGCACCCAGTGTTGAGAATCATTGTGCAGAGTCTCCCTTTATAACAGACACCTTGCTCAATTTGTCCCCAATCTTCTTGCACCCGCACTCATACTCCACTCCCTTCTATGCCCACACACCCTTGTTATGTTTGAGCATTTCCTTAACCAGGTTCTCCTCTTCCTCATATTCGTGTCCTGTTTATACAATGACTTCACTGATCTGAGACCAGGTATAACTCATTGGAGGTAATAATTACTGCTGTAACAACTGACCTTGGCAGTCCCAAGCCTTATTGACTCTATTTTTTACTTTTTCACAAAAGGTATCCTTAACATCACCCATGACTGACATAGCCTGTGACAGTGTTGCTGCTTTGACTGCAGATTCTCTTGGGAATCAAGCTAAATCTCCCACCTGTGTTCCTCTACAAATCAGCCACGGGAAATCTCGGTAGAATGTACATTAATTTTTATTGCACTATAATTCACATTATAAAAGTTACCCTTTTAAAGCATACAATTCTGTGGTTTTTAGAAATTCACAAAATTGTACAACTATCACCACTATGTAATTCCAGAACATTCTCGTCACTCCAGAAGGAAACCCCCTACCCATTAACAGTCATTCCTCATTCCGGCCACACCCCCACCACTACCACTAATCTATTTTCTGTCTTTATAGATTTGTCTATTCTGGATATTTCCTATAAATGGATCATTTTTTACAGTCTTTTGTGTCTGGCTTCTTTGACTTCGCATATTTTCAAGGTTCATCCATGTTGTAAGATGTATCAGTAGTACTTCATGCCTTTTAGTGGCTGAATAATTTTCCATTGTATGTACGCACCACATTTTATCTATTCATCAGCTGATGGACATCCATATTTTGGCTATTGTGAATAATGCTGCTATAAACATTCATGTACACGTTTTTGTATGGACATGTATTTTCGTTTCTCTTAGGTAGATACCTAGGAGTGGAATTGCTGGGTCATAAGGTAACTCTGTGTTCAACTTTTTGAGGAACTTCCAAATTGTTTTTAAACATTATTTTTTAACCTCCTGACGCAGCTCTCCTTTATGGGTGTGAGGTGTTTTGTACTTGCTAGGGTGGGGCAAATGATTCTCGGCCACTTTGAACATTTTTTTCTGTGTTCTATTAAACATTTTATGTGCAGGAAGAATGATGTCTCACACAGAACCTTCTTGTCATTTGGCTTCCTAGTTTCAAAATGTGAGGGAATCTAAAAAATGGAGGGGCCTACAGATAACCATTGTGGCAAGGATTTGGGGTCTCTGAGCTCCTGAGTTCCCCTCCATCCCTCCAGCTGTCTCTCCGGCCACCTGTCACAGTCTGTTCCTGGCACAGACAAGGTCTGCTTGTTGCCAAGGACATGACTACTCGACCACTTTCGTCGGAGAAGGCCCGGCCGGGTGTCCAAATGCAGAAACGTGACTGATTTGGAAACATTCATAAACCTCTCGTAGCCAGGTGCAGACATCCCTGCAAATGTAAGACCCTACTGTGTACACAGTAGAAACCTAAATGCCAGGACGGTCTGGGAGAGGTTTCCCTGAGCTCTGACCTGGCCTCTAGGCTCTCCCCTTCCTTTCCTCCTACCCTGCCCTGCCCTTCCCTTCTCCTTGCCTTGGGGTCTGAGCCTGCGCGAGATTGCGGGTGCGGGCGGCCTTCCCAGCATGCGCAGTCGCTGCCCAGCCCGGCTCCCGGAGCAGGAATCCACGGGTGCGCGCCCACGCACGCGCACGGCCTCTCCTGCGCGCTCACTGGGCCTCTCGCGGCACGCGCCCCCGCCCCGCCCCGCTCCGCCCCGCCTCTTCCCCCCTCCCGCGCGCCCGCCCGCCGCCTGCCGCCGCCGCCGCCGCCGCCGGAGCTCCGTAGTATGGCATCGAGGAGAATGGAGACCAAACCTGTGATAACCTGTCTCAAAACCCTCCTCATCATCTACTCCTTCGTCTTCTGGGTGAGTGCCCACGCCAGGCCGGCGGCCGAGCCGCTGTCCATCCGTTTGTGTGATGATGCTCTGAGAAAGGAAGGGGGGAGGAAAACCCAAACCAAAAATCAATCTCAGCCCCCTCTTTAAGAAGACAGGCGCGGGGTGCTGGGTCGGGGCTGCGGGATGGCAGGGTGTAGGTCGGGGCTTCTGGGACCCTGGACCCTGTGCAGCACAGGCTACAGGGGGCTGCGTAGTGGCGGTGACTGCAGGTTGTCGACCTTTCCAAAAAATATTTAATGCATCGATTTCTTTTTTAAGAAAGAACCCTATCGCGGGATAGGGTCAGCCCCTGGGGAAAGTTGCGGGTTTATTCGGATGTTTTCCTCGCTGGACACCCATCCGTACCCTCCCTTACCAGCCCGTTCGCGGCACCTCTTGGAGCTAACCTGTGGCCAGCTAGGAGAGGGCGCGGGAGCGCGGGGTTTAATACCAGATCCCAGTTATTCCCAACCCCTCGGGGCTGCGGGAGCGAGGCGCCGCCGGAAACCCTGTGCCTGCCTGGCTGGGCAAGGGCGACCAGAGTCCCCCAAGCGCACTGATGAAGGGCAGGCGCTGTCACCGCGTGGAGGCGCACAGAGGAGAGAGGGTCTTACATAAGCCATGGGCATCTTTGAGCTTTCTTTGCGACCCAGGAGATGATGAGTCTTTCTATCCTTTTCCTACCTCCCTCCATCCTTACACTCCCTATCTGGTCATTCTATCACTGTGTGAACCCAGTCCGCAGCGTCCTGGGGGAGGACCCTGGCCACTTGGTGACAGCGATATCGCCCCAACTCTGCTCCCTCTCTAACCAGTGCTGCCACGGGTCCTTGAAGCTCAATGCAGAAGGGTGACGTCAGCCCCTCAGCCTCGGCTGCGGGTGGGGGGGGCTGTGCGGTGCACCTCGCGGAGGGATGCGCTCTTCTGCGCGCTGGGGAGAGGGGGAGGAGGGGGCTCCAGGCTTGTGCCTTACCTCATCTTGTTTGGCAAATCCTGGAATCAGTGCAGGGCTGACACTGCAGTGATTCACTTGGAGAGGTGGGTAGCACCTAAAGACCATTCTCTCTTCTTTTTCTTTTTATGTAGATGACCCCCTTTCCCCAAGTTCCCCATTCTCAAGCCAAGCCACAGTGACCCCGCTGGGGAATGAATATTTGCCCTCTCCACTCTACGCCCCCACCCCCAATCTGGGTCATTTCAGTTTCCAAGGCAGTCATTTTGAAATCTGAAGCTCTATAGGAAAAGCCAGTCCTGCCTTTGGTGGTTTTTCTCCTCGTCCCCCACATCACCACCGCCACCACCACATATTAGCCCTAATTTTGCTTTCAAACTGGAGCACAGTGCTGTATAAGGTACCCAGACTCAGCCTGATGGTGAACCGGGCTGTTTGCAATGGTCAAGGCAGGAGCTGAGATTTATTAAGGATTAAAAAAAATCCCTAATGCCTCCTGGGGCATTTCCTTGTTACTGGTTTTGGTGATTCTTCAGGTTGGGGCAACTATGGACTCCAAGGACCAGGCATAGCAGGAACTCTGCAATGAGATAGGATAATTAACTGATACATCGCACAAGGCAAACACAGAAACAGACTTTATTTGGACTGAAAACGACACAGGTTGAAATATCTCAGTAGTGGAATTGTGAGCTACGCACAGATCATATCCTATTATGATCTGCCTGGAAAAAGCAATAACGCATGCTGATTACCGAAACTTCCCAGTAGCCATTCCTGGGAACTGGTTTAGTTTTTATGTTTCCTTAAATCTCTTTTTGTTTGACCCATTATTATTTCCTTGACTTCCTATTTGTTACTGGAGTAAATCATATGGAGGATTGTTTTAGCTTCTTGAAAAATAAGGTTTACAGTGCAGAAAAGGAATGTTCTTTCAACATCTCTGCAATGTGGTAAAGAAGAGGGTCTTCAGGCTGAGGCTTTTCATAAGAGCTCCTTAACTCTCCTTGCTTGCATCCCTCCGCACAAATCTAATTACTTAATGCCCCCAATACATCTTAAACAATCACTGCATTTTATATCCTCTGGAAGTTCCTGCTACCTGCGTTTTAATTTTTTTCTGCTTTCAAGATTTTCATAGTCTTAAATAAAATATTTACCTGGAACATTTCAATAATTTAAATTGTATTCAATAATCATTTCCTATGTCACAATCAAAAGAATGAGATCTCTTCAGAAACAAGGGTATGTTAAACAAGACATTTTCATTAATAAACCATAGTCCCAGTGCTGTTTTCCATTGTACCTTAAATGCTACTTTTTTAAAAAAGCAGCTTTATTGAGACATAATTCACATGCCATAAAAGTCACTCATTTC
>NW_012141969.1:2394362-2402629 GCF_000956105.1 Propithecus coquereli | reverse complement strand
AGTCCTTTGTATTTTCTTGATACAAGTCCCTTATCAGATATATGATTTGCAAATATTTTCTCCTATTCTCTGGATATCTTTTCACTTTCTTCATGATATCCTTTGAAGTACAAAATTTTTTTATTTTGATGAAGTCCGGTTTACCTATTTTTTCTTTTGTTGCTCATGCTTTTGGTGTCATGTCTAAGAATCCTTTGCAAAATCCAAGGTCACAAACATTTACCTATTAAATAAGGTTTATAAGAGTGATTTCTCAATTCAGTAAATGCAGTTAATACATTAATCTTTCTGTAGCACCTGGAACTATGTCTGGCACACAGTAGGTATGCAAATATTTGTCAAAACTTCTGGGATTATGCTAGGTAACTAAAAAAAAGACGACCTTGGCGTTTTTTAAAGTGGAAGATGGAGCAGAATTGTTTCCTGTGTGTTCTTTGTGAGTTGTTTTAATAGGACTTCTTTTCTTACCTCAATTTAGATTTAGGCCTAGAAGACATTTGATCTTAAAATGTGGTAGACCAGTAGCATCAAGGTTGATGTACTTGAGTATATTCTAAACCAGAAGTCTACAGTTATAAAAGAGAGGTCATTGTTTTATTTGGCCTCCTTTTTCTATCTACAATCACTTTCCCTCTCTGATGTGTTTCTCTAAAGTGATGGTTCTCAACAGGAAGCAATTCTGCACCCTCTCCCATATTTGGCAACATCTGAAGAAATTTTTGGTCACAGCTAGCGGGAATGATGATACTGGCATCTAGTGGGTGGAGGCCACAGATGCTGCTAAATACCCTACAATTCACAGGACGACCCCTAACAACAAAGAATTACCTTGCTCAAAATGTCAATAGTACAGCAGCCTCTGCACTACTGGACTTACATAGCAGTAAGTCATATGAAGAAAAATAAAGCCTTATGTAAAACTCACTGTATTTACTGGTGTTTGGAACCATCATACCAGAGCATGCTCAACGCAATCACATGTAAGAAGAAAAACATTCTCTGTGGTGTACCATAATTCTTTATTTGAAGACAAAAGGTAAGTACCTCTTTACATAATTGTGTTCAAATGGATAGCATGATTTGTCTTTCAGTTAAATAACTTCAATGCAAGGTAAACAGATCCATTATTTTCCTTGATTTGTATGTTTTATTTTCAGGTTTATAGAAAAGGATGGAAAATCATACCTAGGAGTAAATTATCCTGTGCTTTAAAGACTAACAAATAATGCCTAGGACATAGTAGGTTTATTTAGTAAATATTTACTTAATGAATGAATGAATAAATAAAATTTTGTTGACTACTCTTGGCTTGGGCTCAGTTATTTATTTCAATTCACTTCAATGGAGAGGCTTTTTAAAACAGTGTTATTTCCAGTCTACCTCTGGTAATCTAAATGTTCTTTTCTCATTCATGTGTGGAAAGGTAAAACAGAAAACTTTATAAGGACTTCCTTATCCTAATGAAAGTTCCACCATTATATTTTTGTGATCAGCTAGTTTGTCAGACATTCCGGCTATCTAAATTTTTAATTGGAATTTAATTTGTTAAACTTGAATAAAAATGTATCTGTCTTGCTCTATATAAAACAAACCATCCTTCCTTCATGACAGATATAACTTTTTCAAGAACAAGCAGGAAAACTTTTTAAATATGTTGCTTACCAGGTAAATTGTTTCGATTTATAAATTTTTAAATGTATTTTTAATACTCACCTGAGTTCTAAGCTAAGATTTAAATATATCACATCTAAATGTGCTAAATAATATTGAAGAGAAATTATCCCTTGCTTCATTCTTGTATGTGTTGGATTTGATTTTTTCCTTGATTATCCAAGGAGGTAATTTAGCATATTAATTAGTGCAATCAAATTCTCATGTTAAATATCTGATTTTTTTTTTCATTTGGCGAGCATCATTAATCTTTTTTGGGGAAAAATTTAAAAATAATAGTCAAAATAGGTTTTTTTCCTTTTTTCATTCAGAAAGTTTAGGTACTTGGGTTAAATAGAAGGGGACAATATCTTAAAGAGCAGCCCCTAACATTTTACAGAACGTTTGAATTTGGGCACATACTTTATAGTTATTCTTTTGCATGTTAGTGCAAGTCAACAAACATTCACTGAATGTCTATTACATGCCAGGTACTGAGTATTCAGTAGAATATTTACCAACATTTACTAGCTGCTGCTTTTGGCATTTTACCAACCTTTTTAAGTCTGTATTCTACTACTTCTCAACTTTTCAGTTTTAGGTGTTTATATATTGTCTTCCCATTATGGAAGATGAAGATTTAGCTTTCCTGCCCCTGTCCCCTTCACCCTTACTCATGTTTTCCCTGTATTTTATTAGATCCTAATATATTACTTATCATTTTATCATATATCATATTGGTTAGAGCAGGAGTCAGTGATTTCGTTAATGTGACTAGGTAAACCTATTCACAGCTGAGCCTTGTAGTGTGTATATTATGATTACTTGCATAGCTTTTTGTTTTCTGTGCAATTAAGAATTGCCTTGTTTTATCTTTCGCTCATTAGTTTCCTATGTTCACTGCTAATTTAGCTCCATATTCTCCCCAAGAACTGTGTTTCTTCACTCAGTATGTTCAAATACTTCATGTATCATATCAGTTTCTTCTGGGAGACATTTCGCCCAAAGTATTTTGATCTTCAATCTGGACTATTGTTCTGTGGGCCTTTGAAATAGCAGACATCATTATAATCTTCCTTCACCATTGTTCTAGGGAATCCTCTCTTTTATGTTGGATCCTCAGTTTCTGAGGTATCATGTCTTTCTCTTTCTTGGTTTGTTCCTTTATTTTGGTGGAGCAAATCTAGTAACTTTCTGGAAAAGGGTGAATGGGAGATTAATTTTTGAGGCCTTACAAGTATGAAAATCTTATTTTTCTCTTGCACTTAATTTGATAGTTTGGCTGAGTATAGACTTATCATTTGGAAATATTTACCTGAAGAATTTTGGTGTCTCTCCCTACCCTAAGACTTCTTATTCTTGTTGTCAGTGTTGGGAAATCAGATGTTACTCTGCTTCTTCTTTAATCTTGCTTTGCTTTTCTGAAAGTTTTTGGGATCTCTTGCTTGCTCTTAGAGCTCTGAAATTTCACAATAATACCTCTTGGTGTTTGTCAGTTTTTAACTGTTTCCCATGTACCCTTCCAATCTAGAAATTTTCTGTGTACCTTTCAGTCTGGTCCTTGAGTTTGTGGAAATTTTCTTGAATTGTTTTTTTATTTCTTTACCTTTATTTTCTCTGTCCTATTTGGATGTTGAATCTCCTACTGAGCCTCTAATTTTCTCCCCTTCTATTTTCTACCTCTTTGTCTTTTTGCTCTACTTTCTGGAAGATTTCTTCCACTTCATCTTCCTCCTATTGCATTTTTCATTTGTTTCATATGTTAATTTCCAGAAGCTTCTTTTTGAGGTCCGAATGTTCTTTTTTTCTAGCATTCTGCTCTTGTTTTATAACTGTAATATCATTTTAAAATCTCTCTGACAATATTACTAATTGTTTTTTTTAAAATTTGTTTCTTCCTGCATTGTTTCCTTTAGACATCTCTGTTTTGTTGCATATTACAGGCTCACCTCAATTTTCTGGTCATGTTTTGCTCTCTGTTTTGTACATGTTTAAGAGAGGGCACTAAAAAGCTGATCAGAAGTTCTTAGCATGAAGTGGGAGTTTGTCAACTGTATGTTGGGTGATTTGGTTGGGCAGTTGAGTTTTGGAACCAAAGTCAAGAATATCTTTAGGTCTTTTGGTCTCATCAGATTTCCTACAAAATAATCTTTTAATTGCTCTCTGAATAAAGAAGATAGGGGTATGGAAATTTCCATATACAATATATTAATCTTTGCTTAAACTCCTGTTTTCAGCATAAAATCCAGGTCCACTGTGTTTATATTCCCTAATTCAGAGACCCTCTGTTTCACCTTCCAAAGAATAAATATCTGAACCTATGATAAAATGAGGCAAGGCCAAAGACAGGAAGCTGGAGGAGATCCAGTTGTCTTTCAGAAAACTTTTACTCGGTCCTGCTTATTTTGTCCCTAGTTCCAGGTGTGCATGGAGCTGCTAACTCCTGAGTCTTTTAGGGGTTTTGGGGTACAGATACTTTATTCTGGGATTCTTTCAGAGCTACCATAAGATTTGGCTTTTTGTCAGCTTCTAGGATATCATTGTGGTTGTCTCCTCTTCCATTCTCTTTGTTATTGTGGGTTAAAAAAATTCTTTTTGTTTTCTTTTCGTTGGGTTTTTGGGGGCCGGCCAGGTTAATTGGATGTGTTCCATCCATCATCTTTAGCTGGAAGTCCTTTATATCTGTATCTCTACATCACATGGTACTAATTAAATACACAGTTGATTGTGAGTGATTGAATAGAGCATCTAAAACAGCAATAGTTGGGCTATTCTAATAAAAATTGATATCTACTTTTCAATTTTTAAAAAGCTTTTGGATTTCAAGAGAAGTGTTGTAGATTGAGACAGGATTACTAAGGCATATCCTCTATAAGTGCAGTCCCAAACCCCTGGACCACGGACTGGTACTGGTCTGTGGCCTGTTAGATACCCGGCACACAGCAGGAGGTGAGTGGCAGGTGAGCCAGTGAAGCTTCATCTGTATTTACAGCCTCTCCCCATCACTCTTATCACCGCATAAGCTCCACCTCCTGTCAGATCAGCAGTGGCATCAGATTCTCATAGGAGCTCAAACCTTACACTAAACTGCGCATATGAGGAACCTAGGTTGCGGTATCCTTATGAGAACCTAATGCCTGATGATCTGAGGTGGAGCTGAGGCGGTGATATGAGCACTGAGGAGCAGCTGCAAATACAGATTATCATTAGCAGAGAGGTTTGACTGCACAATAAATGTAATGCACTTGAATGATCCCGAAACTATCTCTCCCCTTCCCTGCCCCTGGTCCATGGAAAAATTGTCTTCCATGAAACCAGTCCCTGATGGGAAAAAGGCTGGGGATTGCTGCTCTATAAGGTCATCTGGTCATCAGGGACTGGACAAATGGGAATGACTCTGAAGGTTGCTGTTGCTTTTTCTGCCCCTCATATTTCTTCCCATCAAGTAATGTCCCATGTGTCTTCTGACCTAATTTAGACCTTGCTGGATTAATTTAATGTTTATAGTATGATGTGTGTGTGGGGGGGACTTGATGTTAAACTGATTATTGCTCTGCTATATTTTTGTTACTATAATGATAACCTTTCATGTTTATTATAGGACCTGTATATTATAATCTGGAGTCTTATTTAATCAACTTTACTTCCCATATACAATATATAGTTAGGATGAGTGCACTACCTTTTATAGCATTTAGGGCACATTAAGTCTTTTTTCATTTAGTAGTTGCTTAGAAACTAGCTGAATTTTGGTCCAAACAGAATGAAATACTCTCCTCCATTCTAATCACAGCTAACGTACTTGATCTGACCCTACCATGAGCTACATTACTTATGATTCATTGACTGTTCAGCATTTATATACTGTTTTAAGTAAGTACCTCAGAAGATACTGAGAACTGAAAGTTATCTGTGACTGTGTTTCTTTGTTTAAACATGCTAAACCAATTTGAAACACACTTTAAAAATATATTCTTATGTCTTTTTCTCCTTTAATCCCATTATAGTGGCTTCCAATTTGAGTTATCTCCTCATGGCAAGCAGATCATTGGATTGCTGCTCTTAAATTTTTTCTTTTGGCTGTCATCCCCTTTGCCATGACAGAATGCTTTTCATTCTTGGCTGTACATTTTTGGTTTCTTTTATACAGAGTCCTAATATTCATCAAGAAAAGGATGTCAGGGAAAAGATAGGAATGAGGTTTTCTAGGTTTTGTTTTCCCTTTTGGTTATTTGACCAGGTGAACATGTAAGCATTTTAAATAGCTTGGTGATAGAATTAAAGATCACAGTTCTACCGTGGAAAATTTTCTTTAGTGCTTTCTGCAAGTTATGGTAGGCTTTTTCCATAATCATCTGTTTTAGGAGAAATTACAGATGCTTTATACTAGAGGATGATGGTGTGGGTCAGGCACAGGTACTAGTTGAGCAACCTAAATCAGTGATCCTCACCTTATTTCCTTGTCAAAATTGTCTAAGTAGCCCTATAAAAGATGGTTAGATCCCATCCTAAAAGATTCTGATTCAATTGGTCTGTGTGGGGGTTCAGCACTGATATTTTAAAAATAAGCTCCCAGGTGATTTAGCTGTGCAATTAGGATTGAGAAACATTGATCCAGAGAGAGCTCAGTAGATAATAGCAGGCCTAGTTCATCTTGACCCTCCTGTATCTGGAGGTAGCTAGGGAGCATCTAATCTAGTATTTGCCTATTGATTTGGTTTTCGCTCCCCAAGAGTTGGGGGCTAGGTCCACAGTCTCTCAGTAAACCAAAACTGCTTTGTCACTCTTAGGAGACCACGCTAATCATTCCTGACTGAAGGAATGCTTATCAGAATCACTACAGGCCTTTTTAAAACATCGATTCCTCAGTCCTATATCATGGAGTTTCAATTTTAATTGATGTGAAGAGGAGCCTGGATATGTGAATTTTTAAAAAAGCATTCCTAAGGTGGTTCAGTTTCCTGGGATATAGCTCCATGGCCTGTGATGCAGTTTGTTACACATGAATTCTTACCTCATGAATGTTTTCCTCTGATGTGATCTGTGATACCATAAAGCTAGTTTGAAGAGAGTGTTCCACAAAGCAGGATGTAGCCAATGTAGTATTTCTCTTACCCACTGAACCGGTCTCTGGTAAAGGTCTCCAAGTCAACTCTTGGAGTTTGGAGCAATGTCCATTCCTTAGGGGAAATCTGTTTTTGTTCACAGTTTCTTTGAGAAGTTAGGAGAAGTCTTGGTTTGTCCTCTCTCAAAAGATGAGACCATCATCCGATAAATATGTAAAACAAAAAGCAAAATTCCATTACTTACCAAAGTAAGAGAGTTATGTTAGTCAAGCACTGTCTATGAGTGAGGCAGATTGTTGATCTTTTTGGGAGGTGTAGTGGTGTTTGGGAGTTGTTTTGGTTACAGAGACATGAGTGGTTGACCTTGGCCTTGGAAACATAGCTATTTGGGTGAGACTATTGTTGATTAACTCTGAGAAGCATGTTCACTGCAATATGTCTGCTACTGATTGGTTGACCTTGAATTGTGTGAGGCTTATTGTAATTGGCTTCCAGAAGTGTGTTCTCTGAAGCAAGTTGAGTTGTCATTGATGATTAATCTGAGGTGAATTGCCATAGGTTTAAAAGATTAGGTTTAAAAGTAGGTGGAGGTGATTACTAGTTACCATGGCTATTGAATAATCAATCTTTTTCTCCCTAGGAATATAGAGACTTTTATTCTTGCTTCAGACTGCCAATTCTTCTTGGTGAAATGAGGTTGCTTCTGCACCTCAGTTCCCATTCTCTAGGCATCATCATAGTGATGTGTATAACTCTTGGGTCAGTTTATTGTGCTAATCATTCCAAAAACACTAATTTAGAGTTTATGAATTCCAGGAATTGGACAAGGACTTCCCAAAGTAGACTCCATTGGGTTGAAAAGGAACCCAAAACTTGATAATGAGGCTAGGTGGAAAATGTTCCTAAACATCCCTTCTACACCCTCATCTCTACTTGGGTTCAAGTTTTATTTCTGGTGAAGCTTTTGGGGCCTTCTAGCTCCTCCCAATTTGTTTCATATTCTAAATTGTATCACTCACCTGGTATTCTTTTGACTATTGCCTTCTATTGCAGGGAATTTGAAATTAGACTTATGGGAAATTTTGGCTTAGACATTTGCTGTGTGACTGTAGGCAAGTCATATCACCTTTTGAGCCTCAGTTTCCTTTTCAGAATTGAGGATATCTGTGCTTACTCACTCAGTCAAGTGTTGAGGGTCAAATGGCATTCAAGTGCTTTGCAAACTAAAGTGTGATACGTATGTTCTGGTAACATTCCTTAGGCTATGAAGTGTTTTGTTTTTCCTAGTTTCTTGCACACGGGAGATAATATTTCAGTACTTTTTAAATGAATAAATTGATCAGAACATTCCCCATCCTGGAAATTAAGGATGATTCACTTTTTGGGTTTTATAGTTTGCTGCCAAAGAGAGCTAGGATTCCACATGGGTTTGAATAGGAACCAACAATATAATGAGTTTGGTCACTGAGTTTAGTCCTGTCATTGAGATAAGGTATTCCTATCTAGGTTGAATAAATATGAATCTGACACTTAAAGTCAAATGAAGAATTG
>NW_012141969.1:2296880-2393362 GCF_000956105.1 Propithecus coquereli | reverse complement strand
TTCAGTATAAACCTTAGAAAAGGAAAGGGCAGAAAACATTTCATTTGCAGCCGCACCAGAAATCATAACTATTTCACAATAAAGTTAACAAAAATGGCAAGGTTCTTCTATGAAAATAAATCTCACTGAGGGTCTTAAAAAAATCTGAACAGATTAAAGGGCACCTGATATTCTTGGGTGGGGGGATTTAATATTATAAAAATATCAGTTTTCTAAAAATGTTTTTAATACATTTCCAAATAGAATACCAACAGGATTTTTTTGGGGGGAGTAGATGGTACTTGATAAAATTCTATTGTTTGTATAAAAGAATAAATATTTGAGAAATCAAGAGATATTTGGGGGCAAAAGGAAGAATGTGCCTTCCCTTTTATCAGAATATACTATTGTGGTAGACTATAAGATGACCTGCATGATCCTCACTTTCTGGTATTCATGCCCTTGTGTAATCCTCTCTGCTTAGCTGTGAGAGGGACCTGTGATTTGCTTCTGATTAATAGAATACAACAAAGGTGATTAAATGTATGGAAATATGTATGCATGATTATATTACATAAGATCGTGAAGTATGTCTTGCTGAGACACTCTGTCCCTTGCTAGCTTTGAAGAATCGAGCTTTCTTGTTGTGAGCTGCCCTATGGAGAGGGCCACATGGTAAGGGACTTGGAGCAGTCTCTGCTTGACAGCCAGCAAGAACCTGAGGTTCTCAGTTTGGCAAGCTGCAAGCAACCGAATGCTGCCAATAATCAAGTGGTCTTGGAAGCAGATTCTTCCCCATTTGTACCTCAGATGAGCCCACAGCCCCACCTGCCACTTTGATTAAAGTTTTGCAAGACTCTGAAACAGAAGACCCAGATAAGCTGTGCCCAGATTTTTGACCCCACAGAAACTGTGATACAATAAATTTGTTTTGTTTTGAGCCTCTACATTTGTGGTCACATCGTTATGCAGCAATACATAATTAATACAACTATAAAGTCACTAACCAATATGTTGTTGGCTTAGAAATCGACAAATAGATCAGTGGAACAATAAAGAATCCAGAAACAAATTCTATTGAATATGATTTAGTAAATGAAAAGGATTATTCATTTCAGTGAGAGAAAGCTAGGTTTAAATGATGCTAGTAGTACTAGATATTTATAAGGGAGAAAATAAAATTGGAGCCCTTAAATTATATGAAAACTTCCAGTTGATTTAAATGCTCAAATATAAAAATAAAACAAAATCCTGCAAGAAAATATAGAGGCCCTACGTACAGTATAGGAGTCAGATTTCCTTAACCAAGCTGGAGACTCAGAAGCAATTAAATAAAAAATTAATGTATTTGGTTATAATTTTTTAATTATATGGCAAAAGGTACAATAAAGTCAATTAAACAGTTGTGAGATAAGGAGCTTGTGACAGACTTAATTAATATCCTGCTTCATTCAGAAACTCTTGTTACAAAAAGTCCATTTACTTTCTGATGCAAGCTCCTTCTCCATGTGGACTGATAACACAGTTTGCTGATAAGCGCTGGTCCACTAACCACACATTGGGAATTACTAATCAAGAGAACGAGTCAGCAAGCCTTTTCTGTAAAAGGCCAGATGGTAAATATTTAGGCTTTGTGAGCCATGTGGTCTCTGTTGCACTTACTCACCTTTGCCATTATAGTGTGAAAGCACACACAATATGTAAATTAATGAGCAAGGCTATATTCCAAAACAGGCTATATTACAAAAACAGGTGCCCAGCCAGATTTGACGCATGGGCTGTAATTTACTAACTCCTGCTCTAGGAGATATAAATATAAAGAAGGTATAATCCTTACCCTCAAGAATTCAAAGTCTGAATTTTAATATGGGCCTGCAGGAGGGGGAATGAAACAAGCCTCACATTTTTCAGCTTGAAAGAGGTAGTCATGTACTGATCAATAAGATAAACCACCTGAGCATGTTAATTGTGGATAGTCCAAAGGTGAGATGTGTTGTAAATGTAAAATACATACCAAATTTTTAAGATTTAGTATTAAAAATGTAAAATATCTCATTTTTATATTGATTACATAGTGAAATGGTAATATATTACATATATTGGCTTAAATAAAACATATTGGTAATATTAATTTTCCCTCCTTCGTTTTACTTTGTGGCTTTTGATTGAAGCTTTGTGAGACCCTAATTGAACATCAGACACATAGCTTGCCAATATATCTCTATTGGACAGCACTGAACTAGATACTGTAAGTCTAAATTAAGTGCTGTACAACCAAGGAAGAGAGCTCATTGGACAGGGGAATTTTGAAAGTTCATGTGGACATAATCGACTTGAAGAATGACAGGATTTTGACAAGTGATTCTCTGGGAAGATGATGAAGGCTCTCAGATGGAAGAAGTGGCATAGGTAGAGGCTTGGAGAAAGCAGAATGGTTTCTGTGTTTGGGACAGGAGTGAGTTTAGCTGTAATAAAGGGTGAGACATGCAGTGAGTCTAGGTAAGTAGGCATAGGCCTTATTGTGGGTTGAATGCATGGGTTAGGGCTTTGGGCCTATTTTGGCTGGCAGGCAGGAGGGTACTAGTCCATGTTTTTGAGCAGGGAGTAGTAACTTTGGGGGCTGTATGTTACAGATCTTACCTGGAAACAGTAAGTTGATTTGGTTGGAATAACACAGGCAAGAAATGGTGAAACCAGGTCAACTAGGTAAGAATGAAGGTCTAATATAGGGTGACAATCGGAATGAAGAATGGAGGACAGTGGACAGCCACTTTATGATGTGGCAAGGATATTTATGAGAGAAAACCCCAGTGTTCTGTGCTTAACCTGGATGGTGGGTGAGATCTCATGGAAATATGAACCTTAGAAGGAGCTGGTTTGAGATTAATACGATGTGTTCCATTTTGCATGTGTTTAGTTTGAGACAGCAGTAGATTTAAAAAATAGGCTGGTTCTCAGAAGCTTGCTCGCCTATGTTTTTTACTGATTGAGTTAGCCCTGGGCAATTCTTTACTTTTGATCATCTCTATATTTCCTGACCCTCCCCACTGTCCATCATGGTCATGGTTGATTGACCCAGGGAGAAGATCTGACCTTTGGATATTTATTGTCTCGTCAGTGATCAGACTTGTGAGACCTGAATGGAGCAGTTCTTTTTTATAATAGGATTTTGAACTTGAGATACAATTCCATTTTAAACAACAAAATTACTCTGGATACTTTGTTTTATTTCTCAAGGATGGAGTGCCTCTTTTAAACCACATATCTTGTTTATAATGCAGCAGAGACGTGGCTGGTATAGGGGCAGAAGGAGAAAGGAACCCAGAGGGAAGTAGCAGAGACAGGCGAGTGGTAGAAAGCTGGAGTGGGACCAGTGAACTCTTGGTCACTACACTGTGTAGGATCCTGGAGAGCTCTACAACAGCCCATGCTTTTCCCTTCTGGCCTGGAAGAGTGGCCTTTCATGGTTCTGGTGAGGCCTGGCCAAGTGAGTGTGATTCCTAGCCTCCTCTTTTAACCCCCTTGGCTAACCAAGAAGGGTGATTAGGTATATGTTTGACGTGGCTAGAAAAGCAGGATTGGAATTGAAAGAGGAGGTTGGGGTGGAGATGCAAAGTTGTGAAAGGCCCATATGTTCATCTAAGAGGCATGAGATAGATAGTAAGTAGTATTCTTTTCAATTGCATAGTAAGCCTAAGCCCAGAGTTCTAAATGCAGTTAATGCTAAGTGGCTTGCTGATAACAGGTGTAATAGGCGTAGCAAAGCATTCAGCTGGCAGCACTAATGGAAGCCTGTGATTCCAGTAAGTCTTGTCTAAGGGATAAAGGTTCTCCTGCAGGGTAAGAGCAAGTTACTTATTAATCTCCTTAACAGCTGCTGCTCTATTTGGGAAGTGAGCCTGCTGGCTGCTTTAGTTTATATCCTTCAGAGATATTTTGAGGACAAACAAGTAGCTGCTTTGTATGTTGTATTATTTCAAAAGATAACCCTGGTATACAGAGGTGGTAGCTAGCTTCGTGGTTTTTATAAACGACCTAGAACAGGCAGCTCTTTGGTGCCTCAATGAGTGCTTTGGGGGAATTTTTTTTTAAAGTCTTGATGACAAGTAGAGGAAAAATGCATTTCTCCACATCATCGAAACTCAGATCAAAGTCTTTTAAGATGTCAGAAGTGAACTCTGGGTATATAGCACACCAATTATTTTGAGATAAAAAACATAGGAAAATAGAGTTGCATAAGTGAATGTTATACTAAGAAGCTGTTCAAATGAGCTTTATGCAAAAAATATGTATATATGGTATGCTATTTTTGTAAAGAAAAAAATGTATGTAACAGATCCTGGAGGGGGATCCATGTTGAAATGTTAACAGTTATGGTTGGGTGGTAAGATAATTTATGAGTTAATTTTTTCTGTGTGCTTTTCTTTATTTTCCAAGGTTTTTTCCTCCTTTTATATATAACATGAATTACTTTTGTAATAAAAAAAACCAGTCAATTCTTTATTAAACAACAAAATTTCTCTGGATACTTTGTAGTATATAGTTTTATTTCTCAAAGATGGAGTACTTTTTTTCACCACATATCTCATTTATAATGCAGCAGTTCATTGACCCAGTCAATTTCAGGGATTGGATTAAATTAATGCAAAATAAAAACACATTTAACTTGATTTTTAAGCCCTATCTCTTCAAAATAAAGGGAAATAACTGTTCCTATTAGGCATTTAAAAATGTTATGATGCATTTCAAATATAATCCTAAAACAGAGAATATGATCATTTCCTGTGTATCTACTAACTATCTTTATCAGATCTTGGCATTATGCCTTATTTGCCTCAGCTATTTAGTTTTTACAGAAATATTAAAAATTTATAGTTGTTGCCCCTACATCTCCTTCTCTCTGTCATAAATTCAGTTTATCAGTTGAGCCTGTTTTTATACATTTACCAATATTTATATATCTATAATTATTTTAAAGTATTGTTTTCATATTTTAAGACTATATAAATGAATCATGCCATGTCTATTGTTTTGAAACTTGCATTTTTGTTCAACATTGATTTGTTTCCATGTTGATAGATGTGGCTCTAGTTTAGGGGTTGACAAACTATGGCCTGTGGGCCAAATCTAGCCAGCCACCTCTTTTTGTAAATAAACTTTATGTATTATCTATGGCTGCTTTCACACCAAAACAGCAGAATTCAATTACAACAGAGACCGGGACACAGAAAGCCTAAAATATTTACTGTCTGGCTCTTCACAGAAGAGGTTTGCCAACCCTTGATCTACTTCATTCTTTGTATGTCCGGTGTAACATATTAAACATTAAGCAATTTAGCTTTTATATTTTGGTCCCATTTTCCATTCTTAGCAAAAAAAAAAAAAAAAGATCCAAAGCAGACGTGGGCCCTGTTACTTGCTAGGTGTTTTATTTAGTGGTTTTGGATAGAGAAGATATTTTTATTCTGGATTTAGATGTTTTTTCTCAAAGTGCATTATTATTGCTTGAAGAGAGGAAAAGGCTGTGTGGTCCATATGGAGCAAAATGAGAGTTATGAATGGTCTTGTCAGCAACAAAGGAGTACCCGATGTATATAGTTAACTGTGTTAGGTTATGGTGATGTTGTGATTACTATTAATAGCTGCTGCTATGATTATCGAGCATTTAATAAGGGTGAAGGATAGTACTAAGCACTTCACATGCATTATTTTGTTTAATCCTCATAATAACCTGTTGAGGTAGTAATTACTGCTCCTCATTTTGAGAGGAGGCAGCTGAGGTCTAGAGTGTGGTCCAAAGTTGTGTCTAAAGTGAGATTTCAATTTGGACCTCTCCACCCCCACTGGGCCTAGTGCTGGATGTCCAGGAGCACAGTTCTCCATGGTAAACCTTTGGAGATGAGTTAGAGGGTATTCTTTGAGAATCCCTGCTGCCCCAAGGGACGAATTCTCATTGGCTCCAGTGTTGGCTCCTGTAAGCTGGCCAAGGCTTCATGTACAAGGGAGAAGCCTCTGTTTTCTAAAAAGGTCAAAGTTTACAACTGTAGTGGGAGTAATTATCCCACATTGTTCCTTTATAGAAAACTGAGGCCTGGGCCATCTTGTCACATTGTTTTCTATCTTGCCAGCTCAAAACTTCAGTTTCCCAAGTGAGAGTTATAATGCTTTACATATTGTGGATGCTAAAGATGGTCCAAGGGACCCTACTGTCAGGCCTGTTGCCTTGTGAACAGCTGAATAACTGCTCATTCACTTCCAAAGGTTTGAATCTAGAAACATCTTTTCTATGCTTCAGTTTATGGCTGCTGTGGATAAGACATAAGAAATCCTAAAAACTTTCATGGGGATAGATAGTCCTTCCACTCTGTCATTTAAAACAAAATTATCTTATGCCTAAAACATTCCAAATTGCTGGCTCAAACTGCGTGGTTATTATTTTTTCTGCTGTGAAATATGGTAAGGATGTGAACTTGTCTCCTGTGGCTATAAGCCCCCAACCACTTTGAACAAGGCAAAAGCCAAGTCATTAAAAGATGCTGGAGGTGCAGTTTTTTTTTCTTCTTCTTTGCTTTCAAGAAACAAAGCTGAAAGCAGTGGGAATCATTGGACATTTTCCTGTGGAGCTGACACCAGCTAGACAGTTATCTAATCCACATATGGACATACAGATAAGGCTCATTGGCACATCGCCAAGTAAAAGATCGGCAGCTGGGGTGATCCTGCATCCTCTCCCTGAGCCTGCTTTCAGGAAATAATTTGACCAATTGTGTATACCCCCTCTGAATGGCAAGAAAAATTCTTGCCTGTATCAGGATAATTAGCTATATTATCTTGGGTGAGAAGAATTTAAGGTATTAGAGAAAGTCTAGTTCTAAGAAAGAAATCCCTCCTAGGCTGCTAAAATCACATCCTGTAGATGGGCCTCATTTTCTGCTTATAAGACCAACTATACGCCAACAGCAATGATGATAATTTCATCATACATTACAAATACAAAGCTCATTAACATAAATTATTCCTTAAATTATACTAGTTAATGCACATGTGTTCTACTTTTATAATCACACCAAACCGGGGTACCATTTTCAGTCCCAGATCAGAGGGCAGAAGGAAGTATTTTGGACATTGGGGTCTGTTAATTTGGGGCCTAGCTTAGCGAAAATTAAGTGTTCCTGTGTAACCATGGCAATATTTCTCTAACCCTGCTTTGTCTGGAGCCTCTGACTTCCATCTGCATCAGGTTCCCGTAATTGTAAAGGTTTTGGAGAATTTGTAATTTAAAAACATCTATTTGTAGATGGGAACATTGGTCAGAGAGACAGAGAAAGCTGCATTTCAGATTGAACTTGAATTGAACTTTGAATTGAAGTTCAAAGTCTAAATTGAACAGAATGTTCAAAGTTATGTTGCCTTTTGTACGTAAAGTAGTCCCCAACACCCCTTCCAGCGATTAAAGAATGGCGTTTGTCTTTTTTTTTTTCTCTTGCTCCTGTCTCCCCCAAATCTCCCTCCCTGGCATCTGTTGTATCCAGTTGCCTCAGCTATGAATCCTAGATTTTTGCTTGGCCTCACCCTCACTCACATCCCATGAATCACCAAGCCTTGTTGAGTCTAAATCTTACATAGCTCCGGCATCCCTTTCCTTCTCTCCATCTCACTGCCACTGTCTTTTCTCTCATTTGGACCATTATAGCAGTTTCCTACCTGTTTTCTCTACCTCTAGCCTCCTCATTTCATCCCATCTATTCTGTCGAAATAGTTATTCTAAAACAAAACAATCTGATAAAACCGGTATAAGATCAGTAGTTGTTTCATGTTACCTACAAGATTAAGCTCAAAATTCTATGCGTGCTGATAAAAGACCTTTTATGATCCTCACTGCATGTCTCCCCCTACCCCCATGTTTTTAGCTTCCATTCTGGTCACCAGCTCCAGTTCCTCTGCTTAGCAAATCTCACTTGTCTTCAAACTTGCATTCATTTCTGGAAAGCCTTGCCTTTTGTGACAGCCTCTTCCTTCTACTCTAGAGTCAGGCTCCTTCCTTTATGCCTTCTTTGAACTTTGCCCATCCATTACTCATGTAGTAATCATTTATTTGCTTACTTGTCAGTCTTCCCCATTTATTCATTGCATTTATTCAAGGAATATGCTAGGAATATTGAGTTCCTGTTAAATACCAGGTGCTTGGATTTAACTGTGAACAGAATGAACAAACATTTGTTAGGGAGGAAAATAGACAATAAATAAGAAAATAAATAATTTCAAGCAGTGATAAATGCTCTGAAGGAAAGAGTTCATGGGTTGGTGGTGTGGGAGCCTGCTTGATAGAGTAATCACAGAAGGCCTGTCTGAGGAGGTGACATTTGAACTGAGACCTGAGGGATAAGGAGGTCCATAATCTAGAATCTAGATGATGCAGAAGTCAGTATGTTTTTTGCCGACCATTATTAACTTTATCATTCCAGTTATCTGTGCTGAAGCAGATAACTTAGAAGTCAATTTACAGTTTTGGATTGCTGTCACTTACCCTCCCCTTCATTGACAGCAGCATCAGATTTGCCTTCCTAATTATTAATATTCTGTTAGCAGGAAACAACATGGACCTGATTTTTTTTACTTCAGAATATTATGAGGGTACAAACGTTTTGGTTACATGTAATGCCTTTTCCTTGCCCAAGCCAGGGCTAGATTTTTGGGGGGTGGTTTTTTAAAGGAGATACATAAACAATGGAGTAGAAATGGAAAAGGTACATGTGGGAAATTAAGAGATGGCCATGATTTAAAGTACTTCATTGTTAAATATAATTGCGATTGGGATGAACTAATGAAACTAGGGTAGGCCATTCTGCCATTCCCTAAAACTTGCACGATCCTTTCCTTCTCTTATTATTTCCCTTACATCTAAGCTTGAAAATTTCTCCACTCATTTCTCATAGCCAAATTGATCTGTCTTTGTGGCTTATTCACACATACAATCACTATCTTTACTTTTATGGTGATTGCCACTCATTTTTTTAAATACAATATTCTGCTTTTTAATAATGATAAAAACTTTTTGCTATCAAATATACTTGTCAGTCAAGAATTTGCCGTGGCTAATAAATTTCAGTCGTAGTATCACCCTACATCTAGACTTGTGTATACAATCTTAATTCTCTCAAATCCACCTTGTATGTTTGAGTTCTGTAAATGCCTATTAAATATCAATTCAGTGACTTGTGGTTTTTCTAAACCCATTGACAGTTGAATCTCTTTTTGGATACTGTTTTTTTTTGATACCACCAGCTCTGGATTAAATCTGTTATGTGACATCAGTCAAATAGTTTTTAAATTATGAACCTAAGCACTTTTCCAGGAAAAGCACCCGATGAACATGACTTTGTCACATCACATCCAGTTAGCCTGTGATCTTTATCATTGTTCCTTCCTATCTATGTAGTTGTAATCATCCTGAACACACTGCGTTCTATTTTTCCCAGTTAATGTTATTCAAGTGTGGACTTTTGCATGTGTCTAAGTGGTTACGTGTCTTTTTGTGTTTGAAAAATGAAGTCTTTATGTTGTGGGAGAAACATAAAGGGCTGTGAAAATATGTACAGTTTAAAGAATAATTAAAAATCAAGTACTCATATAGTTAACCTCTGAGGTTAAAAAAATAGAACATTGTCAGTACCCCTAGAAGCCACCAGAGTTCCCTTCTCTATTATGTCCTCCTCTTTCTCCTCTTCCCACTTCATGGAAAACTCTATACAAATTTATTTACTATCTCCTTGATTTTCTTTATAGTTGTTCTACCTATGAATTAATTCTGAAATGGCCAAATTATTTTCTCTCTTTTTTTTGGCATATTTTTAAACATTATGTAAATCGAATAATACTCTATGTATTTTGCTACTTCTTTCACTTAGTGTTGTTTGAGATTCATCCATGTTGCTGCATGGGGCTATATTCATTCTTTTTTGTTGCTATATAGTATTTCATTGTATGACTATACTATAAATTCTCACTTCTGCTGTTGGACATTTGGTGGTCCTCAATTTCTTTTTATGGCCAATGCTACTTCGAACATTCTGTTTCCTGTTGAACATGCATGAAGATGTAGGTACATCTTAATAGATACTCTTAAACTGGTTTTTCAAGTGGTTGTATATTGGTGAGAATTTTAGTTTTTCCATATCTTCTCCAGCACTTGCTTTTGCTAAAATTCTCAATATTTTTACAATCTGGAGGATGCGTAATAGCATCACGATGCTTTTAATTTGCATTCCCCTGGGTAATAATGAGGAACTGTACATTTTCATGTGTTTGTTGCCAATTCTTATATAACATTTGGGGCCATATTTCAATTTTTCCTAAGATATATCTTATTTTTCCCCTAGCTTTTATGAGTTGAAATATTTTTGATTAACAAATTGCATTTTAAGAAATGTTTTTATTAATATAATTGTATACGATATATTTGTATAAAATATTTGTATACAAATAATAATTTTAGTATAGTACAACAGTATGTAACTGTTGATTGGGTCATTCATCTACATGACTGTGCTTCTTTCTTTGTTTCTCTGAACCATGCAGCTTAGCGTTACTACCTGAGTCTTGGCCTAGTTGCTTTTATTTAAGTCCTGAAAATGCACAGGGGGCCCTCATTACTACCTTCAAGTTCCCTCAGTGGTTTAGAGACCTGGCGTTGGACTAGAGGATTGCTCAGTTTTCTTTCAGCCATCATCTATGTGTCTGATAAAGCATTATGTCTGTTGCTTCACTTCAGTTTGTAGAATTGGGAGTTGTGCAATATTTAATATCAGGAATGCTTTGAATATTTTTGGTCTAATTTCTTTTGGGGGTTATTTCCTTGGAATGCAGAATTATAAAACACTCGATTTCTTTTAACCTCACATGTTATATAGTAGGAGGATGAAAAGATCAAATTAGCTACTTACCGAGAGTCTGATCCACATAGGGCCTTATTTAATATGCATTTTGTTAGTTTAATTAGCAGGCAGGAGTAGTATAGATTTTTCTTTTAATTTGACTAAATGTCGAACTTAGGGACTTGAAATTTTTAAAAGTCAATTTCTTGACAAATCCTTTATTTAAAGTCTAATGAATATTTACATTCTGCCCTCAGAGTATATGATCAATTCTTTAATTCCTCTATGTTCTACTGGAACAAATGACCAATTTATGAAGTTATTGAGAGAGTTGGTCAATGACGATGATTTATGGCTATAAAGCTTAACACTAGTTTAATGATGACTCCTGGAAAAATGTACTTGAGCTGTTTCCAAATTTGCACGTGCTCATTAGGTATGGAGGAAGGCATTGATTGTATTGATTACCTATATTTGAAAGTGTCATAAGTAACCCTTAAACTATCAACATTCTTCATTTTCCCCCCTTTCTCGGAATGTTACGTTTCACCATCAGCTTTAGCTCAATTTACATAATGAGCCTTGTTATAAGTGCCTAATACAGAGATTCCCAACTGGGAGCAGTTTTGCCCCCTCCCCAGGGAACATTTGGCAATGTCTGGAAAGATTTTTGGATGTCACAACTGAAGAAGGAAGTTGCAACTGGCATCTAGTGAGTAGAGGTCAAGAATGCTGCTAAACATCCTACAACATTCAGGACAGCCCTTCACAACAAAGAATTATCTGGCCCAAAATATCAGTAGTGCTAGGACTGAGAAACTCTAGTGGAAACAAATTTCTCTCCTTCCTTCCATTTCCTCCCCATTCACTGTTATTTCCATGTTCAGAGAGTGAATCAACAGTTCACATTCATGTTCCATGGGCCTCTAATGTAATATTGTTTAATTGGCTTAGTTTTGGAGATTATATGTGTATATATGTATACACACAATAAAATTTGCCAATTTAAAGTGTGTGAATTGATGAATTTTGATGAATGTACAACCGAGTTATGTGACCACCACCATAACCATGTTTAATATGTTTAAATTTTAATTCTATAGTTTCAAATATACATTTGTTAAATGATATTATATTCCAGGACAGAAGGAAACCTGAAGTATTTCAGGTACTGATGGGTAGCTTGTGAAGGATAACACCGTTGAGGTGATTTCTGAATTTTACTGTATTTTAATGTTAATCCGATAATGCTTTATTTTATTTGGAGGATCATGTTTTGACCCCTGGATAATTGACTGAGAGTAGTTTCTACATTATAAAACAGGAAATCTATATTAGGCTCTATGATAAAATACTGAGATTTATGTCCATAAATTTCTGGGTTTTCTTTCAATTTTCTAGGTCTATTTTGTTCCTGCAGGTATAAAACAAAATGGGTGTTTGAAAGCAAAATCAGAATATATACTTCTCTCCTAAAGGATAATTTGCAGAATATTAGTTGCTTTGGTGATTGAATTTAACCTCGGTAAATGGTAGCAGTTGTCTGCGGTGAAGTGGATGGAAACCCTTGCTTCCATTGCTGAACCACCTTCTTAGAGTGAGAGGTTTGCTTTGCCCACTAAGTGCTGTAATTGGAGCTGTGGAGATGGTTTGAGATGAGTCTTGGGTTGGCGAGTGAGTCTGACTGCTTGGCAGGTGTTTTCTCTCTTTCCCTTTAATTCCCTTTCTAGTCAAGGTGGTATTCGTATTCAGGGTTTCATGAGGAGTTTGCTAATGTGTCTTCAGGAGAAACACAGAAAAGTTAGACAGAAAGATGGTCAACAGTTACTCTTCATTTATGTTCCTATCATTGTGGTATAATGAGAATATAGCAATTCTTGTGTGATGGCAAAAAATGAGGTAAACATTGGAGCACTGAAACGTGTAGAGGTATTTACATCTCAATACTATAGGCTATGGCTCAGAATAACCGTCGGAATCTTGCTGGTTTTATTTGTGGGTTTATTTTAGGCAAGCTATCAACAGTGCTGAAATGATACTCTATGAAAAGGAAAAAAGAATGTACCCACAAATTGAAAGTGCTGTGTTTGCTGGTTTTCCTCTCTTGGCCTTATCTACCAATCAAGAATTGTTGGACAAAGAAGTCATGTTGAATAATTCTGCCAATTCCACTATGTAATCTTGGGATCATTTGTGCTTCCACACATGGTAACATTAGTATATTAGAACATTTGTGATGAAAATGATCTTTCAACTTAAGAAAAATCAAGAATCTTTGAAACAATATTTCAAATGCCAAGAAAAGACTATTTTGTTGTTGTTGTTGTTGTTGTTGTTAGAATGTTTGTCCTCACTCCCTTCTTCCTTTGCTTCTTAGCCCAAGGTGCCATCTTTATGCACTGGCTGTCAAGTTTTAAGACGAGTGTCTTATCCAGAAGAAGTGCTGTTTTGAAATAGTCTCATCTTTTTTTTTTCCCCAAAGAAAGCACTGGTAGAATGATCCCAGTTTATTGTTTGTAATGGACTAGAATATGAACAAAAATCTCAGGCATTTAAATTCCCCATTTTTCCACACTTTTCTCCATTCAGTGTGTTCTTACTATTTTCTATTATCTACTTTCAGTGTCCCTATTGACTTGGAGGCCATTTTGCTACTGGATTTGTGGTTATTACACCTCCAGGTCAAGGCCAGGTTAGCACTAGAAGGATGGATTGGATTTTCTGAGTTCAGAATTTCTATTTGGTGGTATTCAAGCCTTTAGTTGGTCAGCCACTTGATTGGCAATGAGCCACAAAGAGGTCACATTTTGGTAAAAGTACTTAAGGAGTAGTGCAAAACTTTCAAAATCTGTAGGAATGCAACAGATTTGGAATCATACTTTACAAAACAGTTTTGTGTCCTGATATTTTTCATTCAATTAGAATTTTGTCGTGTCTTTAAAAATCTTTAAAAAATACCATTAAATGACCATATATTTTTCCACTGTGAGGGAAATTTTAGCAATTTCCCTGCTGTTGCATATGTAGCTTGTTTCCAGTTTTTTACTAATTTAGGATTGTGATCAGTAGCACTTAAATCTTAGTCTTTACATTTGATTATTTGCTTAAGCTAACTTCCTTGTTATAGAAGTAAGTACGAATGTTTTTGAATATTGAAAACTTTTGCTAGAAGAGCTTTCTGAAAGGATGTTTACCAATATCCCCCTGTTAATTGTATAAGAAAATGTCACAACACACACTTCTTTTGACAAAAATTTTAAAAATTTTATAATTTATAGATTTAAAAATGGTAAATTATATATACATTTTAAATTATAAGGTGAAACTTTAAAAATCTATTTGTATTTTATGAAATGTCTGTTCTTTTGCTCTGGCTGTTTTCATGTTTGATCGTTTTATGAGAGTGTTTATAAATTACACCTCAATCTGTTGTTTTTATTCCAGATTAGTAAATGTACCATTCTCCTTTTAATTCATGAGGTAGAAGCTACATAAATTATGAGTTTGATAACACAAAATATAAATTCATATATAGCTATAATGGTATAGAGTAAGTTGACATTAATGTCCATTTACTTTTCTATAAAGACCTAACAGCGTAATTCTAAGACACTGTGGCTGGGAATTTCTGGTCTGGTCTGGTGGTCTGGATTCTACTTTTCTGCAATATTTTTATGATTCTCTTTGTATTCCTAGGAAAAACTATTTGGTCACAATGTATTTTTTTAAATATATTGTTAGGTTTGATTTGCTAGAATTTTGACTGGAATTGATGCATCCATGTTGATGAGGGTGGTTGGCCTCTAGTTTTCTTTTAATAACTTTGGATTTTGTAAGAACAGAATGCTAGCCTTATAAACTGAGGTGGTGAGTGTTCCTTTTTATTTTATGTTCTGGAAGTGATTATGTGGAATTGATACTAATTCTTCCCTAAATGTTTGCTAGATTTCACCAGTGAAGCCATCTGGGCCTGGAGTTTTCTTTGTGGGAAGGTTTTTAACTATGAATTCAACTTCTTTAATAGATATAGATCAACTCAAGTTATCTGAGTTTTTTTGTTTGTTTTGAGTGAGCTCTGGTAGTTTACATCTTTCAAGGAATTAGTCCATTTCATCTAGGTTATCAGATTTATTGACAACAAGTTTTTAATAATATTCACTGATTATGCTTTCAGTAGCTGTAGAATCTGGGATAATGTTACCTTTCCCAATATTTAGATTAGTAATTTGTGTTTTCTCTCTTTTTCTCCAGATCAGTCCAGCTACAGGTTTATCAATTTTGTTGATCTTCTCAACGAGCAAGATTTTGGTTACATTGATTTTTCTCTCTTGTTCTTTCCTTGTCTTATTTATTGAGTTCAGCTCTGGTCTCATTTTCTTTCTTCTATTTACTTTGGAATCAATTTCCTCTTATTTTTCTAGTTTCTGAAGGTAGACACTGAATTCATTGATTTGAGACCTTTTTTCTTTTCCCATATAGCCATTTAATGCTACAAATTTTTCTCTAAGTACTGTTATAGCTGCATCCCCAAATTTTTAATATGCTGGTTTTTTCATTTTCATTCTGTTCAAAATTATTTTAAATTTCTCTTTTGATTTTTTTCTTTAACCCATGGATGATTTGGCAGTATGTTATTTTGTTTCCAAATAGTTGAAGATTTTTCAGAGATCTTTCTCTTATTGACGTCTAAATTAGTTTGTGAGAAGAACATACTTTTTATGACTTGAATCCCTTTTAAATTTATTGAGATCAGGAGCCCAGAATATGGTCTGTTTTGGCAAATGTTCCATGTGTGCTAGAAAAGATTGTATATTTTGCTGTTGTTGGATGGAATGTTCTATGTACGTCAAAATTGGTAATATTCAAATCTTCCATATCCTTAACTAATTTTCTCAAAATTAGTTCTAGTAATTGAGAGGTTTTTGAAATCTCCAACTATAATTCTGGATTTTTCTATTTTTCTTGGCAATTCTATCAGTTTTGCTTCACGTGTTTCGAAGTTCTGTTCTGAAGTGCGTAAACATTTAGGATTGTTATGTCCTTGTCATAAATTGATCCCTTTATTATTATGAAATGATTTCTTTATCCCTGGTAATATTCTTTGCTCTGAAATGTACTTTTTCTGATATTATTAATAGTAAAGGCACTTCAGTTCTATTTTGACTAGTGTTAGTATGGTATATCTTTTCCCACTCAAAATGTAAACCTATTTGTACCTTTTATGTAAAGTATGTTTCTCATAGGCAGCATATAGTTAAGTCTTACTTTTTAATTTAATTTGACAATCTCTGCCTTTTAATTGGGGTGTTCACTCCACTTAACATTTAATATAATCATTGATATGGTTAGGTTGAAATATATTATTTTGCCATGTTTTCTATTTGTCCCATCTCTTAATTTTCTTTTTCTGCCTTATTTTTGATTTACTATTTTTATGATTCTATTTTATTTCATCTGTTAGCTTATTAGCTATAATTCTTTGTTTTGTAATCTCATTGTTTGCTTTACAGGTCATAGTGTATACATCTTTATCTTATCAAGATCTACCTTCAAGTAGACCTAAAAGTGATAATATACCACCTCACTTATAGTTTAAGAACCTTGCAATAGTATACAGTACATCTATTTCTCCATTCCTAACATTTTTTCCTATTGTTTTACATATTTTATTTTTATCTACATTTTAAACACCACACTCCATTGTTACTAGTTTTATTTAAACAATAAGAAAAAATCTTATATTTATCCAAGTAGTTATTTCCAGTACCTTTCATTCCTTTATGTAGATTCATATTTCTATCTGGTATCATTTTCTTTCTTCCTGGAAGATTTATTGTAACATTTTTATGAT
Source organism: Propithecus coquereli (assembly GCF_000956105.1). NCBI lineage: Eukaryota > Metazoa > Chordata > Mammalia > Primates > Indriidae > Propithecus > Propithecus coquereli. Next base: position 2,376,658 of record NW_012141969.1, on the reverse strand, counting down.
TTTGTGGTGATGAATTCTTTCAGCTTTTGTATGTCTGAAAAAGTCTTTTTTTGCCTTTGTTTTTGAAAGATATCTTTGCTAGTGTAGAATTCTAGGTTGATGGGGTTTTTTTCTTCTTCTTTTTAAGAATGTTGTTCCTGGGTCTTCTTGCTTGCATTTTTTCTAATGAGAAGTGTTTTACCATCCTCCATATGTAACATTTCTTTTTTTTCTGGTGGTTTTAAATACTTTATTAGTAATCTTGAGCAGTTTTATTATGATGTACCTTGGTATGGTTTTCTTCATATTTAACTTTGGGTTTGTTGAACTTCTTGAATATGTAGGTTTATTATTTGCATAAAAGCTGGAAAATTTTGGCCATTATTTCTACAAATATTTTTATGTCCCACTCTTTTTGGTTCCCTTTATGGCAGAATGGTATTTAGAAATGAAGGCCTAGGTACTAGATATGTTTGTTGCTTCTGAGGTGTCATTGCTTCTTGGCCCTACCAGCAGCCAGGAAATATATGTGAGTACACTAACAGTGCAAATATAGATGTATACATCTATTTGCTATTGTCCCCTCCAAAACTCATGCTGAAGTCTAATTGCCATTGTAACACTATTAAGAGGTGGGACCTTTAAGAGGTGATTAGGCCATAAGGGCTCTGCATGAGTGCATTAATACCATTATTGTGGGAATGGGTTTTTTATCATGGGATTGGGTTCCTTACAAAAGGACAGAATTTTCTCTCTTTTGGCTCTTTCTTGCCCTTTCTTTACCCTTTTGCCACGGGAGGACATAACAAGAAGGCCCTTGCCAGATGCCAGCACCTTGATCTTCAACCTCCCAGCCTCCAGAACTGTGAGAAAATAAATTTCTATTCTTTATAAATTACCCAGTCTCAGATATTCTGTTACAGTAGCACAAAACAACTAAGACATTGTCTTCTTTTCTCTCTTTCTCTTTTTCTTTCTATCTCTCCATCCATCCATCTATCTCTCCATCCATATATAGAAACTATGAGCTCATACTGATACCCTTGATTCTAATCCAATACCACATGGTTCATTCTAGCCTTCTTTCTTCGATGGTGAGAAACCTTTCATTATCAACAATACATGTAAATATTTCTGCATTTCTTTAATCCTAATATACACAAAGTAGTTTCAGAACTGCTAACCCATATCTTCCTGAGAAATACATTCACTAACTAGTATACAGTTCTGGATACAGTTTTTGTTTTTTTAGTCTTATAGTATCCAGTCAAGATACACAGTTAATAAGGTTAGTGCTTTTTTTCCTTTCCCCCTTCAGTGTGGCTATGTTATTCCCTTGTGATACAATTAGGTTCTTTTGTTAGTCTTTGTATTCCGTTTTGCCTCCTTCCCCCAAACATACATATCCCAGCTGATTTTATTATTTATTTATATTTTCAGTATGTACTATGCTTCTCAGAGTCAGGGCTATACAAATGGTATACTCAGAAATGTCATTCCTTCCTCATCCCTAGTACCTCTTCCCATTCTTTCCTTTTTCATCTCTTTTGATCTATTGCCTTAAATAACCACTTTCTTTAGTTTGTAGTTTATCATTACTGTATTTCTTTTGCACAAATGAGAAGACATATGAATGTTTTCTAATATCCCCTTTCTTTCTTACATGAAGGGTACTATACTATTGATTTTTTTGTACTTTGCTTTTTTAAAAAAATGTTTATACATTTATACAAATAAAATGTGTTTTTATACAAGTAAAATTATATATATTTAAGGCACACAATGTGATGATTTGATATATGTGTACATTTTATGATGATTACCACAATCAAATTAATTAATACATTGATCACCACCCATAGTTACCATTGTGTGTGTGTGTGTGTGTGTGCATGGTGAGGACACTTAAAATCTGCACTTTGCCTTTTATCTTGCAGATCATTTCATATCAGTTCATAGAGATCTTCTTCATTCTTTTTTTCTTTTTTCTTTTTTTTTTTTTTGAGACGGAGTCTTACTCTGTTGCCCTGGCTAGAGTGAGTGCCACGGCATTAGCCTAGCTCACAGCAATCTCAAACTCCTGGGCTAAAGCGGTCCTACTGCCTCAGCCTCCAGAGTAGCTGGGACTACAGGCATGCGCCACCATGCCCGGCTAATTTTTCTATATATATATATTTTTAATTGTCCAGATCATTTCTTTCTATTTTTTAGTAGAGACAGGGTCTCACTCTTGTTCAGGCTGGTCTCGAACTCCTGACCTTGAGCGATCCACCCACCTCGGCCTCCCAGAGTGCTAGGATTACAGGCGTGAGCCACCGCGCCCGGCCTTCCTCATTCTTTTTTATAGCAGCATAGCACTTCATCATGTGGCTAACTAAACCACAGTTTAGTTAACCATTTTACTATTTATGGATATTTAGGTTGCTTGCATTATTTTGTAACTGCAAACAGTTTTTCAATGAATAATCTTGTGTATATGTATTTTTGTATTGGGGGTATTTTCTTAATGTAGATTCCTAAAAGTGGGATTCCTAGGACAAATAGCCCTTTTTGTCCCTCTGTTTGCATGAAGAATTTCGGATTTATATCCGAAAATAGCAGCTTTTCTTTGCATTTTCTTCCTCCAGTGGCTTTTAGCAAAGAGGAATCAAATTTGTACTGGAGTGTAGATGAGGACTTTTTCTGATGTGTCTGGAGTTTCAAGTCACTTCTCCTAATAATACTTAACCTTCATCCTTTGAACATTAGATTCCTACAATCATATTCCCTCTTTTGTTAATAATTTCTTTTCATAGAACTCTATTATATATATTCTAAAATGTTCTCAATTCACAGCTTAAGCTGAGATTTGCTCATTGAAGTATAATCATCAGTATTTTGTCTTTATCTTGTCAAATTTAAAAATACAACAGAACCAGTGTTACATTAGTGAGATATAGTCAAATGAAGGCAGTTATTTTTCTTCTTAACTGAAATTGATACCATGTGTGCTGAAAGAAACTTGGTATAAGGAAAAAAACTAGCTGTGGATAGTTTTCAAGTACCATGGAAAATCAGACTTGCTTAAGTCATGGAGAAGCCTATGCTTGGTCTCAAATGGAACTTTGAGTTTTTAAATTATTAAGCACAAACTATCAAGTCGAAATCAGTGGCCTGAAATGATGAGTCTTGAATATCCCAAAGGCCTTTCTGGCTGTCTGCCTTCCGTGAATGTCCACTCGTCCAAAGTACCAGTGAACACACTTTTCTTTTTATCTGGTTTGTGGCTATTTTTGTATCTCTGAAAATATTTATGGGTAACTAATGTTCCTCCAAATTATATCTTGGAAATCAACTTTCCACTGGGGCATTTGTATCAAACTGCTCCTCTCATTGGCTTTTTGGTGCCACATTTCCTTCCAAAATGTCAGGTTGTCTGATCTGCGCTTCTACTGCCCTTTATTTCACAAAGTCACCTTTGATTTATTGTGTGTATCTGGGGGTAAGAGCACAGGGGCAACGAGAAGCAAATGCCTTTATCTGCAGATAACAGCTTCCTAATAATCCCAGCCCTTATCTGCATGTTAAAATGCACAAGTGGTGCTTTGCCCACTTGCGTGTCAGCTGCCTACAAACGAATCATTCTGCACCTTTCAGACGATTGTTGCTTTACTTGCTTAATGCTGCCAATGGTCAGTTGGAAGAGGAGAAAAAATACTCCCAAATCTGAGGTCTTATTTGGAAAGCAATATTGAGATCCTAATATACTTCTATTTTCCTCACAACACTAATAGACTTAAGAAAATGAATAGCGTTGTCTATTCTAGACAGTTACATGTGGAAGTGTTAATATTATGAAAACTTCATTACTTTTTACTATCTCATACTAAAAAGTGAAGTGCTTTTTTCTTTTTATCTAAGTAATTGTCATCTATTGGATGTAGGACCATATTGGGGCTGATGAATTTCTTGAGGGAGCTTGTGATGTTCTGAGATTTGACTCTAGACTTCCCTCCAGACTTCCTTGCCACTCAAAATATATATAGCATCAGCGTCATCTGGGAGCTAGTTAGAAATGCAGACTCCTCAGGCCTCACCTTAGACCTCTTGAATCAGAAGTTGCGTTATTCACGGGATCCCCAGGGGATTCCTGAAGACAATAAAGTTTGAGAAGCACCAGCATAGAAAATGTAAAATTTGTTTAGGAATCAGGACATTTAGAATTTATTCCTGGTCCTTTTCATTTTTTTTTTCTGAAACAAAAACATGCTTCTCAATTTTCCAAAGCTTTGGTTTTCTCAGATTTTAAAAACTGATTTAAAACTGAGGTTTTCCAAGCTCATAGGAGATGAGCAAAGTGATATGAAGTCAAAAGAGATACTTTTGAACTAATTTGGGAAAAGCACATAACTAAAAAGATTTGGCATTGTTACTGACTTGCTTTGCTCATTACTAAAGTACCTTTTGAGGCCACAAGGCAGAGCATAATCTCTTGGAAATACAGTCAGTCCTCATAATTTGCAGATTCTATATTTGCAAATTTGCCTGCTTGTCTAAAATCTATTTGTAACTCTTAAATCAATACTTGTGGTGCTTTTGTGGTCACTCAAAGACATGCACAGAGAGGTGAAAAAATGTGAGTCGCCTGACACACACATTCCCAGCTAAGGTCAAACAAGGCAATACTCTACCTTCTTATTTTAGCCATCATACTGTAAACAGCTATCCTTTTTGTAGTCTATTTAGTGCCATGTTTTCCCCCATTTTTGCTTCCTGTTGGCGATTTTGGTGTTTAAAGCAGCCCCCAGGTATAGTGCTGAAGTGCTCTCCAGTCTTCCTAAACATAAGAAGGCTATGATGTGCCCTATGGAGAAAATATGTGTATTAGATAATCTTCCTTCAGGCATGAGTTATAGTTATGTTGACTGTGAGATAATGACAGTGAACCAACAGTATATATTAAATAATGTGTCTTTAAGCAGAAATACTCATAAAGATATATATTGACCAGTTAATAAAAATTTGGGACCAGAGGCTTGCAGGAACCTAACCCTATATTTCCCCTAGGAGCAATGGTTCCGTATTTATCAATTCAGTGTTTGTGGTGACTTCATATAACATAAATGCTATAAATAATGAGAATGGACTGTATATTTAAAAACAAACTAGGATTTCAACTGAACATCATTTTTTCTGGACGATAGCAAGACTAGCTTGCTATAAGAAATTTTTTTTTACTTGCTATAAGAAATTAGTTGTACTCTGTGAACATAATTTCAAATAAAAATAACTGGTAATTTACAAAAACATACTTAATATTTGGAGACTTTCTTGGGATTGAAGCAGTATTCTAGATAGGTTTTTCTCTTCCTATGGGCAAGGTTGCATTCTTTTAGTTGTGGCACTTGAAACAATTGTACTACAGTTGCTTTTAGCCTTACAGTTTGTGTCTTACGCTTATTTTTTGTTGGGTCTATGTCTTCCTTTTAAGTCAGCTTTGTTGCATAAATGTCACAGAAATTGGTGTCCTCTCCTGTATCCATGATCCATCAGCTGCTTCAGTCCAGGTCTACATCATGTATTGCTTGGATTTTAGACTAGTATTCCAACTGCTCTTACCCACAGCCTACTCTCCAGTGCCAACCATTTTCTGGTATAATAAACCTGATCCTATCACTTCTCTGTGAAATCTCTAAGTGGCTCCCTGGAATAAAGTTGCTTTGGGGTAAAGTTCAAGATACTCTGAGATTTGACTCCATACTTCATTGCCACTATGCTTGGAGACCCCTGACCACTTGATAACTCTCCCACCTTTGTGCCTTTGCATGATCTGTCCCTCTGCTTGGTATACCCTTTCTTATTCATCTACCAGGAAGTCAATTCCTGGGCTAAGACTTTGCAAATTTCCTCTTGTATTATCGTAGTTTTCTTAATTATTATTTTCTTCCTCCATTAAGCATTGAGAGTTTTATGGAAAAGAAATGTTTTTTTTTTCAGGTTAATGTCACTAGTGTCTTGTATCTTGTATAGGAGTGTCTGGCCATGAAGTTATTAGAAATGTTGAACAAATTAGAATTTAGGGATGAGTTTCATTTGACTAGTGTTGGAATAAAGTGGCTGTGTATCGGCAGCCTTAATCTGCATCAGTTCTGGTGTCACTAGTCTTTAAAGAAATCCAGTATAGAATACATAATGAACATTCAATGCTGGAAAATATAAAAAAAAATTGAGGGTGAAGAAATTAGTCATGAAGTACAATTAAAACCGTAGCAACTTGTTTTATATGGTAAGTTATTTTAAAACATATGATGTTTCGTGTAGCATTTTTTTATTTAAGAAATAAAGAACATAGAATGAATTAATGCTATAATGCTATAAAACATTAATACTTTAAATTTTAATTCCCCATTTTCCCTGATGAACGCCATGAGTCATACACAGCAGTAGACATGAATGAATTATTGCAACGCATAACACTATGGTGACGAATCTTACTAATATAATAAGTTAAAGTAAGGCCCTCAGGATTGCATGATGGAAATACGTCAAAGATGAACACATGATTCTTAATAGTGGTTGCCTTGGGATGTGAGAGGGAGGGGGAGGGGATGGGGATGACTACATAGGGACATGTAAGTTATTGTCCATGTTCTAGTCTTTGTGTTAGGTAGTAGGTTCATGTGTGTATGTGCATGTTAATATCATAAACACAAACAAGGCCATGATGAGTGGTCATGAATGAAAGATTTTGATTAATAAGATTTGTCCAATTCTCTTCACCTGAGCTCCACCCTTTAAAAAAATCCTACTTGGGAATATTAGAGGAGCCTCCACCCTTTACCCTCTCTTAAAGTTGAATTAAGCACATATGTAGGAATTTTACATATTTTATATGGGCAAGAAGGGGAACAAAATGACCAAATATAAAATGTAATATTAATGGTGAATTCAAAGACAATAGGAATTATGAAAATGAGAAAATATAATAATGGGAACATTGCACAAATAGCCAGCCTTTATGAGTCAATCAAGCGTTGGGATTGTGGAGATGAATTGCAATCAGCTTTAATGGAGTCCCCCATTTTGTGGTGCTTGTATTAGCTTGTCCTACATTTTCTTGGCAGCGGGAAGGAAGCAAAGGGCACTATTCAAAGAAAAGCAAATGTGTGAGGCTTGTGAGAAAAATATGCATCCTGTTTCTTCCATGTTGCATACCATGGAATGAAAGCCTTGCCTTCCGATTTTGTAAGAAATATCTTTCATTTGAAAATGATTTTGTTTTACATTTCTCCCAACAGCACTCTCTTCCCATGCTCAGTTTCTTGTCAATCCTACATTCTCTTTTCTGCTATCTCTTTCTAGTAGCAGTTGGTGCAAGACAATGTGCATTTATTTTGGTGGCAGCCTTTCCTGGTTTTCATGCCAGAATGTCTGCCTTCACAATGAGCTCATTTTAAGGCACTTTAGATTTCAGCTGATTCCCAGTATCAGAAGTGAATAGACAAAATTCTATCTGGGAGTCAAATCTCTCTTTAGGCAGGAGCTTTAGTTACTCTCTTGGCGGAGTCCAGAAAGAAGAATCAAGCATTGATTGTATTCCCAAGTTATTTAAAAAACTATATCATGAGTGTCTTCCTGTCTCCTTGGTGATATGTGACCATTTTGCTCCTGGAAGAGCTATTCTGTGTATTTTTAGTAACAGCAGGAGAGGATAGATATTTGGATGAGCTGTGTACCCAGCTGGAAAGCCTCAGCGTACAAAGGGTCTTAAGTTTCCCTTGATCTTGTTTTTCCCCCCAACCCCCTACTTTCTTTTTTCATAAAGCACAGAAATGGGAGGCCCACTTATGAAAAGCATCTCACTTAGGGCTTACTGGCTGCCATTCTCTTCTTTGGCCCTTTGTTCTGTTTCTTCTATCAGCAAGGGAAGCATATAAGCTCTACCAGCTGTTTGTCACTTCCAGAGATATTATGCTGTTTCTGTAGTGTCTGTCCAGCCCTGCTAAGAGTGGAATCTTACAATTTGATGACCTATAAATAGGAGGCCTGGGAGGGTATAATTTAGCAATGTTTTTGTGTTGTCCAAGTCTCATTTCTCTTGCCTACAAAGCTAGCAAGTGACATAGACTTACTGCCTGATTGAATTTGGATAGTTTCTAATTAAAACTGATGTTCTTTTCTTCCAACTAGCAGGAAAGCTGCTTTTTATTCTTTCTAATAGTAATGGGCCATTACGCCAGCACCTCCCTTTTAAGATCACATACCCAGGGCTTGAAATGAACTGTGGCTTTAGAACAACTTTTTTTTGAGATGGTGGTGGTGGTGTTTTTGTTTCTCTCATCTTCCTGAAATATGCTAACTTGTCTGTTTCAGGCCAAACTGGGACCTCATTAACACCATAATCAAAGGAGTCTGCCAGCATTGTGCAGGTGTTAGATCAAACTATGTGAATTTTCCTTCATGGTAGACAGAGAGTGGTCCACCTTGAGTTGACCATTGCTCTGCTCTTCTCAGATCTCCTTTGCAGAAGGTGCCCCCACAAGAACACACCAGCACAGGGGTCAATAATATAGTGTAGAATATGGAAGAACATGATATTCTGAAGCAGGCATGGAAATTAGAGGTGAACGATATATAGTTGTCAATTAATAAGCAGGGACACTTCCCTTTATAGAAGTGCATATCATACAGGGTATTTCATGTAGATGGGATGACTTCACTTTTGGACTTTATTAATCACATAAAACTGCTTAAACAAGAGGCAAGGGAGTCATTCCTGAGAACACAATGGTAGAGACTATGGCCCCTGCCGTGGGCTAAACGTAGTTGTGGGAGGAGCCCTAGATTAGAACTGTAAATGTATCTTAAAGGTTGTTTAACTGAAGGATTTTCAGTTTATAAACTTACAAAGTTCACATGAAATAATAAATATAAATGCAATTAGTAATTATGGAAACTGGCATAAACCATTCACCATGTTTTGAGAGGTACATTGGCTGCATAACACTTCATTAAATTGAATTACAAGATGCATGTACTGGTAAAGGAATGATTACTTATTGTTGTGTAAAAATCCATCCTTAAACTTAGTAGCTGAAAACAACCATCATTTATTTGTTCACAATTCTGTGAGTTGGTAGTATCCAACTAAAATGACCTGTCTCTGCTCCACATGGTGTCATCTGGGTTTACTCATGCATTTGGGCTTCAGGTGGAGTGGCACTCTACTTTCTCTCCCACCCTCCAGGAGGCCAGTGTAGGCTTTTTCACATTATAGCAGAAGAGTTCCCAGAAGTAATGCACAAGCAGTCTTCATGCCTCTGTCTACATAATGTTTGCCAATGTCCCACTGGCCAAAGCAAGTCACATCACCAAGCCCAGTGTCATTGTGGCAGGGGAGACTACACAAGGACTTAGCTACGAGGAGGTGTGACTTATCAGGGACATTAATGTAATCATCTCCCACAGTGGATCTTTAAGTTGCCAAATGCTTTTATCATTAATAAAATGGAAGCAACAGTGCTGGTTGCTAGGATGAGGGATGAGAGCTCAGGATGGAAGAAAACCAAGTTTCTGCAGTGGTGTGATGAATGTGCTTTCTGAATGAGACATAGAACAGTTTGGCAAATGGATTTTTATGATAAGTGTCTTAATTTTAAAACCTAATCACTTTCGTGTATTCTTGGCAAGAGAGCTCATCAAAGGCAGTGAATAAATGTAAAAATTAATAGATTAGTGTACATAAAAATGAACTCTTATATGGCAAACACCATGAAAAACAGGAAAACACAAGCTGGGAAAATTACTGATAATAGACCAGTGCATAATATTCCTAAAAATTAACGAGAAAGACAAATATGCCAATAAAAATCAGCAAAGGTCATGAATAGGATATTTACAAAAGAAGAAATATAAATATACATGTGGCTGCCAATAAACATCTGAGAAAACATTCATTTTAACTAGTAGTCAAAGAAGAGAAAACAAATATAAGTTTCTGACAAATAAATATCAATTCCTGATATGTCTTCATAGCACTCATATAAAAGCAAAGTAAGGAAATGGAGATATGGGTGGAGGGAGTTGCAATTTTAGGGAAGGGGGACTGGGAAGGTCTCTCAGAGGTGGTGACATTGAAGCAGAGGCCTGAATAAAGTGAGGGCCGAGGCCATGTGCTCCAGAAGCATTCCAGGCTGAGGGAAGAGTAATGACGAGGTTCTGAGTGGGGACCAAGCAGTGGGAAAGCCAGCTAGTGTGTGACTGCAACCACCTGAGCTGGGGAGTAGCAGGGAATAAATTGATATTCTTAATTACTTGATTCAGACAGACATATTCAGTGTGATAAGCAAAAAAGCAGGTGTCACAACCCACAGAATGGGAGAAAGTTTTACAAATCATGTATCTGAAAAGGGACTTATACCAAGAATATATGAAGAACTCTTACAAGTCAATAATGAAAAGGCAAATAATTCCATTAAAAATGGATAAAGTATCTGAATAGACATTTTTCCAAAGCAAGTATCCAAAAGGCCAATAAACACATGAAAAATGCATGATATCATTAGCCATTAGGAAAATGCAAATCAAAACTATTAATATAATGAGATACCACTTGACATTCACTGGAATGTCTATAAAAAAAAGACAGAGGGGTGGGCAAGGATGTAGAAAAATTGGAACCCTCATACATTGCTGGTGGGAACGTAAAATGGTGCATCCACTTTGGAAAACAGACTGGCGTTTCCCTAAATGGTTAAACATAGAGTTACCTTGTCATCCAGCAATTCCACTTCTAGGTATATACCCAAGAGATTGAAAACATTTCCATACAAACACTTGTATATAAATGTTCATAGCAGCATTATTCACCATAGCCCCAAAGTGGAAACAACCCAATGTCCATCAGTTGATTAATGGATAAATAAATATGATATATCCATACAATGGAATATTATGGGGTGATTAAAAGGAGTGAAGTACTGATTCATGGTACATCTTGGATGAGCCAGTGACAAAAGATCACATATTGTATGATTCCATATATGATTCCATATAAAATGTCCAGAATAGGCAAATCTGTAGAGCCAGAAGGTAGATTGGTATTTGCCTAGGGCTGGAGGATATGGGGGAATTTGAGAGCAACAGCTAGGGGTGTGGAATTTCTTTAACATAAAAATATATCAATATCTTATGCATTTAATATTTTTAAAAAGGGATTAGAAATACGACTGTTTCAGGAAAATGGAAACGAGAATTACAAAGAGGCGGGACCTAGCCTAACTAGGGGGTGAGGGGAGATGGAAAATATGCAAGGTAAGACATCAGTTGATTTTGGTCTTGGTACAAGAAGGGCCAGAGCTATAGACTTCTTCAGGGAATCAGGTCAGAGTTTTCTAGGATAGTAGCTGATATGGTTAGTGTGATCTTTTGGTCCTGAAATCCTGAATCCTAAGTCCATAATATTGGTGGTCTACAACCTAGAGGAGATGAGTGCAATAAAAGACATCCACCCACAACATTTCTGCCTCACCAGAAGCAGAATCTCCCAAACCCAGTGGAGCCCCCTTCATGACGATGCACCTAAATTAAAGCTTGAACTTTTTTTCCAGTAAAAGCATTTTTAAATGATTAGATTTCTTTATGTCAGTTTTATTGTAAATCTATTGTTGAATAGACATTTAAGACCATGTATAACATTGTTTGTATGAGGAAATGTGTTCAGGCTTCAAACAAATTATTTATAAACGATCTTTTGGGAACCCAGATTTTTTGTGAGATAGAACTGCCTACATTTCAGAGCTCCTCTCTGAGCCTTGGTGTGAATGTAGAGGAGGACAGCCTGGGAAAATAAGATAAGGAACTTCAGCTCTTTTAGATTAATAGGTAGTCAAGTTCCTATTCTAGCATTTGCCACTCCAATTTTCTGGGAACTTATCTAGAAGACTGCACTTTAGCCTTTTAGATGTGATTTGCATGCAGTTGACATCCCAGAACTCCCATGTATGATGAATTTCATTAATCCAGTGATTTGTAAAAAGAGCTTGAATTAAACGCTTCTTCATGCTCCAAAGGCTGCATTGGGCTGCTCTGTATTGGTTGCCACAGTTTCTCCAATTGTAGTGATGTAAAAATGAAAGACAGCTAGGAATGAAAGATAATCTGGAGATCTTCAAGTACAGCATTGCAGATCTTGAAACAGGGAAAAATAATATAGCTTATTTTTAGATGTCTCACTGCTTTTTTTCTCTCTAGCTTTGTGAAGACAATTATATTCTCACTGTGCTTTGGTTTCTTACTCTATAACAGTAGTTCTCACTTAGGCAAGACTCAAACACCTGGAGAGCTGGTAAACGTGCAGGTGCCGGGCCCCCACGCTCAGAGCTACTGATCAAGTAGACCTGTGCTGGGGCTGGAGACTGCATTTCTAACAAGCACCCAGGCAGTACTGCTGCTGCTAGACCAGTGACCACACTTTTAGTAGCGTTCATGTATAAATTTTAGAAAGTTACTTTCAACTGTCATTTTCTATAATTCTGTGATTTCATGTTCTGACATCTGAGGCATGTGCATGGGACCAAAGGTGAGCACTAATGATTGAATTTGCTTGACCATCTTCCTGATTCTGCAGAAACCAAAACATGGCTATGCTTTAGATCTGCAGAAGGGCTAGTCTCTGATCTGTTTTAGCCTTGAGGAAAAAAAAAAGGTGGGAAAGTGGAGAATCAGTTCTGAGTTAGAATTAAGATTACCAAGTGAATTTTCAATGGCTTCAAAGCTCTATCGTTTTGCTTCCTGGGCCCCTGGTAGGGAGGGATCCTAGCCTTTAGGAAGTCTGGGGGAATTGGAGAAATACAGCGAAGCAGAGGGAGATGGGGAGGGCAGAGCATTGTAAGAAATAAGAAATAAATTGGAGACACTAAGCTTTTAGTTGCTTTAAACATTTGTTTCCTTTGGGCAATTCACACTTCCAGGAGAGTTGTTGAGATATCATTTAAAGAGAACAAAATGAGGTAACTGAACTATTAGCATATACCACAGTTAGGGTCTTGAGAACCTAAGGTTCCAAAAAAACTTGACTCCTGACTCGCCTTACAGCAGAAGCTAGTATGGGCAACCCTCACTTCAGAAGACAGTATTTTGTTTTAAAATGTTCAGTTTCACTGCCTTGGTTTTCTGGCCATTTCTTAGTGGATAAGTGCTATGTGGTAACTTTCCTAAGTGCCATTTCTTAAGCTTGCTGTAGATAACTTTACAGAAATGTGGGAAAAGTAAAAAATGTGTCTGTTCTCCTTCTTTATTATATATATTATATTATTTAATATATCTTTATTGCATTTTATTTAAAAATTTTTATTTAATATTTTATCATTTTATTATACCAGCCATATACAATTGAATAATTAGAAATTACTGCCCAGAAGAAAATTTCCCACAACCTCATTAATCAGAGATAACTTCCTTTAACATTTTGCTGTGCAGCCTTCTATATGTTTTTTTCAAAGATTAGTATCCTTATTTTGTACAAAAATGGAGTCCTGCTATCTAAATCACTTAACCACCTTTTCCCGATAACATTATTGCAGATATTTTTCCTTTTTTTCTTTTTAAAAATATTTATTTTTTTGATACATAAGAGCTGTACATGTTTTTGAGGTACATGTGATAATTTGATATATTCATATCAACAAATCAGGGTAATTGGGATGTCCTTCACCTTAAATATTTATCTTTTCTTTACACTAGACACATTCTAATTATTCTAGCTATTTGGAAATGTATAATCGATTATTGTTAACTATAGTTACCTTACTGATCTTTTAAAAATTTTTTTTATTTTTTATTTATATTTCGATAGATTTAGGAGTACAAGAGGTTTTTGGTTACATGGATGAATTGTAGAGTGGTGATGTCTGGGTTTTTAATGTACCCATCACCCGAATAGTGTACATTGCACCCAATAGGTAGTTTTTCTTCCCTCACCCCCTTCCTCCCTGCTTCTGAGTCTCTATCATGGTATCGCTCTCAATGCCCCTATTCTGGATAGTTTTCCATTTCACTTAGTATGTTTCTGTGCCACGGGACTACATTGTATGCATATGTTATCCTCTAGGTAACTAATGGCCTTTTATGGTATTAAGCAAGTTCCTTACACGTGCATTGTTTACATGAGAGTCCAGTTACTTCCTAAGGATAAATCCTTAGAAGCCGAATCCTGGGTTAGAAGTGTCTGTAAACGCTTTTGGTACCCAGTGCCAAACTGCCCTGTAGAAATGTTGGGCCTGTTTAAATGCTCTCCCAACTGAATAATAATCTGCATGTTTCAAAATGAGTTTTTATTATTTTTAAGAAGTGACTTCGTGGCATTAGAGGATTTAAGTGTTGGTTTTTGAATGAAAGTATTAGCAAGCTGAACGTATTTGAAGTGTTGTTGGTGAATATTATTTGGAGCTGTCTCTCTTCACACAACCTTTCTGCAACATTTTTGCACTGCCTTGATAATGAACCAATTCTATTATTAGTGGAAGACAGTGTGAGAGACTCTGAAATGTTTACCATCAGGCTTCCTCTGTGTTTACGCAGAGCTACAGGTATGAAAATATTTTTCCTCAAATACCACTTTATATTTATCTGTAGAGTCGAATAGCTATTCAGCCAAATATATCTGTTCACACATACATTTCAAGACTGCATTCAGTTTTCATCTCCTGTCTTAAATATCTTTTAGAATTAATGGAGTTCTGTGCATGGTGCTTGGCATGCGGCTTTTTAAAAAAATTAAAGTGAGAAAAATTCAGGGACCTCTGTTTCCTACAAGGCTACAGAGAACCCTTTGAAAAAATATTCCTTTATCTTCTGACTGAGGCAGTGACATACTCCCTTGAAAATAAAAATTTGGAATTCTAAAGCCATTCTTCCCAATTCCTGCAAATATAGCATTCAGATTTCACATAAGGATATTAACAAAGAAATGGATGTCTGAAATGATGAAGAGAAGGGTGGACACAGCAATAAAGAATGTTGCTATGTTATGTTAAATTTCCCTCTTGAACTTCAAAATTGCCCCTTTTGCCAGAGCTGGATAAAGTTCTGTTATAAAAATAAGAGGTGGTATAAAAAATTTGAGGGATTTTTGTCCTAGAAATGTGCAATTGGCATTCCAAAGAAAGTTTTATCTGATTTCTGAATTATTTTAGTTAACACATTTGCATATTTTTAAAATAGTTTCTCGTTGGGGCTTGACAGAAATTGGCTCGATAGTTTAACAAAACATTTCTAAGGCATGTTTTGTGTCATAGCAATTGTTATAAGCATTCTATAAATATCAACTAATTTAGTACCCACCATCCTGTGAGGTATAGGTACTCATATTAGCCCATTTCACAGATGAGGAAATTGAGGCACAGAGCAGTTATATACATTGCCCAAGATCACTTAGCCAGTGAGTGACAAATCTGGTAGTCAAACCCAGGCAGCATGGCTCAAGATTCTGTGCTCTTAAGTAATTAGCTGTGCTGCCTGCCATATATAAACATATACACTGTGTTACAGCAGTGATGGTTTCTGAGAAATGTTAGCTTATATTTTGGACAAGAGGAAACCGGTCATATTATTCTCTAATACACCATAGTTCTCACCCTTCCTTGCACATTAGAATCACCTGGGGAGCTTTTAAAACTCATGTAACCCAGGCCACACCCCTGACCTGGTAAATCATTTTCGAGAGGCGGGACATCAGTAGTTTTTAAAGCTCCCCAGGTGATTCCAGTGTGCAGCCAAGGTTGAGAAGCTCTGATCTGGGAGAAGAGACATTACTGATGGCCAGTACTTTGTCAGAAATATCTGATGAAAAAGTGTATTTTGGCCACATCTTGATTCACTTCACCGAGTCATCTAAGAGGTGAACCTATTCACAAAGGAGCAATCCTTTTCAAGTTTCGGTTTGGGAAAAATTATTCTTCAGATTTTGGTTCTGATATTTTAGAAAAGTTGGGGTGTGAATCCATTTGTGTTAATATAATGTAGGCAGCTATTTCACTCTATTACTTGGGTGAGTGGAATATGATGCTCTTACTTAAATCAGTGCCCAGTTGGTTTTGATTCTCTGCATCTGAACTTTGAGGTGAATCCCAAAAGAGGTCAGAGAAAATTCATGGTGGTAGGGAAGGCAGGCCATGTCTCAGCCAGATGGCTGAACAGCGTGAGGCTTGGGCTGCGGCATCTTCCATCCCCTGTGAGTGCTGCAGAGCAGTTTCTTTTTTCTTTCAGTGGACGCAGAAGGGAAACATTCAGCACATGAGAATTTGGAAAGAGTTTTTCTGTTGGGGCAGCTTAGTGAAATTGAGGAGCAAAATGCCTTTTAAGAAAAGTGACTTTTAGTCATGCTGGTATGAACATAGCATGCGTAGCATTTAAGGAAATCAACCAACCATGGGTCAGTAGTTAATGATAAACATTTCTGCTGCTTCATCTGAATCATACTGGGAAAGTGAACCTGTCGTTTGGGGTATTTATTTTGGAATCGCCAGTTCAAGCAAGACTAAGTCATGTTGGGGAAGGGATGAGAGCAATCTCTTCTGGCTAGACAGTTCACTTTCGCTCTGAAGCCTGTCAGCTCGCAGGAGTCCCACTGGTTGAGGAGCACTAAGGCATTTCTCATTATGGCTGTACATGAAAGCTAATTACAGAGGGTCTTGTTTCTGTTTGTTCCTGCCATAAAGTGTCTTCTAGAATTGCTTTTCTGTGACTGCTGTCTTGGGGCACATAAAAGGATCGTGATGACAGGGACAAACTCTGTCTACTGCTGTTTTGGGGAACAACAGAAATCTGTACCATTTGTCACGTCATCTGTGACCCAAATTGTCTTGTAAATTGTGAAATGTATTCTAAATACAACAGAATGTTTAGTAAATGTAGGTACAGTATAAAGAATAGTAAACACCCATGAGCCCACACCCCTGTTTAAGAAATTGGACAATGGCAGTTTCTTAAAGGCCCCTTCTCTGTAACCTTCCCCAGTTGCATTACACTCCCTCCCTTCAGAGACAACCATTGCCCTGACTTGTGTTACTCATTTTTTTTCTCTTTTTAGCTTCTCCACCTGCATGTGTATCCCTAAACAATATGTTATTCAGTTTTGAAAACCGACCAGCAAGCACAAACCTAGCTGTGCAAGGAAAGGGAGACATTGCTTCTGTTTGCTGAAGGTCCCAAGAGAAAGTAAGCTGAGCCAAGTCTGTGGGAGAATTCTGGCTTCAGCCTCCATGAGCTTATTGTGAGGAAGTTGTGGGCAAGGCCATGAATGAAACTGGGGGGAAAACAGGGCTCCCTACAGGCAGGACATCTGACAGCTCAGCGCCCAGCAGGAAGGCGGTCAGGGCACAGGTTGCCCTGTGTTTCCTGTTCTGCAGCTCCCTGCCACCTGCCTCCAGCTCTCAGGAATAGGTTAAAACAGAACGCTGTTGTGGAATGAAATGAGAGTCCTCTTCTGGTCCAGACAGCAGAGAAGAGCAGGAATCTCATCACCCAATGGCCAGGAAAAGCAAAACAGAGAATCTGGGACTGGCTCCTGGTCATTGCTTTTAGGTTTGATGGCAGTAAGCATCTTGCAGTGACAGTCAATCCTCAGTGTGCCCCTCTCTTGTGTCACATTGCGCCAATCTGGACTGGTTACCCTCTTCTTTTGGTACACAGCTATCATCCTAGGATTATCCCGCACTCTGATCTAGAGCTTCCCTTGACCTCTTTCCTGTGTTAGAGCTTCTTTTCCTTCTATGTCTTCCTCTTTGCTTGTTGGTTTTGGTGGAGCAGGTCTTCCAGTAACTTTGGGAGAAAGGGTATGAGGGAAGTAACCTTTTTGAGGCCTAGCATACCTGAAAATGTCCATTCTACCTTCACATCTGATGAGAATTTGGGAGTAGAATACAAAATTACAAATCAAACTTCTAAAGGAAAATTAACCCATTACTCTGTTGTCTTCTATTTCTACTATTGCTGCACAGAAGTGTGAACCCATTCTGATTCCCAATAGGCTACTTATGACCTGATTTTTTTTTTCTCTCTGCAAGCTTGTAAAGTCTTTTCGTCCCCAAGGATCTAAAATGTCACACTAGTGGGCCATGGCATGAGTTTGATTTTTATCCACTGTGCTGGACGTTCTATGACATACTATGCACCATTTCATTCTGACACCTGAATCCTTCAGTTTTGGGAAATTTTCTTGGAGTATTTCTTTTATTCTCCATTTTTCTCCTCATTCTGCAACTAACCTTCAGGAGCTAGAATTTCCATAGCAGTCGTGTGATTTTCCATTTTCTCCTATTTTTAATCTCTTTGTATTTGCTCTCGTTTTGGGAAGATATCGTCTAACATTTCTATTGTTTTTGATTTCTCATGGTATTTTTCAATTCCAAAAAATGTTTGTTTGGGCTTTTTAATTTTCTGGGTTTTTAAAATCATTTTCTTATTTTGTGGATCCAGTATCTTTCCAAGGATATCATTGATATATATTTGTTTAATTTTTCTCTTAGCTGTGTAGTGTCTCTTCCCACTAAGTTGCTCTTTTGTTTGTTGATATTGATCTGTCTTCTTTGGTAGAAGCTTTGCTCACATGTCTGGTAATCCTTGGTTGCTTGGGAGCTAGAAAGCTGGCGCGAAGCTCTAAACAGGTTGGTGGAGCTTGTCAAATTTGTTTCATTATAGAATGATCTGGATTGGGTGTTTATTGGGAAACACCAGTGTCAGTATCTTTAGGTCTTTCACCTTGGGTCACCCAGATGTCCTAGAGAAGCCTTTCAGTCTCCTGCTGGGAGGGGTGGGTCTGGTGTCCAGTGTGGGAGCTTTTGGGAGGAAGAAGAGGGAGGAGATTGGGGATGGTGGTGTCTGCATTCAGGGTTTGGCATACATCTGGTCACTTAATGCACCTGTTTTCAGTAGAGTACTCATGGCCTGACTATGCATCTGAGGCTAGATGACCTGTGTTTTACCGTCTTTAGGAAAGGATCCTCCAGAAGGTGCAGTCCCTCAGCAGGATGGAAGGGGAGCTAGATGTATCAACTTCTCAGACAACTTTATTTCCAGACTCTGCACTGTTGCCACCCCTTTGCCCCCAGCTCCAGAGGAGTTTGGTGTCCATTTTCAGCTTTCCTCCCTGCTAGTTTGAGAGATTCTTTTTTCTTTCATTTTTTCCCCTCACCTGCTGAGTTGGTTATCACTCATTTGTCTGCTTTGCAGCTTCTGAAGTTTTCCTATTGCCCTCTGTCCTATTCTCCTGGGTTTGTCTTAAAAAAAAAAAAAAAGAAAACAGTTCCTTTAAGTGGTCTTAGTGAGGTTTCAAGAGAGTGAAATTAGACGCATGTGTTTAGTCCATCAACCTGGCCGCTGGAACTTCCTTTTTTATATTATTGAATCCAGTACATTTTTGAGTAGTCTAAGCCAAAGGCTTCTGACCATTTATAGAACACCTTTGTGCCAGGTACTGTTGAGTTCTTTGCATGTATAGAGATGCAAGTAGGAATGGATGTTGCCCTTAGTTTACAGAAGACAAATTGAAACTCAGATTAAGCAGTGCACCCAAGGTCACTGCTAAAAAGTGGCAGTGCTGGGATCTGAATGCCGTCCAAGATCTGGGTTTTGAAACCCTGTGAAAGGTTTTTTTTTTTTTTTTTTTTTTTACCAAGTCCAGCTCTTTCCTTATACCAGGGGCTGATTTGAAATAATGCCTGTGAATCCTATCAGGATCTCTAAGAGTTAATTGGACTTTGAAGGAGAAAACTATTCTGACATGGATTGAGTAACCTTGCTCGGGATTTTAAAAAGTGAATGGGGCATCCACAAAGCGTGAGAAGCACCTGCTTTCCCCAGCTGCAGGGACTCTCATCTCTCTGCTAGCTTGGTGTGTGGCTGAAGGTCATTCACGGGCACTGTTGTGCCATCTGTCTGGAGAACAAAGCATGCATGGTTTTCTGGCCCACCCAGTAGAATGTGTGTCTTACGGGTTAGACTGAGCTGTAATGAAGGACTTATTTTCTATTTGGCTACAAGGCTAGGTAACTCATTATCCATTCAGTGTCATGAGCTCCAGCATCGCATTTCCCTGTTGAGAGGTTTGCTTTTTTTTTTTTCTGCAATAGTATGAAGCCATTGATTTGCAAAGTGAATACAGCCACAAATGGGAGCTTTAGAGTCTTTACAGATTTAATTATTTATCATTTTTTTGCAAACTTTTGTCAAACCAAGTTTTTCAGACCAAATAATGTATCAAAAAATGTTTATTTCAGCACTAAAGAGCTTCCCATAGCTTTCAGTACGGAGGGGGTGGATTTGCATATTAGAGCATTAGAAATATTGGTAAACAATGAAACCTCCCCTCCTTCAGTGTTGAGAGTGTTATCATTCTTTTAACAGGTTTCAGCTTCAGTGAGTTTTCTAAGCATGGCTGCTGAGTTGTTAAGAATAAAATTCTGTTTATATTCTTTCCCATAACGATAGCTAGCCCTTTGCCTAGAAGAATGTAATATAAATTTTTACAAATAGCTGAAAATAAAGTGTTTTGAAAATGCAAAGTAAAATCAACCTGCTTCTGCCTACAAGCCCTTGAAATGAGCTGGGGTTCCATTTCAATACAGCGTTTCAAGCCAAATTATTTTTATTCTCTATAAAGAACCCTTTTCATTTAAAAGGATTAAAAAAGCACTGGACCAATTTCAGCTGCTTTAAAATGCACATTCGGGGCCTTTTTATGTACCCTCAAGTTCTAAAGAAAAGAACATTATAAGGACACTCTGTAAACTGCTTTACTATATTGGCTTTCAAATTTAACTGGATTTTTTACGTACAGAAGAAATTGATGCTTTAACATATGATGTATTTTATTTGAGAGAAATAAGATACTTGCCCTTATACTTTAATTTATTTTTTAACATTTTTGCATCATGAGAATATCATCTCTTCCATTCTTACCCAAAGAAAAATGTTAATAGTTAGGTGTTTCATATCAGAAAAATCCGCTATACCAAAGCCAGATTTCGAATCCGAAGAGAAATTCGGAAGACATTGTGAATTGCAGACCTGTGATTTTGAGGTCGCTATCACTTTAGACCTTGCACAAGGGGGCAATACTGGAAAAAGCCTGGACTTCAGAGTCGGATCTGGGTTTTGATTTTGCCTCCACCTTGTATACTCCAAAAAGTCATTTGACTTCTCTGGGCCTAGTACTGCATCATTAAATGAGGATAATTTGCAGCTTGTATGGTTATTGTAAGGTTCAGAGAGAATGTACTCGAGGGGACTACTACAGCAACTAGTGTGTAATTGGGGACTCTAATCATAATTGTAGCACTAAGAACTTGGTACCTGTTAGTCTCTGTTCCAAGGCGTTTATGTGTATGAACTCACTGAAGCCTCACAACTGAGGTAGGTACTATATTATTTGGGTACTATATTATATGGGAAAGGTGGGTCTGGAGTCCAGTGGGGGAGCTTTTGGGAGGAAGAAGAGTGAGGAGATTAGGGATGGTGGTGCCTGCATTCAGGGTTTGGCATACATCTGGTCACTTAATGCACCTGTTTTCGGTGGAGTACTCATGGCCTGACTATGCATCCTAGGCTAGATGCCCTCTGTTTTACCCTCTTTAGGAAAAGATAATATTCCCATTTTACAAATGAGAAAACTGAGTGAATTTAGTGTGCTTAGGGTTATACAGCTAGTAAGTGGTGGAGCCGGGCTCTAAACCCAAACAGTCTGGCTCCAGAGCCTCTCTCTTAACTGCTACATCTTAACCACTACACAAGGGTGGCTGATAATGATATGCTGAATTGTGGTCATCTGTAGGGCAGAGTTCCTTCCTCATCCATCTGTGGGACCCATTGCATGCTGTAGGCGGTGATAGGTTCTCCATAAGTGCTTGCTAAATGTATGAAGAAATTTCCATAACTTACTGAGATGGGCCACTCTTGATACACAAAATGTGTTTTTCCTCAGAGCCACTCTATTCAATTTCCCTGAACGCCTATGAACTTCCTCTCACATTTGAGTGCTGATACCAAACCCTGTGTCAGTATTTCTACTGAGCTTTCCATGGGATGGCTGACCCCGTGGCCAACCTGGCCACAGTTGCCTTGCAGTGACTCTGAAAAATTTTCTTCATAAATATGTCTTTGAAAGCTATTCTTCTAGAGCAAGGGTTGGCACAAAGGGCCAGATAGCAAAAACTTTAGGTTTTTCAGGACATAGTCACAACTACTCTATTGTAGCTCAAAAGCAGCCACAGACGGTATCCATGGCTATGTTCCAAGAAAACTTTATCTACAAAGAGACTGGCTGGCTGCATTCAGCCTGAGAGTGCTGGTTTTCCAATTTTGTAATGCTGAAGAATTACCTTTTAAAATAGAGATTCATGGCCCTACCTCTGTTAAAAGATGATATTCAGAAAAAAATGTAAAATCATTACTTTCATACAGATAAAGATGAACATGTGTTATTTTATTTTACTCACGTGAGGGAACCTGGCAGATGTTATAAGCAATTCAAGGGGAAAAAGTAAAAAAGCACAGGTTTATATTGAGTAAAGGAATTGAATTGCAAACAGAGGCAAACTGATTTTTCCCCCAAATGGGGTGGGAAGTAAAGGAAAATCTGACAATGACAGAGTTTTTAATGTCCACCAGTCACCTACAACTTATAAACTTGCAAAATAGCTCAAAAACAGTGAGAGCTTAGAACCTGGTACCCTGGAGGGATGTGCTCTATGTAGATAATGCAGGGTTTTCCTTTGAAGCACATATTTTACATACCCCAGAGAGAATGGCTCTGTAGGCCTGATGTTATACTCAGAAATCTGCATTTTGAACAGATTCCCAAAGCTTTGGTCAAGCAGGAAGGCTCCATACTACTGTACACAGGTCCATTATTTGTATTCTCTCTCTCTCTCTCTTTCTCTCTCTCTCTTTTTCAATGCTCCTTTCTGCTCTTAGAGCCTCTCCTCTGATTTAGGGAAATCAACCCTCATCCTGTGAGGCTCACCCATCCATTTGACCAGATGAGTGACAAAATGGTTTTCATTGTTGTGGGGATTGGTGGGGATGAGAAGATTGGATATTGGGGGAACCTCATCCTCATCAATCTTTACTCTTTGCTCATTTCAGAAGGACGAAAGGGATGGAGGGAGACTTAAGCCATATTGATGATAAAAATATTTTAGATGTTAAAAACATTTAAAAATATAAAAAAATTAGATAGACTAAGGGTGTTTGCAGTGGAGAAAGAGTGAACCTTGGAAGCTCTTCTTGCAGCGAACCTCAGGAAGATGGAGGAAGGGAGATGGGGAGAATCAGGCCATCACTGAGAAGAACTGTAGGGTGGTACAAGCTGGGAGAGCAGGAAGCATGAATTTTAAACAATCCAGAGTACAGAGACCTCAATAAGCCTGTTAGAGACGTCAGAACTCATTAAGTTGACGATCCATTTACTTTCTTGCTCATCTTTAACTGCCAGCAGCTGTTCTGCTCCATCAGATGCTATCCCTCCCTGGATAGAATAGCAAACTTGGCTTGTGCATTTCCGGAGGATGGGGAAGTTCAGAAAGCCCCAGACTGTCAGCAGGTTGACTTCCTTTTTCCCGGGTTTCCTTTCTGTGTGAATAAGCAAAGGGTTGGACAGGTGGTTGAGTGTCCTTGATAGAGGGTATTTGAAAATTACTGTCAAATAATTGAGGCATAATTCCCCCTCTGATTTGCTTTCCAGTAGGACCAGTTCTTTGTGTCTGAGAGTGAGGTTGGGAGAGTAAGGAGGGTTGAGTCCTGCACAGATCTTTCACTCAAATAGTCCAACTTCTCAGACTATACCCTTAGTAACAGAGCTACCTTGAGAATGGTACCATTTCACACTAGCTGAGAGAGCCTTGATGTTCATTCCCTTGCTCAGTGAGTTTAGCAGTTTAAAGGGCATTTTCCCTCATCGAATTCTCTGAAAAATGCTATGCTAGGTCCAGGGGATTCAACAGAAAATGGGCCCAGATCCTGGCTGTGTGCTGGGAGTCAGTGGTCAGTAGTCTCTGTGTGGGTGGTAGTAGGTGGAGAGGCACGTCGGGTGGCACAGTCTGTAGGACAAAGTAGTTGGTTGTACTAAAAGCTGGCTGGCTTTTGTTCCTGGCAATAAAACTGTGGCTTTGAGCACATTGCCCTCCTTTGGCACTTGTGGGTTGCTAAGGATTCCATGTCCTTCTTGTCTTTGCCCTGAGATTACATCTCAGGACCTGCCAGTGTTGCTGGAAATGTCAAGTTGCCACTTACTCTGAAATCTCAGACAGCCCAGAAATGCACTTTTCTGCCAGTGCCAAGAGCCTACATGGTAAGAATGTCCAAGTGGTGGCCACTTCTGCCTCTGGGATATCCCCGGCCTCCTGCTTGACTAAGAGGAAATAGCCATGGCAGCTGTTTGGGCCCCACTTGCACCAGGGCCCCCACAGCACTGGAGTCTGCCCTGCTGGAATGTGGGATGCTGCCCTTGCTGTGTTCACTCTGCCTTGAGTCCTTGGTGCTTCCTGACAGAGCACAGCAAGTGTGCTATGCTCTTTGAAGGCGCTATTCTTCATACTGTCACCTTGTTTAGTCTGCAAAGGGCACCTGAGATGGGGCAGGTCATCAGTGTTGATTAGCTAAGGCACGGCTTCAGCCTTGAGTCCCTCTCAAGAGCTACAGGAAAGGCCTTTGCTTTGTGAAATGATCCTTTGCTTCTTATTTGTAGGGTTAACCACAGAAGTCTTAGGGGGCTGATAGCTGTATGAAAGGCAAGAGGTTGTTTTCAGGCAGGACATATTGTCATTTAGATTCATAACCCTTAGTTCCTAATTGAAACTGAAAATCCGAGCAGCTCTGTGACTTCCACAGTATTGACGGTCTGGATTTTGTGTTGATGGGTTGCCAACACAGAGCGTACTGAGACGAAACTGCAAAATTTCATACAATTTCAGAGTGGGATTTTAGATTTGTTTGGGGGCTCTCCTGCATTGTACCAGTCATCTTTTATTTTGAAGTTGTAGACAGTAATAAATACAGAAGTTTTTAAAACTTACATTGGGAGATGAAATAAAAAAACAAAAGACACTAAAGCAGTAAACTGTCCAAACCAAAAGTGAAGCTACTCAGATTTTCCTAATTTAAGGATAATTTATTTTCCTATTCTTTTCTCTTAAGACAATGGTATCTATCTTCCATGCTAGAGAAATGAATGTAATACATTTATTGTTATGCAGATGCATTTGGAAATCCTGAGGGACATGGCGAGGGTGGATTGGACTTGTTTGCCTGTGCGGCAGGGTAGAAGCTGTGTTTTGGGGGGGATATGATGGGTCATAGAGGGAAAGCAGGTAGGAGAGTTGTGAGCGGGATACGGTGACCTCTGCAGGAACACATTTCTGACATTCTCCTTGCCTTTCAGTTGCAACTCTAATCCATCAGTGTTGACAGGCTGTCAGGAAAATCTTCTTACTGGGTCACACGTACCCTGACAAAAATCAAGCAAAGAATTCTCCTCCTTATGGGGGCAGATGGGATGGCCATACCTATCTCTTGTTTTCAAGCAAATCCCTGCGTTGGTCTTTGAGTCCTTTGTTGGGAGATAGGCCCTAAACATGTGCCATGTGAAAATCCCTTTCTTAGAGCCGTTGGTTTAGAAATTGCTTACCTTTTCTATTTGAGATCGGGAGCCAGGTTTATCTTAGTTCTGTGTCACAATGAAGCAACATAGTCACCGTGGACCTACAGTTTCTGTCTAGTGAAAGTTAGGAAAGGGGTCGGAATCCCCTCCTTAACTCTAGCAGTGACCTGGTCTGGCCTCCAGAGACTTGGCTATAAGGTGTGGGCAATTCCTCTGTTGTCTACTCTCAGACTTCTCGGGAGCAACTACAACAATGGCAACCATAACATCTCAGAGAGGCGAAGAAACCCACCATTATGCAGAAGGCTGGACAGAGGATAGGTGGAGTCTGAGTATATTTTGGTACTATTGATATATTTGGTGAGGAATAAAGAGTGTGGGAAAACTTGTGACTGGTCTCTGCCCCTTGGCGTCCTGAAATTGTTGACTCATGGCAGGCAGAGCATGTGTTTTTCAGCGCTCTATTCCCATTTAGCACCATGCCTGGCACATAGTAGATGCCCAGTAAACATGTACTTAGAGCCTGTCAGAATTAGGGATGCTTTCCCTTCTGAATAGATTGGGGCAGCCTAAGGATCTTGAAAAGCGTTGATATAAGTAACCAAGGGTATTGGACACTGTGGCTATTCATTACCAAAAAAAAATTACTGTCTTGTACTGTAAGAAGCAACCATGTCTTATGTGAGAAGGCTTAAAATATGAAGACTAGATATCAGCAAGGATAGCACAGATTTTGAAAGATATTTAGAGATGAGTTAATTTACCCTTAGAACATACTACACTGATTTTTTCTTTTTTTTAAAGCAAGATCAGCCCATCATATAAATGAAATGAAAAAGAATTTCATTTTTTACTTTTAAAGATAATCCTGTCTTTTACCTATATTTGCCGTAGTGGAGTAAGCAGTCTTTTTAACTTCCAGGAAATAATCCTAGTAAACCAAACCTAGTCCTCTAAAGAAGATGTTGTCTGCTATTCCACCTGTATGAGAAGATTGGTAGATCATGGGTTTTTTGAATGAAATATCCTATACCAACAACATGACAAAACTCAGCTAGGGAAAGGACAAAGAGTTAAGTAATAAGATCTAAGCTTATAAGAAAAAGAGTGGAAAATCACAGGAATTCTCATCAAAATATTTCAAACAGTCCCCTGAACACATGCTGGTATTGGTGGTTGATTTAAGGGAAGGGAATTGGGGGATTAGAGGCCCTGGGTAAAAGACAGATTCTTTTTACCATGTGCTCCTTTGTATCTTTTAAATTTCGTATTACATTTATTTATGATCTTTTAGAAATAAATTAACTAAAAACAAAAATACAATGGCTTCCTAATCAGAAAGAGGGAATAATCGCTGTGGCACTTGCATTTCAGAAACTTAGCATCCAAACTCTGGTGATTATGGGAACCCATCCCACTTGGTTTTGCTGATGTACTGTAATTACATTCTCCATTGAAGCTGATTTCAGAAACAGATGTAGATGCAGAATTTTAATCTAGGGTATGCTGTATAGATAAGTAACTTCTGCGTTTACAGTCTACTATTTCGCTTTTTATAGCTAATAGTCCACAAACATCTAAACTAACTTATAAAGACAAAAGAACCAATTTAATATAGTACTCTGCTTCTGGGTCCCCAAAGTGAGTCAGAAAAAATTCAGGTTGCTAGGCCTTAGCCAGACCACAGTATATCAATTATTGGTCTTGAAGTTAGTTCTTTAAAAGAAATTAAAGTTTTTCATGCTTAGTTTTAGGATCTATGCTTTTTTTTTTTGATTTGCCTGGAACTGAAAGGCTCAAAATAACTGTATTTCCTTGGCTCTAAATAGCATGCTGTAACTTTGCTCAGGATTCTGACCGGTATGTGTCATCTTGCATTAGATCAGGATTGGGTCCTATGTGGTCCTATTTGGAAGAGTGGCTGGATTGATTACCATGTTGGCAGTTCATCTTTGGAAGAGTGTAAAGTAAGTCCATGGTGGGGCAAAGAAAAACAGCCCTGGTTCTCATGCCTCTGTTTAATTTCGGTTTCCATAACTTGTTCAGTTCAGACTTGGTTCTTTTCTCTCTTTCCCTGATGTTGATCATGCAATAGGCAATTCCCCAAAGCAGTATGCAGATAGTAGTTGTGTCCTTATTTCTCTGTATTTGGGATAGCCCTGCCTACTGAGGAGAATAAGAAGCTGTTTTTTTTTCCTCATTTATGTAGCAAGTCACATGGTATGGGAGATGGAACCAAAAATTTGAGGTCAGAAGACCCAAGTTCTTGTTTGGCTTTTCTGCAACCTAACCGGTTGGCCTTAAATCTCGATTGAGTTATAGTGTGTTGTTGTGATTGTTTTATCTGCACAGTCAAACCTAAACCTCCTCACCTCCCAGGGAGGTTGTAGAGATCTGATGAGAGTCTGTGTGAGGCAGCACTTTGTAAACGCTGAAGTGTGATCATTCAGTTTTATTTACTCCCGTTCGTTAAGTGTTACACTTTGGTTTCTGAGAAACTTGGGTTTCATTGGAATGATGAGACAAGCCACTGAAGCTAATGCCATGTGGTAAAGTCAGAGCCCTTCCTGGAGTTCAGCTCCATTCCTCCAAATAGTCAAGAGGAGGATACAACTTCGATCACTGAGAATTTTAAAGCTCACTGGGCATTCTGGGAGTTTCTCTCGACTTGGCTTCCAAAGCACCCCATTCTCTTGGTTTTCCTTCTACCTCACTGGTTGCTTTTTCCCAGCCTCCTTTACTAGTTCATCCTCTTCTCCCCAGTCTCTTAATATAGGGTGAGTTCCAGGCTATGGCTTATTTCTCTATACTCCGTTGGTGACCTCATCCCATCTCATGACTTAAAATACCATCTCAATTCTGAAAACTCCCAGACTTTCTCCTGAAATTCAGACTCTCATCCCACAGCCTTCTCCACATTGTTATCTCAAACTCAATATGTCCCCAAACTGAACTGATCTCCTCCCCTCAAAATAAAAACAAACCAGTTCTGCCTACAGCTGCACCCTTCCTTAAACCCCCACTTCTTCTTTCCCCAAATTATGTTTGAGTTACTTCTCTGGTAGAGTCACAAGGAGAAGAAATAAACATCTCAGTGTTAGAACTGAAACACGACCCACGTTGTCTTCCACTATGCTTATTTTAAGGATCAGGAAACAGACCCAAGGTCATACAACCAGGTTACATGGATTCTTATTCTCTTGGCAAACAACCCTGTGAGCTTTGGGGTGTTTTTTGTCTTTCTTTTTTTCAGAGCCATCGAGTGTAGTCATTTATAAAGATGGGATAGCCCAGGCTGGCTCCAGGCAAGAGGTAAAGCCAAATAATATATTAGCCATAATTTTCCTTTCAGTATTTCTGTTTTCTACCTAGTAAGCTATGATCCCAGCCATCAAAACATTATTTAAAACTTCAAATTGTAAAGCTGTATCAAGCCTACCAGCTGGAGGAAATGTTGTTGGCAGATTGGTTCTGACCATGCATATTTCTTGAGACCCTTAAAACCAGATTCATGGTGAAAGGTGCTATCGAAGGACAGATTATTGTATTTATTTTTAGGTTATTAAATTATTTATGTTAACAGTTGAGAGACTTCTCTGTTTTTTGACTAACAAAAGTTGACTTCTCTTAGTAAGGTCTTTTTTTTTTTTTTTTTTTTTCCCCCGAGACAGAGTCTTGCTTTGTTGCCGGGGCTAGAGTGTTGTGGCATTAGCCTAGCTCATAGCAACTTCAAACTCCTGGACTCAAGCAATCCTCCTGCCTCAGCCTCCCAAGTAGCTGGGACCTACAGGCATGTGCCACCATGCCCGGCTAATTTTTCTATTTTTAGTAGAGATGAGGTCTCGCTGTTGTTCAGGCTGGTCTCAAACTCCTGATGTCAAGTGATCCTCCCTCCTTGGATTCCCCGAGTGCTAGGATTACAGGTGTGCGCCACCATGCCCAGCTTCTTAGTAAGGTCTTAGTGGTGCTCAGTAACCTCACAGGTCACTCAGAAATAGGTCTCAGTTATTAATGTTCTCTAAGAAACATTGCCTAGAAATAGTTCCTAGAGCCTAAAGGATTGAGGTAAGAAGAAACAAATGATCAAGGCAGAATTATCTTGCCTGATTATAAGTAGTGTATTTAATCTTTCTGTATCTTGCTCACTTGAATTAAAAAGCAAAAATACAATATTGAGTGTCTATTCCTCCCAGGCGGTGGTTTTCAACCTTGGCTGTATATTGGCATCACTTGAGTGCTTAAGAAGTACTGACACCTAGAGCATCTAATTTAATTGGTTATGGGTGTGGACCAGGCATCAAGGTGTTAAAAGCTCCCCAGGTGATTCTTATAGTGCAACCCAAGGTTTGAGGATCTCTATAATAAGGTCTTGAAAGCAGTTTGCAGAAGTCTGTCCTAATTTTTTGATTTCTGGAAAAGACCAGAACCTCCTTGGGATTTTCCATATCATTTACTCATTTGTGGAAGATATGAAAATGAAAAACAATTCCTCCTTGCCTTTAAACAGTATACTTTTCCAGACTCTAGAGCACTAGCAACGTGAACATAGCCAGTTGCCAGGGCATGTGGCAGATACATTTCCAACCCTATTGAGCTTAGGAAATTCTTATCAGTGTCTCCTTTAATCTGTCTAAATGCCTAGATCAGCCTCACCATCACTCAGCCAGTAATCGTAGGCCTGAAATTTGAACCCTGGTCTTGCTGACTCCAAAGCTTGTTTCCTTAACTACTGGGGCAAAGTCTGTTAGGATTCACTAAAACCCATTCCATCTTCTTCCTAGGCACACAGCCTCCTTCAAAGTTAGATGTGCTCACGTGACTGTGTTGTCATTGATACAAGTGAAGGCAGAAGTCATGTATGCCACCTCTGGGCCTGCCCTCCCCAGGTGATCCTCCATTCTTTACCCATCTGTCAGCTACAAGTGAGGACCACCTCTGGATGGCTGCCTATTAAATATTCACAGTGTAATTCTGTGTGAACAAGAAAAATAAGGGAGAGATTTAAAGGTTTATCTGTTTGAGCAGCTGGTTCTATGTAAAGATATTGTAACTGCTGTGTATTAATGACCAGTGGAGAGAGGAAAATAATGGCGTAGAGATCTTGGGAGATGGGATTCAGAGAACAAGTGGAAGCATTAGTCTTGAACAGGACACATCTTTGATTTCGACAATTAGAAAGGAGGAAGAATCAAATATGAATGCATGGAAATTTAGAGGTATGGTAGGACATTAAAGAAATTTTTTCTGATAGCTTCAATTTTCTTTGTTATGTATTAGATATGTCATCTATGAGAACTTCATGGGGCAGGGTAAGTATTTTGAGGAGGTAGTATTTTGAGAAACACTACCTTGCTGAGGGTGGAAAAGAAATACAAAGGAGTTAGTAGCAGTCAGTGTCAGGAATGTATTGGGGATGGAAATCATGTGAATTTGTCATTGCAAAGACTATGTTTTTTTGTTTGCTGCTATTTCTTCAGTGCCCAGTGTGGTGCCTGGGACATGATAGATTTTGAATAAATGAAGAATAAGTATAGTGTCACTAAAGAAGTGAAAGCTGGAAAAATGGGGGGGTTTATGGTTAGAGAGCGGGATTTTAAATTGACTATTCTGGAGGTAGAGTGTTTCCAGGTGTTGACAAATTTTATGATGAGAACAGGTGGCAAACACGGACTGGAGGACAAGGTCATTGCCATTGGTGGTACGTCAGGACTGAGATGATAAAGGCAAGAATTCCCCCCGGATGATAAGGCATGGAATAGAGAGTATAATTGTCAACCGGCTGTCAATCTTTAAAAATATATAGGATTTAGGACTCAACGTTAATGGGAAGAGATAGAGTGTGGTATAGTCGGATGGCCTGAGCATCAGGGGAGCAGGACAGCTATTTGGGAGTGGAAGGGCAATGATCTGGAAGTTGCATTGGGGCACAAGAAAGATTCTAACCATGCTTCATGGCAAGGAGTGTGTTGGGTGTAGGAGAAAGTGCCACAGAAGGCACAGTGCCTCAGAGGAGAGCTGGTTCTGGGGAGAGCCAGGAGGTAAAGGCACCTTCAGAGGAGAAGAGTTTATTCCTCAACAAATGGACTGAGTTACAATGGGAAGACTTTGGAAGGGGTCTGCAGTGTGTACTAGTTATCCCTTGCCATATTAATGCTGCATAACAATCAGCCATAAAACCTCAGGGGCATACAACAATAAGTGTTTATTGTGCATGTTTCTGGAGTCAGTTGGGGGTCACTTAGGTGGCTCTGATGATCTTGGTTGGGCTTACATATCTGGGGGTTAGCTTGCTGTCTGCTAACCTGTGCCAGTCTTGGCTGCAGTAACTTGGCTCTGCTTTGTGGACCAGTGGACTAATCTGGGCATGGGCTTATCATAGTGAAGACAGGGCAAGAACAAGAGCGAGAACAGTTGTTTAAGCACTCTTCAAGCCTCTGCTTGGGTCACGTTTGCCAACATCCAGTCGGGCCAAGCAAGTCACATATCTAAGCTCAAAGTCACAAAGTTATATGGCAAAGGGTATGAGTATCAAGAGGGGTGGAGAACTGGAGCCATTTTTGCAGTCTGCCACATGTTGGGGAAGTGGATAAGGAGAGACATTGAAGAGACTGTGACTAGAAGAGCTTACTTCTAGAGATGAGCCAGGAGGACTTATAAGTAAAGCAGGTGTGGTGGTTGGCCAGCAGAAGCATTACTTCCAGCAGGCATCTGATGGATTGACAGTGGACACTCTGAGCCCCCTCAGAGGAACATGCGATCCAATTATACTCTTGGCCTTAGTTTCCCTATATGTAAGTGGGGATGTTAACACTTGTCAAATTGTTAGATTACAGTGAGGTAATATTTTTGAAAACATTTTGTAAACACGAACTGAAGACATGGGCGTAGGTGTGAATGCGTGTAAAGTCTATTTAGTTGTCTCAAACCCCTACCAAAGCTGCAGTGACTTCAATGACTAGATTCCTAAAAATTTTTTTTCTTTTATCTTTAAGAGACTATAAACAGTGGATGTGGGTGGGCAGATGCCACATAAGAATATAGACCCTAAACCGGTAATAATGTCTGCGTCCTCTAGAGGGCAGTGCCCTCTACCCAGACTCTGCCAGGTCCTCTGGTGACCACGGTAGGACTCGACAGCTCTTTCTTTTAGAGAACCTGCTCAGAGCTCTCTGGACTTGAACATGGGAAACAAGTCGGTCTAACTGCCAGGGTGGCTTGCTCTGGGCTGGCTTTCTGACCTCCACTGGCTGAAGGTAATCTTCTCTCCTGTCTAGGACAGGCTTTTCGGATGCAGGAGTCCAGATCTTATCATCTCTCCTGAGCAGTGTCCATAGGTGAATCCATTGGCATTAATTCCTGTTACTCTTCTCATATCTCCCCCACCTCACAATGCCCACCATGGAGCATGGGAGCTATGTTGGTAAATGGACTCCCAAGAGTGTTCTGCAGGTCCCAAGCAGGTATGCAAATGATTCCTGGAGTGATCCTGGTCATATCTCTGAGTGAGAACATATTTGTCACTATGAATGTGGCTTCAGAGGGACTATGGCAGCTATGGGCTTTTTATCTTGGGAGCACTTAAGGTGGCAATTCTGTTTAAAAAAAAAAAGACCTCCAGTTCTCTTTACTGAATAAGGAAAGAGTCCTTACCTATGTATGGTGGACCAGGAACATAGTACCCATCTGTAGAGGCTTGCAGATGAATGTCATGCATTTTGGCTTAAATAGCACAATAAAAATCTCTGTATGCAAAGTTGTACTATCTGCTTTATTCTTCTCTATTTCATCTCAGGTCAGTATTAGAGCTGAATGTCAAAACTTCTTTTATATTCAGCAGTCAACTATGTGCATGTTCTGATGGTTTTTAACACTTCTGCCCTCTTGACCATTCCTTGGTGGATTTGGAAAGCTGAGTTATTTCAAGCATCTATATCAATTTAACGACTTGATTCTTATTTCACGTTTACTAAGTATTTGTTTCTTGGGGATTTGACAGCATCATCGTCACGTAGTTTTGCAGTGGCCCAGAGCTGATAATGTTCATTCCTACTGTGAGGTTTTAAACTTTGACCACAGGCCAACTTATTTGCAAATTTATTTGAACACGAATATATTACAGAAACTTGGCAAACAGTTTCAGAAGTTCAAAACTTATAACCAGCTTATTCTCTACTTATATATTTAAGGAAATGCATTTGTCACTAAGCATTGTTGCCTGGAACAGTGTTAAGGTCAGGGTGAGGACTGTCACTCCAGTGTCTCAAGGAAATGGGAACAATGGTTCAGCCCTAGCAAGACACTGAAGCATTGTCTGTGGCTCCTCTGGTAGGGGCTCTTGTAGCTCATGGGGGGAGTAGGTCCTCAGCTTCTCTGCCCTCAGCCACCATGCTCTGCTGAGACTGCCAGCTCTGACAGAGCTTGACTTGGACCCAGAGGTTTTTGTTTCTCTTAAACCGTGAACCCCATTGCTTCCCCTACCTGTTTTTCTATACCACCTGCCTAGTGGCTTTCTTTGAACTCAGGGCTTAGCAGCAGGGAGAGGGGAATTATATTGAGAGAGATATCCAGAACATCTCCTTTACTTCTGGAGTAAAACTGAGAACCTCTGACCTAAGGAATTCAGTGCAATGCTGGTGGCTCTGCATTTTTATAGCTATTTTTAATGGTCAATAAATTTTAGGCCTTAGATCATCTTTGGGCTTGTGCTAAGTAGCATATATTCAAGAACCATGCTGTGCATTTCAAATGTTTTTCCCTTTCGATATTTTCGTTTCCTTTTTAAAGAAAGTCTACAGCAATTTTTTTTCAAAAGAAACATACTGTGAACCTCATGTAATTTAAAATTTTCTAGTATTCACATTAAAAAGTAAAAAGAAACAGGTAAGATGCATGAAATGCATGAATGCACGAAATATTTTGTATTCTTTATTTTTCATACTCGGAAATCCCGGGTAGTTTTACACTTACAGCAGCACATCTCGGTTTGCACTGGCCACGTTTCAAGTGCTCAGCAGCCACTGCGGCTAGTGGTTACTGTAATGGATAGTGCAGACCTACTACATTAAGAAGGTAATGTGATGCTGTGCAGAGAATCTTCCACCGTAGTTCTTACATTTTGTTATTGTTAGCAGAGTATCCTGATTAAATTTGGGGACAATACATTTCAAGTGCTTCAATTGCATTCATAATCATCACACCGTTCCCTTGATGATCCTTTAGCATCTTGTGGCTTTCTGAGTAGTATTGCAGGAAAACTTGAGAACCACTGCTGTTTCTGAAAGAGGTTTGGAGTAGCAAAACTAAGTAGAACTATTTGGCCTGGCTGCTATGAGAGACTATGTTCATGTGGTTGCATGTGCACAATTAAAGACTTGCCACTTCACAGTCACTCCCCTTATGAGAAAGGACAGGAGGTGTGATATTCAGGGCCAAAATATCTAAGAGCATTAGAGCTTGTTCCAGCTTAATGCTCCTCTGACCCGAGGGCCTCAAATGCCCTGAAGTATATGGCTAGCATTACGTATATATGTAGGACTTTGAGGAATTTGGCCTTCTCATGGGCTTTCTTTCACCCAGTTTTGTTTCATTTTAGGCCTTTGCTCAATTGCTGTTCTACAGTAATAGAATGCCTTTAAAGTCTTGTCTGTAAACTCTGGAAACCAGTCCATTCTTATCTAAATGGCATTGGCTTTTTTTCCACTGGGCTCTGGAATTGGCCTAATTGTATAGTTATGGCCAGGACGAGTTTGGCTTCCAGCTTATAATTTTGTGCCATGGGAGATTAAGGATTCTTGTGGTTATGTTTGAGAAGAATGGGGCATTTTCAAAATTTAGAATGTTGCTAAGCAGAAAAGAACAAAAAGTCATAACTTTAATTTCCCCACTTCAGGTTAGTTATTTTATGCCAAGTTACAATCCACAATGTCCAAACCAATTTAGAAAATGATTGTGTCCTGCATGTAGTCATGCACCGTTAAGTTTGATTTATTGCCAAATGTGTAATTATTTCCCAAATAAAATATGTAATAGATACACCTCTCGATTCTGTAGCTGTCTTTATATTAATGATTTTTGAAAATCAACAAGCCATGGGTTTAAAGGGTAGTAAAATATATAGGCCTCTCCTAACAAATATTAATCTAAAGAGTTTTTTTTGCTTAGTTTTTGTCTCCCATGGCAGAACTGAATTTACCTCCATCTAGATTCAAATTTGAGCTTGATGATGAAGACTATGTCACATTGGTATGTTCAGGTACAGACTGTTTATGGATATGGCAATATCCTTGATATAATGTGATTTTTAAATCCAAACATTTGGCTCCAAATGGGAGCCAAATATATGCAATATGGCGGTTTTTGCGTACATTTCTACTATTCTTTTATGTGAGGGCTATGTTGTGTTTACTGTATACCTTTAGGCCATTTCAGGAATGAACATGTCTTATCAATCCTTATTTTTTTGTTTAACCTACAGAGCTGTCTTTTTAATGTGATCTAGGATAGATCCAGATGATCTCTTTTTATTCCTGAGTAGGCTTGAGAAAGACCCCTGTGATACAGCACCACAATTGTGCAGAAATGCCCCATCTGTGATGACAAGTAAGTGCCGCTTATGTCCATCTCTGCACAGTATGAGAGCAGAAATAAAACACCAAGGACTGCATAAATCTCAAATACTAGCTTCTTTTGCCTGTGCTGCCCATGTACACATTTGTTTGGGGCAAGGAAGGGTGGGTAGGTTTTTTTCTCTTTAATTTGCATAGTAAATGATCAGTTAGCTAGAATTCTTCATTATCCATAGGTGTAATATTTTTTTAAATGTAAACTTTTATTTTCTTAATTTTTTTATTCCACCAAGCTTGAAAGTAAATATTTTCCATTTGAACCTTTAAACATTGGTTATGCATTTTTTAATTCTGGCATCCTAATGGTGGTGGTGTAAGTACATTTTATGGCAGGAAGTTTGAGAATAATTTAAAGGAGAACTGGTGAGGATTGGTGTGGATGGATATGTTTTAGAATTGCCAAAGAACGTTTTTGGAATTTCAGCTCCTCATGTATTTGCACAGAGACCATTTGAATAAGCATTGCTTCACTCCTTATTTTGATGTTTTTCCAGAATCTCAGGTCTAAAATGGAGTAATTGCTACAGTTTCAAGACATCTCATCCATCATTCCCTAATTTGGGGGATGTGGATTGAAGAAATAGCAGTTGCTTCTTGGCTGTAAGATCCATTATATTTTAATGTAAAGTTGAACGTGCTCACCTAAAGTCTTGGTTTTTGTGCTGTGACTGTACCCTTTCAGGACAATGCTTTCAATAGATGTAAAACTTCCAAAGGCTTTTTCGGCTCTGGTACATCTGATATAACATCTTATGACTGTTAAACTATGGAGAAGACACATCATTTAGACAACATTCTCTAGTGGATTGCTTCTAAAATTAGACTTACCTTAATTGGTATAAACTTCTCACTTCCTAATTGTGCTAATCCCATTAAGATTTCAGTAGCACAGCATTCCAGAAGTTGCCCCCGACAATTGATTGGCATTTTATACCTGTAGCCATGATGATGCTAATTGGTAAAATTCCCCTGGACAGAGTTGTAGGATTCTGAGTTGGTATGTTATTTGTTTAGTTTGCATAAAACCCTTCTACTCACAGCTGCTCTAAAAATCCGTGGCTATTAGCCCTTTTTAGAAAATTTTATTTCTAAGCAACCCTGTTATGAGATATTCTAAGAAGTAGGATCACTGAAATAATAAGTTTGAGCTGGGGGCAAAGAAAATTGTGTTAACAAAAAGAACCAGAGTTAATTTCAACTGCTAATTTTATTGAGCTACTCTACCTTCAAGAATTCACTTCCATTTTAATTCTGTTGAGCTACTCTACTTTCAAGAATTCACTTCCATTTGCCTGCTGGCAGCCAGAAAGAAAGATTTGAAATGATTGGCCTTTTGGTCCTTAATAAACCTTGGAAAAAATTGAAGTCCAGTTCAATTTCATGATTTAATGGCTTCATATTCATTGACTATCATTTGCCACCATAACACTGTCAGGAAGGTGTCTCTACCAAGTGTTACATGTGTGAATATCTACAAAATGGCTGTTACCAGGGAGAGAACATTATAAGGCTTGAATATTCATTGTTGTCATGGCTATGAGTGAGAAGAATGTTTTTACTCCAGTACTCAAGAATACAAACCAGATCATTAACTGATAAAGACAAAGAAAGATAATTTGTAGGAGGGTAAACTTAAGGAGGATTACAATGGCAAAAGACTAGAGGTCATCTGGTCTAGTTCATTAATTGCAGAAGTCTCTTCTCCCATTTTCCTGGATCAAGGAGCATCCAACCTCCAGAGATGGGGAACATATGACCCTGCCAAGTAGTCTGAGGCAGTGTGGCATAGATTTGCTTACTAGGAATTTTTCTTAAATGTGTCTTCTTGAAACATCTATCCTTTTGGTCTTGGTTTTGCTTTGGGAAGCAAAACAGAATAAGTCTACTTGCTGCACTTACATGTGATAAACCATTAAGATGTTTAAAGATATCCATAATGCTTCCCTGATGCTGAAGTCAATTCAATTTAAACTATTTGTCAGGGAGAAAATTTATTTTAGTTTTTCTACTAAGGAGCCATCCTCCTAATCGATTCAACTATCAGGTAGTTATTGAGAACATACTTTGATTAAGGCCTTACAAAGCTAAGTAATGCCCGAATTTGGCCTTAAGGGAACTTGTCCAATAACAGAAGCTATGCACACAAATGATAGTTACAAAGTGGGCCACAAAACCAGTGCTCTTATATAGATGATATTAAATTTAATTTTTAAAGACACTTCTAATTCTTTTAGCAAAATAATTTTTACATCAAAAACGTTGTGTTACATTATTGACTGAGATAATGATATAGCTACTTTCCAAGGAAATCTAACTGGTTAACTTAATCATAAGAATGTTCTTTAATATACACATTCACAATGCAAGTATTTTCTTTGACCTTCTATCCATTTGTTAGAGAATTTGAAATTTGGATACTTTATTCATGTCAACATGAAATTATTGGGTTTTATAGCTAACTGAGCATTTCTTATTTATAGGTTAGTGC
This sequence comes from Propithecus coquereli, assembly GCF_000956105.1. NCBI lineage: Eukaryota > Metazoa > Chordata > Mammalia > Primates > Indriidae > Propithecus > Propithecus coquereli. The sequence goes on along the minus strand of NW_012141969.1, from coordinate 2,337,933 downwards.
CATTTGGTTTCTTAAATTTTATTTTCCTTCTACACTTCCAAGTGTTTTCTCAATTTGAATAAAGTAGGCCACAGAAGGAATATTTTAATACCTATATAAACTTATTTTAGTGACCTCTTATACTGTGTTCTTAGATGGTATTCACCAATTTACTAATTTGATTTTTTTTAATTTGTTAACTAACTTCCGCCCTCAAATTTTATTATATTTGAGATGATTGCTAGATATGTATGTCAGAACTAGTTCGTATTAGTAAAAGATTGATGCGAGATAGCACCATAATCCTAGTTCATGGTGGTTCATGCTTGAAAGTATACAAATCAAAATTTTTAGAATGTCATTCTTTTAACTCAAATTGATTTGTCTATTAAATATGTATACAAGCTGGGCACTGTGTCACATGCCTGTAATCCCAGCTATTTGGGAGAAGGCTGAGGTGGGAGGATCATTTGAGCTCAGGAGTTCAAGACCAGCCTGGGCAACATAGCAAGACTTCATCACAAAAAAACAAAACAGGCAGGGCGCGGTGGCTCACGCCTGTAATCCTAGCACTTTGGGAGGCCAAGGCGGGCGGATCGTTTGAGCTCAGGAGTTCGAGACCAGCCTGAGCAAGAGCGAGACCCTGTCTCTACTAAAAACAGAAAGAAATTAGATGGACAACTAAAAATATATAGAAAAAATTAGTCGGGCATGGTGGCGCATGCCTGTAGTCCCAGCTACTCGGGAGGCTGAGGCAGGAGGATCGCTTGAGCCCAGGAATTTGAGGTTGCTGTGACCTAGGCTGACGCCACGACACTCTACTCAGGGCAGTAGAGTGAGACTCTGTCTCAAAAAAAAAAAAAAAGAAAAAAAAACAAAAACAAAAAAAAACAAAACAGAAATGTATAGAAATGTTCTTAATGCAAAGAAATAACTGACAGGTCCTTGAAGTTTGGTATCCGATAATAAAGGCTTCTGGGGTTTTGAAGATTTGGGGGAGAGGAAAAGGCAAATTGGCACACATCCTTAAGAATCTAAAAGTTCCAACAGACCTGTGTAAGGCTTTAGAAAATAAACACCATCAAGTACTCCTCTGTCATTCCACAGCTCGTATGTATATGTGAATAATTGCAGGATTTTGTAAAAGATGTGTCCATATCAATTTAGAGATCTGTCTTGCACTTGATTTAAAACAGAACCAATGTTCCTGGTTTCTGGGATTTGGCACTCACCTTGTTCCCGTTAGGGCTATGACTCCCCTGGTCTGTGTTTCACCGGGCAGATTGCCATCCAGTTATTTTGGCCAGGGCCCTGGTTCTAGCTTCTCTCTCTCCAAGATGGACTGAGTTTTAGCAGTGGGCAGGAGAGAGCCACCATGGTAGCAGCATTACCAATTTCTCTATCTTCTTAGGGACTTTATTCTCAGCATCCAGGTTTTCTTTTCTTTTTTGCCCCCTTTTCCTTCATGAGGGACCTCACATTTATTGACACAACTCTCTTCGGCATCCAGAGGATCCTCATAAAATTTCTTTCTAGCTTCTCAGGAACATGAGAAAATTGAGACTCAGAGCTACAAGAACTAGCACTTGAACCTCAGCCATACGATGTTTCTGAACTACTCCTGCTCGTGTGCATAGCCTGTTAAGAAGCCATGATCCACTCTGGGAGGCCGAGGTGGGCGGATTGTTTGAGCTCAGGAGTTCGAAACCAGCCTGAGCAAGAGCGAGACCCCCGTCTCTACTAAAAATAGAAAGAAATTAATCGGACAACTAAAAATATATAGAAAAAATTAGCCGGGCATGGTGGCACATGCCTGTAATCCCAGCTACTTGGGAGGCTGAGGCAGTAGGATCACTTGAGCCCAGGAGTTTGAGGTTGCTGTGAGCCAGGATGACGCCATGGCACTCTAGCCCGGGCAACACAGTGAGACTCTGTCTCAAAAAAAAAAAAAAAAAGAAGCCATGATCAGGAGGGATCTGGGAAGTGACCCCTTCCCCGAAGCACAAACATGAGGACACTTATCGAGGGCAAAGGCTACAAGGGAAGCAGGATGTGTCCCCTGGGTAGGAGGGGCATAGTCCTGGTTCTGACTCCATGGTAAACTTCCAGGCAGTGAACTTGAATGCATGCTGCCTGGACACTCTGCATACTCCATTGTTGCAACTTCGGATTATGCTTCTTCTCCCTGTTTAATAGCCTCACACAGATGTGTATTGGGGTATACTTCTATGACTTCAAACTTCCCTTCACAAAAAGAAATTATACTTTTACCTCGAACTATGAAGGTTGGAAGAGAAGAGGGCTAATTAGTCCAATCAATGAAATCAATTTTGAATTAATTTTAAAGAAAACACGCTCCAAGATCTAGTTTGAATTTTCTACTTTACGTTAGATGTAGGGATTTTATGGTAGAAGCTGAGATGCCTTTGAAGGAAGAAAAAATGTTATGAAATGTCTCTTCTGCTAGGTTTTGGCAAGACTTTTGGGGGCAGAGGTGGTGTCATAAAAGGATCTTACTTCTGTACTATTTCTGTTTCCTGAGGAAGATGATGTAGGTCTCTGGTTAAATTTCTTAAGAAATAAACACCATTTCCCATCTCTGTTGATGAGGATTAATGTTCTCTTCCTTTTAGAGACATTCTTGCCAAAAAGAAGAAAAATAAAGCAAACTCTGGAATAATCTAAAATGATGATAATGACACTTAATGTCTTTTCAATGCCCTGCACTGTGCATTACCCCATTTAGTTCTTAGTACAACCTTGTGAAAAAGGTAGTAATATTATCTTCATTTAACAGATAGATGATGAAACAGAGGCAGAGAATAAGTAACTTGCCCTAAGACCTAAATTGCAGAGTGGGCCTCTAATGCAGCTCTGTCTGACCCCAAAGTTCATTTTCTGAACCATGGTTACACTAGCTGTGTGGGCTTTTCCAGGTGAGGTGAGCCATAGGTCTGTGTGGCCACTGCATTTCGAACTCCAGGGGTTGCTGGGCAAGCGTTGCTTTATGAGTAGTACCCCATGAAATTCATCACAGGCTTTTCATTTCTGGCAAAGAATTCAATTATTCATTTTCAGACAAAACTTTTGAAATGCCATACTGGCAGCCCCACTAATTTATATCCATGTGAGAATTAGGTTTTTTATTCTAAAACTTAAATGGGTTATACTCCAGCATCAGGCCACATTTGAGCCAAAGAGTGCAAAAACCTCTTGCTGTTGATGATCAGAACAGCTAAGTACATTGCCCTCTCCACTCTTTAGTCAGTCAAACTGCTTAACGGTAGGTTAGAGCAGTTTCTTTTATTGTTTTCTTCTCCCTTGCTCATACAAATTGTTTCATAACCATTACTATGACTTTGAGTGAATAGCTATTATTCATTCTCTCATCACAGAGAAACGTTTAAAATTGCAAATTACCCTCTGTTCCTAACAGTTGTCCCTGTTTGAAATCAAATTTCTTGCACTTAGGATCAGTGAGGCTGCTAAGCAAATCCCCAAGATAAGTTGTGGATGAGAATTAGCTGAAAGAATAAAGCATCATGGCAGATGTTACAACTACATGTTGAGGCTGTCATGTAGAGCAGAAGTAAAAGATGACAGCAACAGAAGAGGACAGTGCTGAGGTGCCTGGTGGGATGGGCAGATCCATGAAACTCAGGCCTGTACTCCTTGTGACTTGCAGAGTCAGTGTTGAGGGGTAGGCTGGGATTTATTTTCATGCAACTTGTCTAACAAAACTTCTCTGTAGTCCTATTGAAGAAGCATCACAGTGCAAATAGTCAAGATGTTACAAAGCATGTGGCTGTAAGAACCCCTTCATAATCCAGGCTCATTGTTGTATCCTGACTTTCAGGGAGATGTTTCCTTAGTTAGCCACTCTGGGAGTTCCTGTGTCCTGGTAGGATTTCAGCTTACTGCTGGTTTTGATATCTTGCAAATTGGGCTTTGGTATTCTATTGGGCAGGTTTCCTTCCTGTAAAATTCCAAAAATGCTGTTTTTCATTCATATGACCTGTATGTTCCGGTGAATACAGTTATTCTGGTGTTGCTTTAACCTTGTGCACCATGGCAAATATTTGCTGCCTCTAGAACTACTTCCCCAGTTTGCTTCCCTTTTATATTCTCAAGGCTGGTCTTTTCTAAGAGATATTTAATCTTGTATCTGTGGTCCTAGACTTAGAAATGTCATGGCTGTCATTGCTTCAGTTCAATACCGGATCCCTTAGGTGGCCCAGTTCAGCAGAGCTTGTTTGCCTTCATGTGCGGTTCGGTTATTGTTGGGATTCTGAGCTCAGTGTTTACTTTCCGGTGTCTCTTGAAACACAGCCATCTTTCCTCACAAGAGAGCAAGCCCCTGCTGATAGGAATCTTTCCATGTGCACATGTACGCAGCAATTTGCCAACATGGGTGGCTGCCAACGATTTTCTCCTAGTTGCAAAGAGTTTATTTTCCCTGGACGGCAGTGCTGTGGCACACAGGGGGCCCGTGACACAGTAGGCTCCCCATTGATAGAAGCTTCTTTGTGGAGACGTGCCTCTGGTGTACTTGGGGTTCTCACAGACATGTGTGACAGTTCAGCGATTGGAAAAAACTTTTTACATTGCAGTGATTTTCTCCTTATTCTGCAGCAGAAAGATATGTCAACATTAGGGTATGCTGCAGACCCCGCAAGAGGGAATGGATTGCCCCAGCCCCAGAAGGGCTGGCTGGCTGTTACATCAGACCTGGAGCCACTGGAGTGCTCTCCCCCTATAGACAGCCACCTGTGGTTGGCCTGCTAAATGAAAGTGTTAAGGATTCCCCACTATTCACCCCTAGTTTGTAGGACATGACACGGGTTCCTGGCTAAATGAGCCAGGGACCTACAGCTGTGCCTTAGGGAGCTATACCTCTCCCCCAACTAACTTTCCAATTCTGGTAATATGCTGCAGTCTTTAATCTTATGCCCATTTTTTTGATTGAAATTGTATTGACTTACCTCCTTCACCCTATGTGACTTTCTCTCTACAAAAACACAGGGCAGGCCCCCTATGTTTTTGTATAATCTGAGTGCCACCTATAAAAAGGTTTTTCAGACTGTGGGTTACTGAGGACAATTTAGTGGGTCATAACCAACACACAAAAAATTGAAATACAATACAGTAGAAAGTAGAATATGTGTTCATAGTGAGAATAAGTATTGCTTTGAGAAACCCTTAAGTTATATACATGTGTATATAGGGATTCTGCATAAATCTTATTTCTTATGTAGATCATGGCCAAGTCTGAAAGCCCTTGTCTTGGGGGGCTCTATCTTGTACCTTAGTCTCAAATTGCTTCCCAATCCCAGCAGCTTGCCTTTGCAGTTGGCCCAGCTTTGGCTCTGCAAAGCCTCAAGTGTGTGGAACTTTCCTTAATTATATGGACCCAGGGCACTGCTAGGTCTTAAATCATCAAAGACAGATTAAATTATGGCCACACTGCATGTTCCGAGGCAAGGAATATACTCATGGACTTCAGATTTTTTTGAGTTAAGACAAATTGGTTTTCTATTCATTCTCAGTTAATAACAAAACTCAATGAACCCCAGCATGACACTCTGTAAGCATTTTAGTTATTCAAGGCTTTTCTCTGGAATGCAGGAATTTAAAGCATACAGCAAGCAAGGACCATGCTGGGGAAAGGCTTCAGTGTCTTTTGTTTTCATGTTTTATTAGGGGGGAGCTTTCTAGTGTATGCAGAGAAATACATTTAGCTATCTATACAACACTCTTTGCCTCTGACCCTTGGCATGAGTAAGGAATTGTTCTAGCAAGCCCTTCTCAGCCACGTCTAGCAAATCTCCTAAAAGGCATATTTATTTCATCTTTAGAAGGGACTCTCCTGTGTGATAATGAGATGAAAGAATTGCAGTGGTTCCAGGTTATTGGATATTTATTATTAGTCACAGGCCTAAGTGGTTTAGTTTACATTATTTCATCGGATCCCCTTAACAGCTCTCTGAGGTGGCTATCAATATCCCCCTTTTACACAGGAAAAATAACTGGGTCTTAAAGAAGTTAAGTAATTTGTAAAGTCACATACCTAAGTGAGTGGTGGAGAAGGGATTCCATTGAGTCCAATGCAGGAGCCCAGCACTCGCATGCCATGTGGGATGGCCCTTTTACGTTGTTATTGTATTCTCCCTTCTGCCTGGAATGTTCTCTCTTGCCCACCCCCAGCCATCAGAATCTTTTCTATCTAGCAGGCCCTAGTCCGACTAGGGCTAACTTTTGTGGAACTCTTTTTGCTTTTCCTTGTGAAAAATGATTTCCTTTTCTCTGTACTCATGTGGCATATAGTTGTCCCTCTTGTGGCATGTCACATTCTGCCACATATTGGGTTATTGTTGTCCTATGTAAATACTACCTGCTATTGGGTTGCAGTTCTCATTGGATGGTTCTCTTGCTTCTTTGGTTTTGGGAAGGAGGTATGCACTATCAGTAGGGTCTGTTTTGGCAACTTCAAATTCATCTCTTTCCCTTATCTCTGAGCAATGATTCTTGTCCTTGAGGGATGAGAATATTTTCCTTCACCTTCATAGTAATTGCCACATTTTATATGAGGATCATTTATTTTCTGACTGTGATTCTATTTACCAGAGTGATTCATTTAGAAACCTCAGCTATGAGTGGGATAACCTAAAATATACGCACAAGCAAAAATGGACAGTTTTGTTGTACGATGGATCTGTTCCATGTTTTGCTGTTATGTACCTTCATTGATTTTGAAAGGGGTGAGAAGGATGCCAGAAGAAGTAGAAGTAGGTTTAAAATATGTTGGGGTCACAATTGAATTTTCATTGTATTTTAGAAGTCTGAAGGTAATTGAAACTTAGTTTATCAGAATCGAATGTCTAGGGTGCCTTCCTTGGAAGGGAAATTACCATTTCTTAAGCCCCTGCTCTGTCCTGTGCTCCACATTAGAAATGTTTCTACTCCTCCTGGCTTCTTCCCCACTCCCTTTCAAAACTCATAAATAGCACAAGTAGCAAAATATGGGAGCAAACGGGCAATTCCCAAGATTGCCTCTTATCACTGTTTTTACAGATATGGAAACTGAGGCTCAGCGAGATTGCGCTCAAAGTTACACAGTGCCTATCTGATAGGAACCCAGATCCATCTTACCCCAAAACTCTTTGTCCACAGCATTTGCTGTTCAAGAAGCCTGGGAATTGTCTTTGTGTGATAAGAGGGAGACTCTTTCAGTGGGTATCTCCTGAGCAAGCCTTTGCCAAAGCTAACTTGATTAAATCTCATACACTTTAAGAAGGATTGCTATTTTATTGCCTGTTAATGGTATTTTCTCTCTTAAAATGTTAAAATTCGAGTATAAAATATGCCTTTAAAAGTGGAATTTCAGGGACTCTGGCATTTAATGTATGAGAAGGAAAGATTGGAGCAAGATCCTGTCTCATGCTTCTCAGATCACATTAAGTAGGAAGCATCTACCTATGACTTGAGGCTGATCCTGTTTTGAAAGTTAATTAACAACAGTTAGTAATACATTTATTGAGCACTTGTATGTCTTAGGCACAGTACTAAGCACTTTAGCTATATTGCATTTAGTGTTCACTATACCTCTGAGATAGGTTATCCTCATTTGACACATGAGTTAAGGGAGACTTTGCCCAAGGTCAGCTGTTAGGTATTCTTGGGATCTGGGTTTTGCTGTCTGGTCAGATGAAAAGCCAAAGCCAGCGCTCAGTCTTTCTGCTAGAAAATTTGTGTGTAAATTCTTGGCCTTGGAGCCTGGTGCACACCCTTCCAGTAGGAGGTCTCAAATATGTTTGCAGCATGATTGATGATCAGGGTGCAGCCCCCTCTCTAAGTATTTCTACGGTCTGTGATTCTGAAGAGAGGCTTTGCACTTTCTCGAGCAGATGTATGTTTGTAGTTGTTCTTAACTTGCTGAACCCAAGTTCTCACTTATCTTTACCTTCAGAATGATGCAGACAGAGTTAAATATGAGGAAAGGAGTCCAAAAGCTTTCTCTGAAGGAAGCAGCCATCCTCTCACCAGCTCTACCCAACAGCAGGGCTCCGTCTGTGATGCCTTTCCCTGGTGTACCCTGAAACTGAAATCTATAGAGATGAACCACCACTGCCTCTTCACTCCCTTCTTCCTTTCGCTTTCCCCTCTTACTTCACCTTCTGATTCTTTAGTTAAATTTCATTCATGTACTCCTTCAAACTCCTACAAACAATAAGGTCTGATTATTGGGTGGGGAACTTGTGGCCTTGGGGCCACGTGTGGCCCTCTAGATCCCCAAGTGTGGCCTTTCGACAGAATCCACATTTTGCAGAACAAATCCTTTTAATAAAGAGATTTGTTCTGTGAAGTTTGGGTTCAGTTGGGGGGCCACACTTGGGGATCTAGAGGGCCACATGTGGCCTCGAGGCTGCAGGTTCCCCAGTTTGTTCTGGTGGTGTGTAGTTTCAGATTGCCTTCCCATTTTGTCCCCACAGAGCAGGTATTATCTTCATTGTATACAGATTGGAGGTTGAGACTCAGTGGTCTTAGCCAAGGTCACAGCAAATAAGTGGCAAAGGTAAATCGAAAGAGAAGAGAGTAAATAGGGACCAGATAAGAAGAAATGCTTTTCCCCTGGGTCTCCTCCTTCTAGTCTTTTGGAAAGCCCTCGTAGCATTTGATCTCAGGATTTATGAACTCTTTCTTCAGTAGCTGTATCCTCATGCTGCTACTGCCCCTTCGTTTTCATTACAAAAGTGATTTCTGTTAGGTACAAAGAATTTTCCTTTTACAGTAGATATTTGTCATGTTTCTCCTGAAAGCCATTAGCAGTTTCTGTTCTGTTTCTGCCATGTTCTGGGGTGTGCATTTATATTGCAAGAGTGAATCGGCTGCTTCTTTCAACCCTGTCTGCAATGAATCCCAGGGTTAAAAGAGAACACACCTCAAGGTTATAGGTACCATTAAATAGAGCAGCTGTGGCTAGGACATCTCAAGACTAAACTTAGGATTCAGGGTGACTATGACTAATTGAGAAAGTCAGCAAAATGGTGTTGAATAAGGGCAAGTGGACAATACAATTTTGGAAGGAGAAAAGTCCCCCAGTTTCCCATTGGGTACTTAGAGGACAATTATGCTTCGCTCATCACTGTGCTGAGTACTGTGGTAGACTCAGAAAAGGCTGGGAGGTTGTCTCTACATTCCAGGAATTAAAAATATAGTTGGAAAGCTAAGACCTAAAAACACACAACAAATAAGGAAAGAATAAATGGCTATGAGTGTAAATGGAGTGGTCTTTGTAATCTAGGGTGCTAGGGGAAATTGACTTAAATGCAGCAAACATTGAGAGAATGAAAGATTCAATAACATACAACCTCTGACCTAAGGAAGCCCCCTTTTACTACGAAGATGCATGTATGAATGATTAAACTGCAGTGTAATCATGTAATAGAAACAGCTACAAGAGTAAGCAGCTGGAGGGCAGTGGTTAAAAACACAGACAGGGCCGGGCGCGGTGGCTCACGCCTGTAATCCTAGCACTCTGGGAGGCCGAGGCGGGCGGATTGTTTGAGCTCAGGAGTTCGAGACCAGCCTGAGCAAGAGCGAGACCGCATCTCTACTAAAAAAAAAAAAAAAAAAAATAGAAAAAAATTATCTGGACAACTAAAAATATATAGAAAAAAATTAGCCAGGCGTGGTGGCGCATGCCTGTAGTCCCAGCTACTGGGGAGTCTGAGGCAGTAGGATCGCTTGAGCCCAGGAGTTTGAGGTTGCTGTGAGCTAGGATGACGCCACGGCACTCACTCTAGCCTGGGCAAAAGAGCGAGACTCTGTCTCAAAAACAAAACAAAACAAAAACAGACAGGAGTGATGCAGCTCGGGTTCAAATCATGGCTCTGGCATTTAGTGATCATGTAATCTTGGGCAGCTTATTTCATCACTACTTACCTCCATTTCCTCATCTATAAAATGGAAAGCAATAATAGTACCTACCTCATGGGAGCTCGGATTGTTATAAGGATTGAATAAGTTGATGCATACTTCAAAGAGTTCCTGGCCCATGGCAGTGCTTTGTATATTGTGGTAATGGTGACAGTAAAGAGTAGCCCAGAAGGAGAAGAGAATCTGTGCCGGGACAGGATAGGGTGAGGGGCGGGGAAAGTTGCACAATGGGTGCTTAGCGCAGGGTTTTTTTTTAAATGTCCAAGCAGATGACAAGAAAAGGTACAGAATGTCACGATGGGTTGGGGAGTGGGGCTGCAGCTGGTTAGGTATTGCAGCATCAGATTCGAGTGTAGGGGATTTAAATCCTGGGAGAAAATATGACCCAATTTGGGCTTCAAGGAATGGGTAGAATATTGGTAGTTGGGAAGGAGTGCTTTTCGGATTGGAGAGAATGTGTGAGCAAAGGTATAGAGCTGGGGCTGTTTGTTCAAACAAATATAAAAGGGTATGTGTAAATAAAGCAAAAACGATCTCAAGGGGGGCACGTTTCTGCAGTGTGGTTGGTTGCTAACACTCAGCAGAAAGTACTTAATGCTAAAATATTGAGTTAAGATTTAGCCTATAATAAACTAGAATTTCCCCAATTTTACTAAGGAAAGCAAAATTGGAATGGAAGCTGGGCATGAGAGGAAAGATCAGTCCGAAAGGGACTAAGCATAGGTTAAGGAGTGAGAATTTCAGGAATTCAAAGCAGTTTTGCTTTGCTGGTAATGAGTGAGAGATGATAGGAGGGCAGGAAGGGTGATATCTTGGCTATAAAAGACCAACAAGGTAACTCTCTAGAGTTCATAGGATCCCACCTATGTGCTTCTGTCACTTTGACAGTATGTATGAATGGTGCTCTCGGCGTAAGATGGATGGCTCCAGTGGGTGTGATAAAATTAGTGGAGCCCAAACTCCCCCTTCTTCCCAAACTGTGCCGACCTCAAGAAACTATGCACAGGAGAGGGGTTTTGATTCAGTAGGGTGATGTATAGGCTAAAATTATTCTGAGTCACTTGTTTTGGGGAACATTTTGCTGAGAAGTGCTGATGCTTCTGACCTTGAGTTTAAGAAACAGTGGCACTGTTGTTCCAGTGGCATTCTATGATGTTAAATCTTCATTTCAACCTTGTGTGACCAGACAGCAATTAGGAAGGGGGAGAAAGCACACTAGTATCAAAATAAATCCTCATACAGTATACCATGGCTCGGCTTTCCAGTTATTTAATGAGTGTCCCTTTTGATTGATATCTTTTGCATTTCCTTAATGAGTTTTGAGTTGCAGAATAAAGTAAATATTGTCACTATAAACAGTACTGATAAATCTACCCATGTTCCCCAGAAGACTCCTTTACGCTGCCCTTGGTAATAGGAGTTGTTCAGAGGTGTTTCTTTAAAGGTGACATTTTGAAGGACTCTATATGGATGAATGAATGACTTGGATTCTAGTTCTGGCTCTGCTTCTAAGTCACTGCATGATCTTGGGCAAATATTTTGCTTCTGCAGGCCTCATTCTTCTCATTTGTAAAATTGTGGGGGTTGGACTAGGTGATGATGTTGATGAAGATAGCAGCTAACATTGATTGGATGCTTCTGATGAACCAGGGATTATTTGAAGTACTTTACACATATTAACTCATTTAATCCTCCCATCAACCCTGGAAGGTAGGTACTTGAGCATTACTATCCCCATGTTGCAAATGAGGGAATGCACACACCCAGGCCACTTGCCAAAGATCTCCCAACTGGTAAATGGTGTGGATATGATTATTCTAACCCTGGATGATGACCCCAGAGTCTGTCCTCATGGCCACTGCTGCCTCCTGCCTCCTACTCTCCTTGCTGACAGTAGGTGACTTCTAATGTGGTGTCCAGTGGGGGTTTAGAAAATGTCATGACCACAGTATTTCCACTGAAGTCACCCCACTCACCTGCACTCATACTCTGGCTATGCCAGCTTGAGCCCACACAGGTTGCTCATTGCTCCTGCAATATGTGGCATCACCTCAGTTAGCTGGGGTGGAGACGCGAGGCAGCCTTGGAGCCCTTACTGATTCCCAGGAGCTTCTAACTGCTGCTCTGTGAGCCCCTTGCTGCCTGGCTTGGTCTGGCCTCCTTGGCCAGAGTCTCCACAGTAATCATAATGCAGACCAAAGAGCTGACAAACTCCATGCTTCTTCCAAGAGCTCAATTTCAAACAGCTGCTATTGCTGATTTGAAAATTAATGACAGCAAACTTTCTGCTGAGAAGTAAGGTAGGAATGGCTGTGTAGAATGTGAAGATATCGATATTTTCTAGCTGCAAAATGATATGGTTTATTTTCCCTAAAAGCCAGAGCAGATCTCTGGATTCATAACCGTGTAGATATTTAACAAAATGAAAGACTCTCCCAAGAGGCAATTCAGAACATAAAGGGATTCTAGACAGTACAGATTCTCAGTAGAATGCATGGCTGTGGAAATATTTGGAAGTGCTCAATAATAGCAATATTAATAATAATGAAATAACAGTAGGAAAACCACAGCTTTTGTTTAACATTTCCTGCTTATGAGGCCTGAATATCTGCTGAGTACACCAGATATATTATCTACTTAAACCACTCATCAACCCTATGAAATAATAAAGTAGAGCCAGTTGATATGTGAAGAGCCAGAAAGTATAAGGGTTTTATTTGGGGTGACTGCCCAATTGATGTTTAAGTTAGAGTACTTCTTGTTAATCACCTAACAGTGAGTTACTGACCTGGCAAATTCTAGACTTTTACTGGTCAAACAGACTTAAAACTTTGATTTTAGTCTGGTAACAGTTGTTGTACTTTCTAACAAGTAAGGATATTAAAACCTGGGAAAAAATCATCTGGCAAAAAGTATAGATTTAGTACCACAGAGCTTTTGCTATAATAGCTTTTATATTACATGTTCACTAAAGAAATAAAAGGCTGTAGGATTTTGTGGCAGACAGGATGTGGCTATGACTTCGGCAAATAAATTTTATTTGGAGGGTTGGTTCATACAAATATTAATGTGTAGCTGTCGGACTTGGTAAAGATAGTGTTTGTTGTTTCTCTTTCCCTAAGGAGGCAGTGCAATAGAGTAGAAAGATTGGGAGGCATGGATGCTTGTAAAATAGGGGTTCTTAACAGAGAATATCAGAAACCAAAGGAGAGGGGTGAATGTAGTTGGAGAAATTGTGTTCACAATTACCATTGCTTGAAAGAGCTTTTGAAATTCCAGATAATCTTAAATGGGAGTGTATGAGCTAACCAAAATGGGTATAACTTTAAAAGTTGAGAAGCTCTAATTATTTCCCAGTTCAAGTACATAATGATGTGTGATCTATATGCTGTAATTATATTGATTCATGTGGAGTGGAATGTCCCCAAATTTCAAATATTGCATTACAGTGATAGAATTTGGGGATAATATTTAACTTTTATAACTCTGCCTTTAATAGAGAGATAGACTGCGAGCATGAGAGAGTGCACGCAAGCACAGGTGCAATCAAACAACTTCATTGCTTTTATCTTTACTTCTGGGGTATACGTGTCTTCATGTTGCCAGAGATTGGTAGCCACAGGAGAGCAGGTTGTCTCAGTTCATGGTCCCTCACTGAGGTCAGTGCTTAAATTCCCCAGTGTTCCACTTAGAAGGAACAGTGCTGATGTGTATATTTAAGATAGCTCAACCTGAAAACTATCTGACCTGTGGTGAGAATTAGGGGTACACTGGGGGAGACGATAGGCACCAAAGTTTGGAGAGAGCTGTGCTGCCTGTATATTTTTCCAGTTATACTCAACAAGAAATGCATACATTTAAAAAATTATGCTCACTACTCTGTTTTAACACAAAAGTTTCTACAGTTTGGTTTTACTAGCTAGAGACTTTTAGTTAAGCTCTGTAAATTATTCTCCCACTTGGATTAAAGGGAGATAACACATACAGTTAATACATAAACCATCATGGTAAATTTGTCCTCAGTTTTACTGAAATACTTTTTGCCTGTGATACAGAATTTTGTGTCACAGAATTCTATTTTTAACACTATTACTTTCTAGAAGGTACTGAATATATTGAGAAAATAGGCATTTATTGAGTGTGTATTATATGTAGGACACTATATTGGGTGCTCCAAGAAATATAAAACACAACAATTCAGTCCCTAACTTCAATTGATTGCATGCTATTAAAATGACAAGATGGAACTCATGAAGTTTCAAGACAGATTGAAACTATCATCTGCAAAATGACATAATTGTGGTAGTATTAATTTAATAGTCTTTATTTTAACCCTTTGATTTTTAGTCTTTATTCTTATGGTTTGATTAATGAAGAGCCCAAGACACGGGATGTTAGGCAGAGATCAAGTCCTGGGATTGGGGCAGATAGTCAACTCTGATTCCTATATGTTTAGACGATATTAATAAATTGTTCAGGGGAGCTTACAGTGTAGACAACCAGGTTGGGCACAAGTCAGATACACAAAATTCAATGAACTAAACCAAGTAACCTGAAAAACTAATTTGTAAAAGTTCCCAGCATGGTATAGTCAAAAGGACTTGGCCTGTAAGCCAGGGCATTGTTCTGTGTTGGTCCCTTATAGACTGTGGGACTTGGGGCAACCCTTAATTTTTTCTGATCCCTCTTTCTCGTGTGGAAAGGGTCCCTGCTACATTAGTGGTAGTCACTTGCTGAGCTCAGAAGTTCAGAAGGGGAGTAGGAGCCTATCTCAAAAAAATAAAAAAATTAGCTGGGCCTGGTGGCATGTGCCTCTAGTCCCAGCTACTGGGGAGGCTGAGGCGGGAGGATCACTTGAGCCCAGGAGTTCAAGACCAGCCTGGGCAATATAGCAAGACCCCATCTCAATAAAAAAGAGGGGAAGGGAGTAGTATTTAATGAAATGTGATGAGATGCTTAATGCAGGCTGGCGGGAGGATAGCCAAAGGATCCTGCCAATACCATTTGATCGTTTAAGAGAGACCTACTTTGAATGGTCCATAGAGTATAATGAGTTCGGCAACAAGCCAGTTCCTTCAGGATAGTGTCTCCATTTGTTTGAGGTCACTTGGCATGGAGCCCCATGTGGTCAAGGGCCTGAGCCACCTCTGGGGAGGAGCTGAGGGAAGGATCTGGCCTCCCGGGAGTTGCCAGTGCTGCATCTCCCCACAGTCGCCCTGGTTAGGCATCCCTGGCATTGTCAGCTGCTTGTGCTTTTCCACAGGATGCCTGTGGCCCTCAGGAAGCCCCTTTGCTCAAGGTGGCTCATATGACTTCTCTTTCCTGTAGCCACATGATCCATGGTTAAGATACTTTGTGATTGAACAAGGGAAGGCAGAATGAGTTGGGAGAATGGTTTAGCAAAAATAAAACTCATTGATTTAAGAGGTCAGAATATAGCCACGGTGCCTGCTGGTCCACCCTGCCAGCAAGCCAGTGCAGTCTGTGGTCACAGTCACTCACAGCGTGTGCCGGGGCTTCAGATGGCTTTTGGCTTTGAGTGAAGACATATGATAAGATCCAGTGGCTTCCCTATGCCCATGAAAGTGTGTCCTTGACCATTAACTTGTGTGGAGCACATAGAATTCAGCTATTCTGTCCCCTTCCATGCTCCTTTAAAGAGTGGTCAGTGGGCCAGTCACTTTCAGCTGACACTGTCAGAGGGGAAGGATTTCTGCTTCTTGCTGAGAAGCCTAGCTTTCTAAAATAAATTTATGATAGTGACTTTTGGGGAGAGAGGAGACTTACATCAGTGGTCCCTGATTTGGGGGGCTTGATTCCCAAGTTGTACTTTTCTGGACTTCTAATTTGCCTAAAACCGCAGCAGTCGTATTTGTTTCTAAGCACAACATGGAAGGAATGCAACAGCTTTTAATGCTGGTGCTACACTTGACTGTTGTAGCTCTGTAGCCTTTTTTACTTGTCAGGCCCCTGCCCCACCTCTCCCATCCAGTGCCCTCTTAGCAACCTCAGAGACCAAAGGGGGAATGCCCTGTTGATGTGTCCTCGATGAGAGATTTGCAGTCAAAACGCTCTTTCTGATCACGTTTCACTATCATAAGGAAATACTAGATACCACCGGATATATAGAGTTAATAAGAGTCCCACAAGTGATGCATCTGTTTTCAGGGAGCAGGTGACTGGGGATGCAGATAAGGGGTTCGCAAAGCCTTAGGATGCAAGATAAAAATGTCACTCATAAGAAATATGTGGAAAATCTTAAGCACGTTCAGAGGAGGAAATAATTGTTGCCTTTGCGCATCAGGAAAGGCCTTTTGGTGGAAAGGTTGAAGACACAGGAGGGCCAAACATGTAGAACCAGCATGTGCCCTGCAGGAGCAAGCTCAATGGCTGTGTTGGATCGGGGGTCAAAAGTGGGGTTTATTTGCCCCCATAACCATCTAAGGAGCTATGTGATTGTTTCATAGGAATAGACTAGATCTCTGGTGCAATATGCCATTACTAATAGCACCTTATTAGACACTTGCTCTTTTTAGTCCCAATGTGTATCAGGTTTTTTGACAGAGTCATTGCTTACATGTGAAAAGTATGAAGGTTGCATCTGTGGCTTTTGTAAGTTTATTTTTAACGCAGCTTTACTGATTCTTAAAGTCAGCCAGGATTTCTAATTCTGGCTGAGAAATGGTAGAGAGTGCATTTGCCTAGGGAAAATAGAAGTATTAAAATAATAGGGCAAATGCTCATTCAAGTACCATAGCCCCTTTACAAGAACGCAGCTCCTTTTAGTTCCAGCCTCATTACACTGAATTCATTACATGAATTTTGCTCTTCATGTAGCAAAATTATGTGGCCTATCATTTCCTTTTGGAGGTGAAAGGAATGAAACTCAGGGTCTGGGAAAATGGTTTTTCTAATTCCTATGCTGCTAGAGCTCCTATCCATCCATGCATGAAAATCCAGGGAGATAATTGGCTAGGAAAGTCACAAGGCTTCTGGGACAGTAGTCAGGATGAGAACAGCTTTTGACAATCAGTGCAATTCAGCCTTTCCTGCTGGCTTCCCGTCCATAGGACTTCTGTCCCATGATTGCCTCTGGAGACTCTGTGGGGATGCCCAGAAAGCTGTTTACCTTCTGTTGTAACACCTCCCAAGGCAACTCACCCCATTTTGGGCTATGCCTATTATTAGAAAGTTCTTCCTTGTATTGAGCCAAAAATCTGTTTCCCTATAACTTTCCCTAATACTGGCTTAAATATAGATGCTTTAGGACTGGCCTAGAAACACAGCCACTGTGTATAACACTGTTTCCCAAAGAAAATGCATTTTGAGTTCCAAACAGGTAATATAATCTTCGGAAACACAGCCCAGTTCATAAATTGGAACATGCCCAGGAGGGAGCCTGGGAGGCCTGACCTGGGAAAGGAGAAGGGAAAGGACCAATGCCTACAGAGTCAGTCTGTAGAGTCCATCTCTTCCCACCCTGCCTTCTCCCGTGTTTCCTGGCCGTGCCGATTAGAAACTGCCCAGGAAACCACGCTGTGGAAATTGGTTCAGCGTGCTGGTTTCCTCGTAACTCCCTCTTAGGAAGCCCTTAGGCAGTGCAAAGAACACCAGGGTTCACCTACCTAGAGGACAGCGTCGGTAACTGGGTAATAGTGGATGGAGAGGAACCCAGCTGTAGTCCCTGCCCACTTCTGCTTACACTGCTGCAGGGGGCAGAGTATCATAATGGCAGGGTTAGACAGGATGGATTTGACTCTGGGCTGTACCACGTATTAGTTTTGTGACTTTTAAGCAAGTTGCTGAAAGTCAACAACGGAAAGCCTCAGGTCGTCATCTGCAAAACAGAGATTAAGAATAAAAAATGTGACGAAGCATGTGAGGAGCACAGCACTGCTCAATAAATGCCATTTATCACGTGACATACACTGTTAACTGCGTTTCCGGACTGTGCCCTTCGTTCGTGAACGGCCAATCAGACCCCCTCCCAGGCTGTGCGGTGAGCAGATAGGATGCCCCTGCCTTTAGCTGGTGACTCAGCCCATTGCTTTTGGTCAGAGCGACTTTCAAAGTCAGATGATTCCACAGCTTCAGAGTGGGTTCTCCTCATATATATTACAGCTGTGGCCTCCTGTTTTTCTTCTTGGGGCCCAAACCAGAGTCATTCAGTTTCTTAAACTTTTTTTCCAGAATGTACTTGTTGGAAAAGCAACACTGCAGTTTTTCTATTTGTATGTCAAACTGTATTGATTCTTCAGATTGGTTCTCTTGTAGGTGTATGCATGGTGCTTGTGATGATGAACATTTCTGGTTCATCCTAACATATACATGAGGATATTTATTCCCCATCCTGGCTTTTAAAGAATCAAATGATAGCTTGGAGTGGAACATGCTTTGATTTCTATATATTTGCCTACTTGAAAGGGGGAAAATAATGGATAGTATTTTAAAATAAATGAATTAGTGCAGATTTTATTTTTTAATTGTGGCAGTCAAATTCTCAGGGTTGTTTGGTGACGAATCAGTGCCAAGATGGACAACACTGGCTTGTGAGCTCTTCTTGTAGAAGAGTTAGGAGTAGAGGGTTGGGGAGAAAGAAGCTTCTGCAGACAGGCTAAAGAGGACATTAAGGGAAGGCAGTGGTTGAGGGTCAGGGCTTAGAGTACCTGTTCTGCCTCTTACTGGCGACGACCTCAGGCATATTTCATAGGGTTATTAGGAGGATTGAGCCAGGCAGGGGTGGGGAACCTGCAGCCTCAAGGCCACATGTGACCCTCCAGATCCCCAAGTGCGGCCCCTTCACTGAATCCAAACTTCACAGAACAAATTTGTTCTGTAAAATTTGTATTCCGTCAAAAGGCTGCACTCAAGGATCCAGAAGGCCACATGTGGCCCCAAAGCCTCAGGTTTAAAGCATTAAAACACTTAGCATAGTGCCTAGCATTTAGTGAGTACCCTGGTTGTACATTTTTTAAGAGAAGGAGAGAAAGAGAGAGAGAGAGATATCTTACTGGTATAAACACTGTTCATTCTCTTGGCTTCTAATCATCAATTACAGACCTCGTGGAGTTATAGGATGTTAGAGCTTTAAATTACTTTTCCATTAGTGGTGATAGATTAGAAGGAACCATTCCCATGCTTTCTCATTTAGTCCCCTCTTGTGGCCAAAAGCAGACATTTATGAAGCAATGTGCTGGATTAGAAGCAAATTGGCCAAAGAACAGGTTTTGCTCTGAGTGGACGTGCCCGGGCCTTAACAGGAGTCAGGCCTACTGTTTGGCCCCTTCAGTGCAGTACTAGTGACAACAGACTTCATAGCCCCTGAAGCTCACACTTACTCAATTACCTGTCATCTTGTATTCAGTCCTTTAGCAAATATTTACTGAGCACCTATTATGAGCAGGCATTTGTCTTGGTGATGCACCAATGAATAAGGCAAAAATCCTGCCCTCGCAGAGCTTACATTCATTTTGGGAGTACAGATTAAGGTAAATAATATACAAAGGTGATAAGTGCAATGGAGAGAATTCAGCAGGAGCCCTGCTGGAAAGCAGGGTTCTGGTTTTAAATATGACCATCAAGGAAGGGCTCAAGGAGGAGCGGAGACTTGAAGAAATGAGAGATCTTGGAGGTCCAAGAAGAGGGAACAGCCAGTGCAAAGTCCTAAGGCAGGAGTATGCCAAAAGCGTGTGAGGGCCAGCAAAGAAGCCTGCGAGGCTGGGACAGAGTGAGCCGGGCGAGAGTTACTGGAGGCCATGTCAGAGGAACCAGTGAGGGTTACAGGTGAAGTAGGGCCTTGCAGGCCAGGGTAAGAAGACTGGCTTTCTCTCTGAGAGATGGAACATGGTGGAAGGGTTTGGAGTGAAGAAGTGATATTATTGGATTTCAATTTTAACAGGATCGCCCTCACTGCTGTGGTGAGAATAGGGCATGGGGGCAAGGGTGGAGGCAGGGACGGATGGGGGCTTGACCCAGGGCAGTAGTGGTAGAGATGGCCAAGTGTCCTCTTTGTGCTTTGCTTTTTTTTTTTTTTTTTTAAGACAGAGTCTCACTCTTTTGCCTGGGCTAGAGTGCCGTGGCGTCATCCTAGCTCACAGCAACCTCCAACTCCTGGGCTCAAGCGATCCTCCTGCCTCAGCCTCCCGAGTAGCTGGGACTACAGGCATGCACCACCATGCCCGGCTAATTTTTTCTATATATTTTTAGTAGAGACGGGGTCTCGCTCTTGCTCAGGCTGGTTTCGAACTCCTGAGCTCAAACAATCCGCCCGCCTCGGCCTCCCAGAGAGCTATGATTACAGGCGTGAGCCACCACACCCGGCCCTCTTTGTGCTTTTCTGAAATGACTTTTTTCTTTTTTGTCAAGAATATATTACCTGAAAGTTATTTTTTTTTTTCATGATTCCCTGTCAATATTAGATGTCTGAATTTTCCCTATACATCTTACTTGGTATCAGCATCACATATGTGTGCAGTATGGGCATGTGAGTGTTGAGAGGAAAATTAATTAAATCACTAATAGAAGTAGTTTTTTATATTTGTTTTCCTTAAATCATCTCAGGAGAGGCTGGGCACGGTGGCTCACACCTGTAATCCCAGCACTTTGGGAAGCTGAGGCATGAGGATTGCTTGAGGCCAGGAGTTCAAAACCATCCTGACAACATAGTGAGACCCCGTCTCTACAAAAAATAAAAACTAGCTGGGCGTGGTAGTGTATACCTGTGGTCCCAGCTACTTGGGAGGCTGAGGCCAGAGAATCTCTTGATCCCCCAGGGGTTTGAGATTACAGTGAGCTATGATGACACCACTGCACTCTAGCCTGGCAACAGATCAAGACCCTGTATCAAAAAAAAAAGAAAGAAAAGAA
Organism: Propithecus coquereli; assembly: GCF_000956105.1. Taxonomy (NCBI): domain Eukaryota; kingdom Metazoa; phylum Chordata; class Mammalia; order Primates; family Indriidae; genus Propithecus; species Propithecus coquereli. The sequence goes on along the minus strand of NW_012141969.1, from coordinate 2,317,152 downwards.
AAGAAAGAAAAAATCATCTCAGGAGAAAGGATCACTGAAAGAAGTTACCACCTCAGTGTTTATATGAGAATCTTGTTGAACACTGCATACATGCTTTCTTCCCCAGGTTTTTCCCATTTAATAGTAGGTCCTATATCCTTTTGTAGTTCATAAGCATGATGATTGGATTTTCACACCGATGTGTGAGATGTGCCTCCCTCAAACCTTATTACAAAGCAGGCACATTACCCATCTGATGTGAGGGGAAAAAAATAGTAGGTCCTCTTCTGACATTATGTCTTATCCAGTTTCAGCTGGAAGGAAACCACCCCACCCCATCACACCCCATCACAGCCCATCACACACATCAATGCTTAGGCACAGACAACATGGGAATTCAGCACCTTCTTCACCATCTGAGTTCTAGCTGCTTCCTATGTATAATGCATTTATTAGGACTATGGTTTTGGTTTTGGTATTTGGAATATGATAACCCTATATAGAAATTATGCAAAGAAAATTCTCCCTTTTGAAAATAATGAAACTCCAGGAAAGCCAAATCTGTTCAGCAACATAATCATGAAAGATGTGTGCTGCTCTGTCACTGATTGGCACTTAAGTTCACATTTACGGAATAATCATTAGGATTAGTTCATATAGGTTCATTCCCATCCAGTGACTCCCGAGGACACAGCCACCTTAAAGGAGCTGAATTTGAAGAAGAGCTCATTGCTAAGATTCACCCTGTATTTATTGAGCTCCTACTATGCACTCCAGAAGTATATTATGCTATAGGCAAAGTGACTGGCTTTCAAATTAAAAATTGGGAATCATAGATAAGCAGTGATTCTGCTTAAATGGATTAGGACAGAATGTTTGAAGGACATGTTGTCTTGGAAAATAAGGCACAGGGCATGGCTGAGGCTTTGGTGGATATAGAGGAGGAAAGGATTTAAGGACTTTATTCGCTCCCACATGACTCTTTTTTATTTATTTATTTTTTTGAGACAAGGTCTCAATCCGTTGCCCAAGCTGGAGTGCAGTGGTATGAACAGCCCACGATAGCCTCCAACTCCTGGGCTCAAGTGATCCTCCTGCCTCAACCTCCCGAGTAGCTGGGACTACAGGCGCATGCCACCACTACTAGCTATTTTTTAAAAAATATTTTTGTAGAGACTGGGTCTTGCTATATTGTCCAGGCTAGTCTCAAAGTCCTGGTTTCAAGTGATTCTCCTGCCTCAGATTCCTAAAGTGCTGGGATTACAGGCATGAGCTGCCACACTCAGCCCATGTGATTCTTAAAATCTTGGCATATACGCAATTAACGATACAAGGCAGGATAAATGTGTGGTCAGCAGAAACTTTCTGTCAACACACATTAATCACATTAATATCGTTGTAGCTCTTTTTTATAAGATTACTGTGACATGATCTCTTTTAAAAGTGTCTTTTCTTATTAGTGTGGAATTCGATCCATCTTTTCACAGTGCTGGTCACCTGAGGAATGGAAACAAGGGAAATGATTTCTCCCCATAACTCTTTCTTCAGTGGTGATTGGTTGGCTATCTGCTAACGATGCTAAGATTGTTGGTGCTCTTGGCACTCCCGTGGCCTCTGTGTGTGTGAAGCTGTGTCAACAGATTTTAAATACAAGTGAAACCAACTTGGGGGTTTCACAGAGGAGGTGTGGCATAGAGGGAATCCCCCAAACATTAAGCTTCTGTCACTTTAGTCACTACTGCTGGTCCTAATTTCTGAGTACATAAATCTCCTGATAAGTGGCTTTGCTGGTCCCAATTCCTAATACGTATTTACCTATATGACATCTATTTATATATCTGGGTCATTGTGAAACCAGAGGTGTGAGCTACATTCATATAGTCTTAACCTCTGTTTTGCTCACTTCCTTTCACATGTTCTTGAGCAGTAGAAATTGGAGTAAGACACTCTCTATTAATGTAAATCAAAAACCTAAGTCTTGTTTTAAAACTTTTCAAGGAGAAATCAACAATGCTTATAAAAAAAAGTAATGCCAAGAGGCTCAGAATAAGCTACCATTAACATTCCTCCCTGATGTATTGGAACGTTTCTCAGTGTACTGATACATGTGGAGTTAAATTCTTTTTTTGCTTTGGGCACTTTTCTTTGGGGATTTATTTTTTAAGGTGGAGAAGACCTAAAGTTCAGAAGCTTTTAGAGTAATATAAGAGAAATGAGAAATCAATTCAGGGCTGCCCTTTCTTTCTCATTTCCCAGTGGGATATACAGAATCCCTAATAACATGTTTGGAAATTCTCTGTGACCGTATTTGTTGAATAATGGAATTAAGTATAAGGTAGAGCTTTTGGGGCCTCATTCAAAGGGGTTTAGTTATATAAGTAGTAAAAGGCTCTCTTAATAAAGTAGTATTTATTAGCTATATAGCCCTGATTTTGTGTGATAGGCCAATTTTAAAGATGTCTGCCATGTTCAGACACTGTTTTTAATTCAGAAAATACTGTCATCATGTGGGTCAATTTCTACCACTTCAAGGGCCCACTTCTAGGACATTAAGGAGTATTCAGTCTCCAGCCAGCCACTTCTTGAGCCACCCCCCAGCTAGACTCCCACAGGCTGAATACAGAACGCAGGCAGCACAGGCCCTTGGTGAATGCTGTCCCGTTGACCAGTGTGTTCTGCATCCTAGCTAATAGTTGAACTTGTTCTTGGTCCCTCTGAAGACCATTGGGCAATTGAAAAAGAACACAAAGAACTCTAGTACTGGATGGACCCCTATAGATGTCACTGGGGCTAGTCCTGTCACTTTATAGATGACTAACTAAGGCGCAGATATGCGCCACGAGTGGTGCAAGCTGGTGATTGCAACTTAAAGATAACTGACGGAAGGGAGCGTTGTCTATTGGACTTACAGCATGCATGAAGCCATTTCCTCTGAAATGATCAGTTGTTTTCACTACACACATAAAGAGCCTGTGATGGAACCACAGCCTGAGCTGGAATTTCTGACTTTTCATAGTGCTGGTTGAAGCCCTTTTCATATTTTCATAAGCATCTGTGATCTTTTAGAAAATCTGCATTTCATACCCTGACTGAATGGTCACCAAAAAAATTCAAATAGAAGCTAGAGTTTGTGACAAATTGCTCTAGGCTCAGGACCTAGCTCCTGAAACTTAAAGTCTATGAATTTGCTGGAGGATATAATAATATTTAAATACAAAATATAATCTCAGTGGGCTTTACAGGGTGTGTGAGTAAAGAATACCACGTCTGCTCATTAGTATACCTGGGGTCAATGAATTGTGCTGGTATTTTATTTCTCAGAAGTCTTTAAAGGGGAAAAATGTTTCTTTTTTTCCCCATGTCTCCTACTTCTACTATTGGCAGCTGTCTTCATAGACTTGTCCACTCTGTTCTGTGTCTCCTGTTTCCCGTCTTCCAACGTTGTCCTCACACGTTTTAATGACAGTAGTTTTCTTCGAGCCTTAGCCTTTGACCTTCCCACCATCCTCTGCTTCTTTTTCCTGAGATTCATTGTTCTCTCAGCTGTCACTTCTGGCCGCAGTCCTCACTTGCAGGTCTGACTCGCTCCCGAACTCCAGCCCCAAGTCCATAACTGCCATCCAAATATGTTACCTGTGTGGCCTTTGATCACTTCAAGCCCAAACAGAAAATGGAGCCTGGACCAGACGGTCTCTGGATTTCCTATTGGTTCTCAGACTCAGTTTTAACAAATCAGCATTTAAGATTATCTCCTCTCCCTCTTCTCAACTTCTTTATCCTTTTTAATGATTCCATTAATCTCTCAGCCATGCGACATGTCTTCTCTTCCTCATACCCCCCAACACGTACAACAAGTACACATAGACACAAAAATGATGGAGCAAAGGGTTGAATTGGCCAAAACACTTGCCTAGAGAGGAACCGTTGAAAGCATATGTTATATTGCCATTAAGAAAACAATGGTGTCTTCATATATAAAGAAAAGCTTTTGTTATGCTAGTGAGCTTATGAATTTTTGGATGTCTGTGCAAACTACAAATGTGTGCCCTGCTGGGCATTCTTCCTTACCTCTCTTACCTAGGAGCCTCTTGCTACCTCAGAAAGCTGACAGAACAGTGGGCTTCATATCTAGAAATGAGCCAACTTTCCTACCCTTACTGCTGGCAGTTTATCAGTTACAGGGAGAACCTTATAAACTTTCTTTTGCTTGTTTGTCCAAAGGCACATGAATATATTTGAGATTCAGATTTGTTGTATCAGAATGTTAGAGCTGGGGAGAAGCACTGGAAATCAGGTTTCTCCACCTCTTGATCTCACTGAAGAGGGAACTGAGGCCCAGAAAGGTTAGATGATCTGCCCAAAGTCACACAGCTAATTAGTAAAAAAAAAAAAGAAGAAGAAGAAAGAAAAAGACCTGCAACTGAAGCCCTGATCTCCTAACCCCTAGCCCAGAGCTTTAACATTTTTTTAAATATATTGAGTCCCTTTCTGCCATCCGTCAGGAGTGGGTTCTCAATCCCAGTGAAAAATCCCAATAAATTCTGGTTCTTAGTCTATTTTATTTTTTTACACCAACAAAGCAAAGGAAAACTTAGTATATTTTAAAATCTACTAAGTGTACGCACAAATAATTTGTAATAAAATCTTAGGTTGTAAATATAATGGATTAACGCTGTTACTTCTTTAAGACTTAAAGAGAAGACTATGAAATTATAGAAGCCTCTGGTTTCTTTACCCTTCTGGTCACTTTATCTGCCTCTACAAAATCAGGTTCCCACATTGTGCAAAAACTCACCCTCCCCTCCTTCCCCTCATCACACAGACTCACGTAAGATTCAGCTGAATGAATAGTTTGTTGGTTACTTTTCTTCTTAAAACCTAATGTCTGAGGAAACCTGTATTTTAATTATTTATGATATATATGGAGTTTCTGTGCCATGTATTATTTCTGAGTTATAAAACTATCTGGAGTGGAGGAAGGATATTTCTTTCACAGTATCTCTGTGTGTAGTCGCCAAGGAATTAACCTGTAAACCTCTGGGATGATTGAATTGTGGCTTTCACCTAAAATGCAATCTAGCTGAGATTTCTGCCTGTGATCTCTTCTGTGTGTTTCTTTTGATCGGTTTTTAGATGCAGTACTTTCTATCCCATATGGCTTCTTAGAAAGGAGTCTCTTCTAGGTAGCTTATACCTCTATGATTCAATTTTTTGTTGTTTTTTTTTTTCTTTAATTGCATGATAAAAAAAAACTTACGTCATCATTAGAATAGCATGCATATGTTCACTGAGAAGCTGGGGCTCACAAACTACATATTACGGATTTAGTGAGAAGAAATTGGGACGTTACCCTCTCAGACCCGAACCTGGCACTACATGAGAGCAGCTGCAGCAATTTCATCAGAAGGTCTGTGATCTGCGTGCAGAAAAGAGAGTGGGCTCAAGTAAAATGCCTCTGAACATGTGAGAAAGATCGAAACCCTATATCCCTGGCTCTGCTATGAGGATCAGGAGGGAGGATCAAGACAGGGTCAGCAGCGAGACTTCTCAGCATTAGCCCAGTTGACCTGGCAGGAGCAAGGGGACTCATTTATGTCTGCTGCCTACTCCCCTAATATCTACTTTAGGATTAAAATGAACCTAAGTAAATCTCTCCCAGAGCATTTCAGACACCCCTTGGCATATTGTCAAACCTATCTGTAATTTTCTTTCAGTGTAATTTTAGAGTAATACATACTATCACACAAGAGCTTTTCTAGTTGTGATCTAACTTTTCTAATGCTACAGTTATAGTTTTACTCAGCCTCATCGCCAAGCCTAAATTAGTAATAGCTAGTGGTATTCTGCTACCCATAAATTTTGAGCTGCGGTGCAGGCACGCAGAAAGATGAGATGCTGGGAACGAGCAGGAGACTGAAAGCCTCAGCCTGGGTACTGCTGATGGAGTGCTGGGCCTGCCTTCCTGGCTCTTGGTTGATTTGGGAGCATGAAAGATGGTGATGATCCTTCAGCAGGCCATTCCTGCGGTTTATCTATGATCTCTGATCTGTCTCCTCCTCAAACCGCAGCATTGGCTACTTGCTAATTGATTCTTCTGAGAAAGAAGCAAAACTGCCACAAGAAAGATAACTTGCACTGATGATTGATTTAGGAATTTGAGGTCTCTGAGGAGCTCAGACACAAAATTGCTTTGGTGAACTCTGAACTTACTCATTGTGCCTAAAAGTAGGAGAGAGACAGATGCCAAAAGAACCCATCCCTTGCGTTTGACTTTGAACTTTTAAATGTTTGAGAAGTGGCTTTCCTGTGGCTGCTTGCAAAGGTACATATATGGGTGAGTATGTGTTGACAGGAACCAAGAAAAAAAAAATCATCATGCAGATGACAGTGACTTTTGTCTTTGTCTTTTCTTTGTCTGTTTCTTATCCTTGGTAAGAAACATTTTTATACTAGGAAGAACGTGAGAAAGTGCTAATTTATTATCGTGTTTTATGGAAATTTTAGCCCTTGGTAGTTTTTTTCCCCCCTTCAACCGCCTGGAAATTTCTTCTAATATTCACCCCAAGTCCACCACCACTATCACCACCAAATATGGTCTTACTCACCTAAGGGTCCACTGTTAGCCCAACCATTTTTTCTCCCTTGTCATTTAATCTTTTCTTCTTTGTTGTTAACATTGTTATTTCCCCAGATTATTGGCCCACTCAATGGGTCACATTGACATTCTTACCATTGCTGATAGTACCTCACAGTGGTTCAGAGGGTATAGTGGGTGGATGGCAAACATGAAACTTCTTTCCCTTTCTTAACTCTACAACTGGCTGCTTATTCATTCATTCAGCCTACATGTATTGGGCATTGAGTGTACAAGGCACACAGCTCCTGCCCTCAAGGGGATCATAGTCCTGGCTGTGTGTGGGAGAGGGATAGGGCACAGCAGGACAATAGCATACTACAGAGGAAGTTTAAGGAGGTTGGGAGGAGTGGGTATAGTGTGTACCAGAAGAGTTTAGGATATAGGCAGGGAGCGATAGGAAGGACAGTAATTTTAGGTAAGAGGATCATCATGAACAAAGGTTGGGAACCGCACAGAGAATAGCTCAGTTTTTCTGGAACTATATAGAGTAAATAAAGGGCAGTGAAGAAGATAAGGCCGAAGAGACAGGCTGTGGTGTGTGCAGAAGGCCTTACATATGTGAAGTTCAGGCTTCCAAACTCAGAGCCTGATCCATTAGGAGTGTTTGAGTATGACAATAGCAGCGTTGGAGAAGGCCTTTCCTCTCCGGGTTATTCTTAGATTCCTAGCACATGTGTGCTGGAAGGGGCTGATCTAACCCAGTCTCCACATTATTCAGAGGAGCATGAGTCCCTTTAGAGTGTGATTGACTTGGTCAAGATCAGGATGTTGAATGTTTTTTCTCCCATGCAATATGGTGCCCATAGTGTTGTGTTTGTTTGCACCCACTGGCAAACTTTAAGAGGCACCTTTGAGATCTGCAAAAAGAATCTTTTTCCAAAAATGGAATATTTGTATAATTTACATTATATGAACATTTTTAACACATTGGCATTGTCGGCTTTGTACTTTACATGAGAAGAAGCTTCATATACACTTTTATACAAAGCAATGGTTGTTTTAGGATAAATTATGTTTTAAAAGGAGAAAAGGCATAAAAACAGTCTTAATACTGTTTGCCTTAAAATCAGGATTTCTGTTAACTTTGACATACTGCATATAAGATTTGTTATGGTAGTAACTGAACTTCATGAAATCACTGGTCATGGAAATGTAAGATAATATCAGACTCTTATACTCAATAAGTAGTATACACTTTCATTAAAGCAATCACATTCCAATAAGGATCAGCAGTAGCAGTACATAGACTGCAGCTGTTCAGTTCATAGCTGAAGAGTTATTAAATATTTGCAAGCAATCCCATGAAGTCACAAAGTCTCTAGATGAGACTTATATTCAGCCTAAATAATGACTAGCTTAACTGAATTTTTCTTTTTGTTCAATACATTTAATTTGTGATATTTGCAGCTTTAGTCTGATAATGCTAGAGTGGAAAGTATGGGGGAAGTTTCTCTTTGGCTCCATTTTAAATGACCTTACAGTATTTACCTGATGTAGACATTTTGTAAGTATTTGGCATTTGACAGGCTCTGTTTTATAAAATACAGATTCTAAGACCCAGAGAAATGAATTTTTTTTTTTTTTTTTTTTTGGTCAATGAATAGTGAACATTTACTCTGTGTCTGGCACTGTGCTGGGCATTAATAAAAGATAGCCGAAGACACTCATTTTGTACATAGCATTCACTGCGTTCTTACCCCTAATAACTTGAGAGTTGGTTCTTACGTTTTTATTTCAGCTGGTAAAAAGTATTTTATATTTTTATCTGGGGGAATATGGCAGAAGAGACTGTTCAAGGAAGGTACTTTTTTTTAGCAACCACCAGGTGTCAGCAGAGGACTTGGAATTTTTGGCAACATTTGTGTCCTTGGTTTCTTTAATTCACTAAGGCCATCCCCATTGGAACTTTTCAAAGGCAGTCAGCCTCCACTAGGCCACGTTCTCCCAGATATTAGTGTCAAACACTTTCTCCTCAAGACTGCATGGCAATAATTCATCTTTGCCTAATAAAAGTAGCGCAATTTTCTTGTTCTTTTACTGATTTAAAACTTTTAATTCTGTCTTTGACAGTGATGGTTCTACAAAGTAGAGAGGCTACTGGAGTCGGGGAGAGTCACCAGGGTCTTATTGTTTTTGCTGACCTCTCTCCCCGTATAGGTAGAGCCCACCCTTACCTGATATGGGGAAAGGTGCACGGTCCATTCTTTTTCCTGCTCAAGAAGCAGTCTGATAATGGAGCTTGATGGTCCCAAACTACAGCAAGTGTTTTCAGAATGTAAAGGAGAGATGCCTAGGCATCTTTACTGTACCAGCCACTTGGTTCATGGTATATAGCATGTATTCGGTGGTGATCACAGACGTTAAGGAACAGTGTGTTAATTGACAGGGGAAACCTTGGCAAGGTGGGTATTGATTTGTTTCAAGCTGATTCTTTCCAGTTTCCTGTCTTGCCTCCTCACTTGAGTGGGCAGGCTGGACAGGGGTCAGAGGCATTTGGCATAAGACGTTGGGCTCTAGGATGGGACAAAACTGGAGAAGGGCTCCCTCAACATCCAGGTTTCTTTCAAACTCATGCATTATCAGAAGAGGTAGCAGTTAGAAGGCTGTCAGTTTGAATGAGTTGCTAAGCTACTGGCAAACTGAAGGAGAGACCAGCTGGGGAGATGGTTAGAGATGTAAAGCAACCCTGGTGGCTTCAGCAGCTGAAGCTGCCAGGCTGTGTGGCCTGTAGGGAGTGGAGAGTTAGGCATAGCTCGTAGCCTCAAATCTGTCCCCTGAAGTGAGGGCCTGATTGATACAGGGTTCTAGTTTAGACATGCTGTAGGGATTTCCTTTAGACTGATCAGTGGGATTTGACAAATCGCATTACAGCTAATTCCAGGAATTATTCAGATTCTTCTGTTATTTTATATTGAATAAAGTATTGTAAATGAGACAGCACATCAATGGGTATTCAAAAATATTTGGAATACTTATTTTTGTGGAGATTTTTGCAATAATAGTCAGAGAGATCACCATGTTCCTTAAAACATTGTGCAGGATGTCCTTAACATACTGTATATACACATGCCATCAAAGAGGGCAAGTGACATTCTTCCTGGGGTTGTACCTAGCTTGGCATCAGACAGCAGCTGGAGGAAGGCTCTCAGACCTGTCTTATGATATACTTTTTAAGTAGCTTTTTTAAAAAAAAAAGTTCTTTATTATTGGCTTGACTTTCAGTTAACACAAGAACCACATATGGGATTATGTAAGGGGCAGATCTAATAGGATAAAATCAAAGTGTCTTTACTCTATGATGCTTTTAGTCTCTGACATTTCCTGTTGCTCAGGGAATCCTGCAGCAAGTACCATCTTGCTCATGGAAGCTTGAGTCTCCAAATTTGGCCACATTGCTTTGTGTTGATTCTCACCTCTCTCAAGGTTTCACACTCTCCTCTCCCCCTTTTCAGATCACTGGGGTGATCCTGCTGGCTGTTGGAGTCTGGGGCAAGCTTACTCTGGGCACCTATATCTCTCTTATTGCCGAGAACTCCACAAATGCTCCCTATGTGCTCATTGGAACTGGCACCACTATTGTTGTCTTTGGCCTGTTTGGATGCTTTGCTACATGCCGTGGTAGCCCATGGATGCTGAAACTGGTGAGTATGTCACAACATAATACTAATCTTTTCAACATTTTTTTTGTAAAAACGTAAATCACATGAAGGTGAAGTGGCCCTTCTTGAGGCCACAGAAAAGGCCTTAATATCCATTGATTTTAATTTTAGTCCAGATTCTTACCTAATCTACCCTTTAATCCCAAACATAGCCTGGCACAATAAATCAGTCCTAGTACCTCAAGGTAGATGATGACAAAGCAGTGGCCAGCAATTCTAAAAGGCCATTTATAGCCTCATGACAAGATGCCCTGTTCCAGTTTTGAACTCTTAGAAAAATCCCCTCAAGCACGTGATGTGCAGCTTTGGTGGGCAAGGCAGCATCCTGAACATAAGCACCCTTTCACCTCCAAGTTCCCATTGGAGACATACTTTCTGCCTCCTTGAGCCTGGCCATAGATGGATGCATGTGCGTATTCTTTTCTAAACCTGCATTCCCTGGCCTTAGTGCTATGAGAGTTGAGCTAAGCCAGAGTCTCCCCACTCAGATGGTTGATGCAGCGCCAGGTATTGGCAACCAAGACCTGTGCTGGGTGCTTATACTCTCCCCAGAACAGACAAAGCAGTGATGCTTCCCAAAGGGAAAGGACAGGCTATTGAAACTGGTGAGCCAGGACCTCTCCTCAAAAAATAATTTTGTTGAAAATGATTTATTTCACATGTCTCATTCCATGAAAGAGGGAAGCAGAGAGTCCATCAGGGCCATGTTGCCTGTCCCTGTTTAGCCCTAGGGTGTAGTAACATTTAATACCACCTAGTGACATGTGTGTATGTTGGAGGGGTGATTCACTGGAAAGGAGCCACCTTCCCAACTGGTACTGGGCAGTCAGCCTCTTTGTTGGCAACCTCATGGAAGTGGTACTTGACTTGGCCACTTTCCATCCTACAAACCATGCAGGAGGCTGACACCTCAGCTACCACCAACTCTTCCAGGTTGGTGGAAAAGCTGTAATGAGGCCATATTGAGGCACTTCTGCTGCTGTCACGTGACACTCTATCCCAGCACCCTAAGCCTACCTTCTAATACTTTCCATAGACACGAGAGTTTCTTTTGGTCTAGTGTGGTTCTTAACTCTGGATGTATGTTTAAATCCCCTGGGCAGCTGTTTGAAAACACCTCTGCCAGGGTCTTACCTCCAACCAATTGAACCTAGAATCTCTGGTGGTAAGACCCTGGCATCATATTTTCTAAAAGTTCTTCAGGGAAGTCTATAATATAGCTGGTGCTGAGAACTTCTTGTTTAATACAATGAATAGCAAGGGGAGAAAAGATTGCTAGAAAACCAACTGTACAAACAAGGAAAAAGGAGGAAACCTGGTGATGAGACCTGACTGATTCCAACACTAACTGGCTTAAGTCTTCAGTGGCAAGGATGTAACCTTCACTGGGCCTTTGTCCCCATTTGTGAAAAATAATATAGGACTAAATCACCAATGTTTCTCCCAGCCCAAATACTATGACTGAAGGAGGGCAGGAGAGGGGATACTTGCATGTTCTAACTCTATGTTTGCTTTTGCGGCAGAATTGTCCCATAGCTAAGTATAATGTCATAAATAGGATGCATGTGTTAACAATGGAACAGTTATCTCTGGCCTCTTCTAGAGGTAGTTTCACAACATACTACCATTTTCCTCTTCTAACACTGGAGAGTTCAGTGGCAGGTGAGGCTTTGGGGAGTAGAGAAGTTTTTTGGTATTTTGGTTTGATTTTATCTGATTTCTGTCTTTTAAGATATCATTTAGATCAACTTTATTAGATTCCACATATGTGTAAGATCATGCAGTATTTGCCTTTCTGTGCCTAACTTACTTCACTTAACATAATATCTTCTAGGTTTCTCCATGTTGTTGCACATGACAGGATTTCATTCCTTTTATTGCTGAATGGTATTCCATTGTGTATATATACCACATTTTCTTTATCCATTCATCTGTTGATGGACACGTAGGTTGATTATGCTGCAGTAAACATTGGTGTGCAGATATCTCTACAACATACTGATTTCATTTCCTTTGGATATGTACCCAGTAGTGGGATTGTTGGATCATATGGTAGTTCTGTTTTTAACTTTTTGAGGAACCTCCATACTATTGTCCATAATGACTGATACTAATTTACATTCCCACCAAGAGTGTATAAGAGTTCCTCTTTCTCTACATCCTTTTTAGCATTTGTTATTTTTTGTTCAGCAGCTGGAGAGGAGAGGAGAGAGAGGGAGAGGTTGGCCAATGGGTACAAAGGTACAGTTAGATAGGAGGAATATTTGGTGATCTAGTAGGGTGACTATAGTTAACAATAATGTATTCTATATTTTAAAATAGCCGGAAGAGAGGATTTTGAATGTTCTTAGCACAAAGAAATGATAAATATTTGAGATAATGGATATGCTAATTACCCTGATTTGATCATTATACAATGTATACATGTATTAAAACATCACACTATACCCCGTAAATATGTACAATTTTTATGTGTCCATTAAAAACAAAATGAAGCTTTAAAAATATCATTAAGTTCCTTTTGTGTGCTAGATGCTATACGGGGTGCATATTACATTTTATTTACTCCTCACCACCACCATACAGTGTAGGTTGTATTTTTATGTTAAGTGATAGAGACTTGGAGGTTACATAACTTGCCCAAATTCACACAGCTAATGTGTGGAAGACTGAAATTTGAACCCATGTATGTCTCTTTCCAAAACCAGGACTATTTCTAGTCTAATGTTTTCATTTAGAAAAATAAAAATTCTAACACCTACCACCTGTATTTAATACAAGCTCTTCCCAATAGGCTTTTGGCCAAGGTCTTCTGTAGGTGAAGCAGCCACTCTCTGGAAGCTCCTAGTGGCAGAGAACTTGCTGGAGAGAGAAAAGTGCTGATCTGGCTGATGAGAGCAGAGGTCACTTGATTAACAGTCAGTCTACAATTTTACAGTCCTCATTTAACCTCATTAATTGCAAAACAACTTAAAATAACTGTGTCTACTTTATGGAGGCCCAGAGAGGCTGCCTCTTTTCTAAGAGTTAGTCCATAACAAGATGAGAACTCAAACCTAGGAGGACTTTCAGCCACAGAGACAAATGTTCTTTCTTCTACCTCCTGACAGTTATTTTCCTGTGTGACTTTCTGGTGAAGTCTAGGCCTACTGTGAGACTCTTCCCAGAGTAAAGTATGCTTCTGATTGCATTTTGTATGAAATTGAGAGAGAGAAGTCATATACATGGGGCATTCTACTTATAACTGCACATTTAATATTTTAGTGGTTGTGCTTTGTAGAGAATTTTGTTAATATTTAGAAGGAAATTTGCATTTTAAGCCAGTATTTCCTTCTTTTAATACATGTGCCACTACCTAAGAAAAATGATCTATGATTCTGGGTGCATATGTATACTTTACAAAACATATGTACACTTTACAGGTAAGTAATGTGGCCATGTGCAGCCTATCCCCATCCCACACCATCATTTAGGGCCATAGCAAATGTTCAGAACCGTCGTATTTCATTTTGAGATGAGAAGCAGCAGATTGTAAGACATGTGCCTTGTAGGTAAGGAATTAATTCTCCTTCCTTTTATCTGCTTTTCAAAGTCACAAAGATGGAAACCCTTAATATCTCATAAATACCATGTAATGTCCCTGAATTGAGACACGAACACGTGTGTACACACACACACACACACACACACACACACAAAATCAACTTGGGAAATACAGGCAGCATGAGATGAGAAGCACTGAGGGTATTAGATGGTTGCAGATGTCGTTAGTAGTGTAGCATATTTGCTTCTTGAAAGACCATAAACTCAATGCAGCATCGGGAACAAGAATGGCAAGCAGCCCCACAGAAAGCTGCCAAGGCTACTATGTTCAGAGATGACCGCCATACTGAAGAGGAACGTCCTCCTGTGCACATTCTGCTCTTTGGGCCCAGATGGGAGTGATACAATTCCAAGTGAAGCAGTTTTGTAGCTGTTTTGCCTGAGACATGGTTAAGGAAACTGGAGAAATGAAGAGAAGCAGCAGGTTTACATCCTGGCTGTGTCACATACATGAAGGGCTAGTGTAGAGAACAGAGGTTGGGCTGGTTCTTATATCTCCTGAAAGCAGAACCGACACCAGCAAGTGGAAGTTAGAAGTAGGCAGACTTGTGGCCGAGGCAAAGGAAGTCTTTCCAACAATTGCAACAGCTTCAAAACAGAACAGGCTGCAGGGGGTGGGCCTGCAGATGTTAGATGACCATTGTGAGGAAGGTGGTTAAGAAGAACCCCCAGACAGGACAGAACTGTGTCCTGTGAATTCCAAAGCAGTTTTTTTTTCCTAGCTCAAAGATTCTAGTGTTACAAATAGTGGATACTTTAGTTATAAAAGGCCTTTCCAGGTTTCTCCTGGTTGAGCCGAGCTGACAGACACAATGCTAGTCTCTCAATGAGCTCTCCTTAGCATGTGTACCCCAAAATGCTTATGCATATTAAACTCACCTCCCTATATTGAGGCTTATGTGGGTAAATCTGAAGAAGGATATTTTTAAACTCTTTCTAAACTTTGTCTAGGGAGCATGAGGATTTGTCCAATTCCCCCTCAGAGGAAGTAACCTGCCCTGCAGAAGCCTTCTTCTTAATCCCGACATATCTGACTTTGTCCTTGTCCACTTGATTTTCAGTATGCCATGTTTCTGTCCCTGGTGTTCCTGGCTGAGCTCGTAGCTGGCATTTCAGGGTTTGTGTTTCGTCATGAGGTGAGTATACAAGAAGTGGAGAACTGAGTTAAAGGGTCTTTGGGAGGAGGATTTTTGAAACCTCTTGAAATGTGTAAAGGGTGCATATGCTACCTGGTTTCTCTAGTGGTATTGCTGTTTTCCAAATGTCATGTAATAGGACTTGAAACTCCAATGAAATTCTAAATGCAGGAATTTCACCAAACTCAAAACCTTAATTGTTGATCTTCACTCTATTTCTCCATGTAGCTATTACATAAAATGATATTCCACCTGTTTTAAAGCAGTGGCCTTCAATATAGATTAAATATTCCTTTAAAAATAGTTGCTTCAACAAGGCACAAGTGTGTATCTGCATAACAAGATTGTTGAGATTGCAAAGGCAAGCCGAACTAATTGTCTTGCTGCCTCAAAAATCCATTATTGTACTCTGTAAATAGCAGGAAAGCCAGAAGTAGATACACAAGTGTTAAAAAGGAAAAAAACGTAAGATACAGGTGGAAAACACAGTGAGGTAGAGTGTCACTGTGGGTCTTGAAAGTCTGGCATCCTCTGTTCCCACGCCCTGCTTTTGTGCTTGGCCAAGTTCAGTTCCCAGTGAGCTTGCCTAATGTGCACGCTGCTCCTTTCCCCATTGCCCTGGTTTTTCCCTTCGCCAGAGGCATTATCCCAGATGCCAAAAGCTGACTTCCAGAAGCCATTTCATATGAGTGCTATATTTGGAAGTATACTCCCCTTTCTTACTCTCTAGTGAAGTGAGACCTGACGAAGTCATGGCCTTGAAAGCCCTAGCAGGTGCCCCAAGTACAGTATGAATTCCAGAAGCTCCTACCTGAGCCCTTGTGTGCTTTCCTCTCCTGTGCTGCTGCGCCCGTGCTCTACAGAGGGGTTTTTCTCTTAATGGTTCCTACTACTTAGGGCCTGGAAATCCTCATCTACATAACCTCTTTTCATCAAAAACACTTAGAGTGTGGTGGGCAGGGGGTGTAATGCCACTCTTTGACCACCAGTACTGGCTTTCACTTTGGCTAAAATAGTCAAACTTACTTGATGACTATAGGTCACATTCAGTGCCCTTTACTCAGAAGGATATAGTGAAGGAAAGCAGAGCTTGCCTGGAGGGCAGTACCAGGCCTGTTTCTTCAGCATGAGTCCTCAGAGTGGTCCAGGGCCTATTGCCGTGTACAGCTCCCCACCCCAAGAGACAACTCAACGCAGTGAAATGAAATGTCACAGCTGGGTGTGGTAGCCACCTTGGCTTAGAAGCTCCACATAACAAGTGTTTCTTTATCTCTTGTAACTGTCTCATGGGCATAGTTTAGAGCAGCAGTCCCCAATCTTTTTGGTACCAGGGACCAGTTTCATGGAAGACAATTTTTACATGGATGGGAGTGGGAGAGGCAGAGCTCAGGGGAGTGGCTGTAAATACAGATGAAGCTTTGCTCACTCACCCACCGCTCACCTCCTGCTGTGTGGCCTGGTTCCTAACAGGCCATGGACTGGTACTGGTCTTCGGCCCAGGGGTTGGGGACTGCAGGTTTACAGTATTGCATCAAGGAGTATACCTAGTTAGGAAAGTCACCATACTCAGCCCTAAGCTTCCCACAAGGTAATTGTTGTCATTTGCTGTCCTCCCAATCTAGAGTCATTTCACCAATCAGGTCAGTTTTACCATAAGCAGGGATGCCAAATAACATACCTGACACCCCACCATCAGGTTTCCAGGGGAAGGGAGCTTGAAGGTTACCCCAAGGTCAAATGTGTTCACAGAGAAGGAGAAAGGATTTTGTTAATCTTTTATTAATGGAAAAAGGTTCTTGTCTTTTAGCCTTTTTTTTGCCTCAATAAAGACAGGTAAGTGAAAGTTGGTTTTGCTCCATTCTTGTATGGTAGAATAAGGATCCGTTTTGAGCCAAAATATCAGTCTTTCTGTCCCTTTAATGGTCTGTCCTGTTATCATTCTTCTATGCCAGGGCAGAGAAAGTTATAGAAAGAAAGATGGGCTTTAATTCAAAAAAAATAACTAGAAAATTTATGCCTGAAGTCTGGCAGGTCACCATCACAGCCCTTCCAGAGACAGACTGGCCACTTCAGTGGGTCATTTAACAGGTCAGGCTTTCTCTGGATTGGGGCTGAGAGGGACAATATTTTTAAATTCCTGAGCTAATAAACCCTTTGATGAATTTTCGGAGCTCTTTTGTCTCTGGAAACGGAGCATTCCCTCCTTGGCCCACATTTATTCAGAGACCTTCAGAGGAGGCTATGTTGAGATAGAAGTCAGTGTGGATCTGAGTCAGTTTGGGCTACAGAGGACTGCGACTGTATCCTTCCTTGTCTTCCGTAGATCAAGGACACCTTCCTGAGGACTTACACAGATGCCATGCAGAATTACAATGGCAATGATGAGAGGAGCCGGGCAGTGGACCATGTGCAGCGCAGCGTAAGTTCCAGGAAAGGAGATTGGGATGGGAACCACCTCTGAGGTCTGCGCTTAGACTTGTGGGCTGCCAGTAGGTTGGGCCAGTAGCATTTGCTGTTGATTGTCATTCTCTAACTTGTGGTCCAGTTCCATTTCCAACAGTTGACACCCAGTCCTTGTCCAGACTCCGGTTATCCGGGTAATTAGTGTCGAGGAAAACCAACTCCTTTGAGTGCGCCATGCATCGGCAAGGGTTGCAAGCATGCCAAGCACAGCTCATTTGCCCTTAAGATCTGAACCCTGAGAAAGGAGTTAGGCAGTGAGTGTATGAAAGTCTTGCTTAGTTGGCTCCCAAACACTGGCTTTCTGGAATCAATGTCTTCAGGCTGGGTAGAGAGCTCAGGTGAGCTGTGTTCCCTGTCTGGGGAAGTGGAATGGGAGTGGAGACTGGACGTAGAAGAAACCGAGGATCTGTCAGATATGCGAATGGCTTGGGCTACCTGGTGCTTTGCAGAGGATGTGAGGGAAATAAAAGAGAAGTTTCCTGCCTGGAAGCATTTAGGGTCTCAGGTGCTGGCACTCAAGCCTGACTGCTCATCAGGATCACCTGGGGAGGTTTTTGCTTTGGTTTTTCTTGTTTTGTGGGTTTTGTTTGTTTTACTCCAGAACAGTACTTTTTTGTAATTTATTCTGATAAAATTTCTAACTTACACAGAAAAGTCACAGGAATACTACAAGGAATTGTATACTCTGTACCCAGATTCACCAATTAATTATATTTTTGCCCCATTTCTTTAATATTCTCTATATCAGGTGTTGGGAAACCTTTTCTGTAAAGGATCAAATTGTAAATATTTTAGGCTTTGAGGGTCTCGCCCGCTGTCACAACTACTCAACGCCGCCCACAACTACGCAGTGAGCGTAGTTGGGGGGGGAGGGCACGTCTCAAATTATGGTTTGGGTGTGGCAAAGTCATAACATGTAACCAAAATGTTTGTAGCCCCATCATTTCCTAAAATAAAGAATAAATAAATAAATAAATAAATAAAAAGTTGAGAGAAAATTACATAACTAAAAATAATCTCATTGTGAAATAAACATAAAAAGAAATGCCACCTCTAGCACAAAAGCAGCCACAGACAATATGTAAATAAGTAGGCATGGCTGTGTCCCAATAATACCTTATATACAAACAGCCGATGGGCTATAGTTTATCTACACCAGCTCTCTCTCTCTTCTTCTATGTGTATCTTTTAAAAAAACTATTTTTTTTACTTACTAGTATAGATCCCAGTGCAGAGTTTTTAAAAACCGTATTTACCTTGGCTGCCCCATCAATAATCCTGATTTAGTTGACATCTGTATCTTTAACAGCACTCAACTCACATGGGACAGAGAAGCACTGCTTTGTTTAGTGGAGGTGATAAAAAAAGCCAACACAATATATAACCTAGCACTTCCTTCTTTGAGATCAAATGGGCATTGAAGTGATTATAATTGTTAGTGGAGCTTCAGTTCATCTTTACTCACCAGAGCTGGGCATATTGTCTTAGGGGCTTAGCCTGTGTTTCTCTTTTAAAAGGTGCAGGGCAGTGAGTGAGGAGACCACAATGTCTTTGATCTGCCACTCTGATTCTTTTCCTGTCCCTGTTAATAGCTGAGCTGCTGTGGCGTGCAGAACTACACCAACTGGAGCACCAGCCCCTACTTCCTGGAACATGGCATCCCCCCCAGTTGCTGCATGAACGAAACCGACTGTAATCCCCAGGACCTCCACAATCTGACTGTGGCCGCCACCAAAGTTAACCAGAAGGTACCTGCTTTCTCCCAGCCCTGATGGGACCAGTGGTGAATGTTTGAGAGGGCTTTCTTGTTACTGTGAAATTCTGAATGGTAGTCCAGGAAAGAATCGAGAATCTTCCTTTGCGGTCCTTAATTGCCTGGGAGAGACACGTGAGGCTGCTCACTTCTAAAAGAGAAAGCTGTGACTCAAACCAGCTTCTCACATCTCTCCTGCAACAAAAATCTACCAGTCGCAGTCATGAAGGTTTAGCAAGTGGTTCCTGTTAACCCTGATGCTTATGTTAGACAGTGAATGTTGGCTTTCTTCTTTCTGGGTGTCTTTCTTCTGCTTAATATACCGTCTAAACATGAAATTATTCGCAGCTGGGTGCCAGTCTTTGGCAGGAGGAGTGGAGTAGAATTGACAGACAGCATCTGCTTCTGCTAGGAGGGTGGCCTTTTTTTAGGGAGTTCACTGCCGTAAGAAAGAAATCAGCAACTCTAATTCAACTCACTGTCAACATCCTGACTTCCAAAGAAATTAGAAAGAAATGATGGCTAAAAGAAATTTGAAAGTTAGTACATAGCAGAAATGAGGAAAATGAAGTTTTAGTAGTCAGAGAAAAGGAAAATCAGTTCTGTATTCCACTTTACAGAGACTATGATGAAGACCTGATAGAACTGCATTTGAAGGCTATCTACATTCTTAAACGTTTAGAGAAATTTTATATATAAAATATAAATAATAAAAGTAGGGATGATACATTTTTCATTTACTAAATATGCCTAGTCTTTTTTTCTTTCACCATTAATTTCAGTCTTCAAACCAATAATTTTTTAGAAAAACAACAAATTTGATGTCAACACTAGGCCCACTGGAAAACAGAACCGTGGGTTTTAACAGAGATATTGTCTCAATAGGAATTTGTGCGGCTGACCGTCTCTGATGTTCTGACCACGTACGTCACAATCCTCATTGGGGACTTTCTCAGGGCGTGTTTTGTGAGGTTTTGCAATTACTGCTGGTGCTGGGATTTGGAATATGGATATGTAAGTATGATTTTAATTTTTCTCTTAT
>NW_012141969.1:2281219-2296830 GCF_000956105.1 Propithecus coquereli | reverse complement strand
TGAGCCAACTACTGAATAATTCAGAGAGAAGAGAGACATTCTCTCAAGATCAGAATGTTAAGATGTGGTTTCTGTATTTTACTTATTTAATATTGGTATTTGTAGCATAAGCACTGCAAGGCATTGTTGCCTTTCTGGAAGCTCATTTTGTCATTCTGGGCTTATTATTTTGTTATTGGTATACTTCAGTAAGATTATGTACTGACAGCTTCTTGTTTTGGTTAAGAGGACATCTCTTCTTACCGGAATTTTTTCATGAACCCAACCTTTGAGGCCTCCTTTGCCTTTCATTAGTTAATAAGGTGACTTCTGGCTTCTTCATGGATGTGTCCACTGAGCACCCATGTGTCCTTTTGCTGCCATTTTATGAAGTGCCAAGCATACCTAGCATGTGGTGGATGCTCTGATTTATGGAAGGCAATATGTGCTTTATGGCAGTGCCACATTTGGCCTAACAGCCTCAGGAGGTCATTCGTAAAAGCAGCACCCATCCACTTTGGGTAAAAGTCTTTTTTTTTTTTTCCACCCAAACTCCCTCTTGTGAAAGTTAAGGATCCAGAAGTCAGGAGCACAGGGTCTAAAGACAAATTCCAGTTTAAATTCTGGCTCAGCCACTTGCTGTGTGTGTGATCTTGGTAAAGTTACTTAACTTATCTCAGTCTTGCTTTTCCTATCTGTAAAATGGGGATAATAATAGTTCCTGCCCTTTAGGCTTCTTGTGAGGATTGAATGAGGTAAAGTATCTAAAGCACAGTGCCTGGCACCAATTAAAGATGCAATAAATGTTAATGTAATGATGATGATGGTGAAGTTTGTCTTCTGTGTCACAGTGTGTCTTTTATTAGAAATGATGCAGCAGCTCCTTGTAGGGAGGATCTTTTGTTAGTATCTAAAAGTAAGTTTGGAGATATATCCTATAGTTTATCTGTAGTCCTTATAATTA
Organism: Propithecus coquereli; assembly: GCF_000956105.1. Lineage (NCBI taxonomy): Eukaryota > Metazoa > Chordata > Mammalia > Primates > Indriidae > Propithecus > Propithecus coquereli. The sequence continues at coordinate 2,295,887 of NW_012141969.1, read as the reverse complement.
TTTCCAGAAAGAAAAATAGGGAGGCATTTTTTCATTTCACTGATAACTTACACATTGACTTCCCTCTCTGCCTTCCCACTACACTCTGATTTCATATTTCCCTGGGCACCCCAAATACTCGGAAGAGGTGCTTGACTTCTCTCACTTCCTTTATACTCTCCAACCTGGCTCCCTGAAGAAAAAAGGTGAATGAAAACTGAAATTTATCTATTGAGTTTCATTAGACATTCTCATGTAATGCCCGCAAGAAACTCTGAGATAAATTACTTCTCCTGAGTCCCAGACACCTAATCTATAAAAGGTAGGTGATGGGGATGGGTACTAGTAGATGCTCATAAGTTAGCTCCTCCTCCCCAACTCCTTCCCCCAGGAAGCTTAACTACTGCCACATTCTAGTTATATGAAACTCAGGATTTAGAATAAATGGATTGTCCCTGTAAACCCTTTGGTGTCTTGAACCCTACACTCTGATAGCACAGAAAGATGATTCTTGGCTCTTACCTGGCAGCCTGAAGAACCAACCTTGTGCAGATAACTGGGAGAAAGCAGGAGGGAGGTGTGAACAGTTAAATGGGATATTTATTGTTTGGATTTGGGGATAAGTTTTATTTTGGTTTTGCTAGCAGGATGATGAAATGTCTCCAGGGTCAGTTGGCTGATAGCACTGGCTGAGCCCCTACTTGATAGGAATTCTTTGACGGTTTGTAAGAGCAAGAGAAAGAGTGGTATTCTGGTTGGCAGCTACAGAGATATCTCTTCCCAGAACCTGTCTGGGACTAGCCTTCTACTCCTAATAGTTAAAGTCTGCCACTTGCAGATGTTTTCCATTGGTGACTGTGTTGATTTAGACATGCTGAGCAGGTGAGGAAATTAACTGTTCTGTTTCTGAGTGTTTCCTAGGAGACTTAGCAGGTCCTCTGTAGATTTATCTCACACCTGACAACCAGACTTTCATATTAGGAAATTGAAAGAGATTGTTGTGGGCAGATAAGATCATGGTTTAGTGGAGAACTTAAAGTTGAATGTAAACATGGCCTGTGGTTGTAGTATCAAAGCAGTTCTTTCAGTATGGAGATCTATGCTGAGACCTGGAAAATGGGATTTTGAGTCCATGTGGTGAATAATAGAGAAAAATCCAAAGATGGAAAACATTTCCTTTGACATCAGTTTTGTATTGTTTAAATAACAACAAAAAAGCTAAGTCATTTTCATCTTATTTTAAGTAATCCTATCACTGATATGATTCATTAACTTGCTTATTTGGAGTAAAAAATAGCAAGGGAGCTTTTCTTACAGAAGAGTGCTTCTTGAAGTTTAATGGGTATGCGAATCTTCTGGAGATCTGGTTAAAATTCATGAAAAATTTGTTGAAAGAGAATAACCTATGGATTTGGCAGATTCTGACTCAGTAGGTCTGGGGTGGGACCTCCAATTTTGCATTTCTAATAAGCTACTGGGTGATGCAATATTGCTCATTTAAGAACCACACATTGAGGAGCAAAGTTTAGAGAGAACTACTTTGCCACACTTACACTAATGTCAGGCAGTCATTTTATTTTTCTGTTTTCTCTTACTGATCAGAGTGGCCTTATCAAAAATAATGTGACTGACTCTAAAATCTTCTAAAATGGAATAGAAATCCTACTTTAGAAAAATATATTCAGCTTAGGTGTAGAATTGAAGTGCACAGAAAAAGTAAATGTCTGCCAAACTATTTTGTAGCATAAGAAAATACCCTACCTTGTTTCTCTCTGGGTTGTATTATAAGGTTTGTGTTTCCATATATGAGCTGACCTAACACTGGGTGCTGGTCTGGACCTCATTCCTCTGCCCCATCATCACCGTGGGGAGAAGATACAGTGACAATGGCCAGCCCAGCAAACCACCGTCTTAGCTGCTACCATTTGGGAAAATGTTCGAATGTCCACCTCTCTTTGCACTTTGTCGTGTTGCTAACGCAAACATCTCTCCCTTCTACTACCTTTTGAAAAATAGTGTGATATATAGTTTCACTACTAAAAGTGAAATCAGCAGGCTTCTGTACAGAATCCAATTTCAAAACTCTTCATGAGCAATGACGTATTTCCTTTCCCACCCCCACCCTGGCCTTCAAATTTGCATCAGATAACTAGGGAGTATAGTTTGCCAACTGCATTGAAAACATGTGTCAAAGCACTGCTGCTAAATTAGTGCACCTTTTCCCCTGCAAACAGACTTTGGGTGTATAAAAATGTCACTTTATTAGAAGATACAGCACTGGCGGAATTTTCATGCGTTATAAGAAATGTTAAATTGTAAAATTTTGAATTTAAAAATGGGCGACATGGTAGGGATTTTTTTTTTGTTATTCTTCAGATGTTATTGCAACTTAGTGTGCCTTTCTTGATAAACAAGAACCACCTTTACCCTGTTTACTAAATTAATGTCTATTTTTCGCAGACTTTATACATTCAAGTCGAAGTCCTTTTCAGAAAACTGGAAAAAGACCATGTCTTCCTAGCTGAATAAGTCAGTTCATCACTCAAGGTTGATTTGGCCAGTTACAATAAATATTAATATAAATATACTCTCTCTGGAAAAGATTACTCTAGACTATAGGTTTTTCCTATTAAATAAATCTTAATGATCTCCTTAGGAAGATCCCTGAAACTCCATAAACTTGGCAGGTATTCAAACACCTCCCTCTAGCCAGATGATTTCACATTGTTTATCCAAGATTTTGTCTTTCGTTGTCAGAATGTTAGTTAACTATGTTGATCATGCTGAGGTTTCCTGTTCAAGGATGTGGACTGCCTTTTCATCTGTTCAAGTCTACTTCTTTATCTCTTTAGTGTTGACTTCATAGATCTTACATATTGATTGCTAAATTTAATCCCACTATGGAAACATTTGTGGATGAAATTATGTGTCTGGGATTGGCTTTAAAGTAATGCTGCCAGGGGATGGGAGTCGGGGAGGTTCAGATCAAACAAGATAACCATATGTTGTGATGTTAGGGGAAGGGTCATGGGGGGTTCATTGTATTAACTATATTTTTTGTATGTTTGAAGCTTTTTGTTATTTTTTTAAGTTGGAAAAGAGTTCTAGTAAATTCTTAGCATGAGTTGCATTTGTATGTGCTGGATTAAGGTTGCAGTATGTGTGGGAGTGTTTCAAGTGCACGTAGCCTGGCCTGGGTGAAAACATGTCTCTGAGACCATGTCTATCTCTGTTTCCAGGGTTGTTATGATCTGGTGACCAGCTTCATGGAGACTAACATGGGAATCATCGCTGGAGTGGCATTTGGAATTGCATTTTCCCAGGTAGCCTACATAATTGTGCAGAGCCTGGTCTAGCCTTTCCCCCACCCTTCGTCCCTGGCCTCCAGGTTCTTCGAATGCCTTCCTGTGCCTAGGGAAAGGCTGATAGATGGGGTCAGAGCTCATTAGTCCTCAGGTGATCTGTTCATTGATTTTCCTTTTTCAACTTAAATGAAGTTTTGTCATCAAGGGAATATCGGTTCAACTAATGACTAGCTCCAGAAAAACAACTGATTTCTTCTGTAGGTCAAATGGAGGTTAACTGAACAACGTGCTGGCATAATTGGAGCACAAACAACTGAAAACATCAAATGGCCGATCTGGATTTGGGGGAGGCTTTTTTCTTGGTTGACCTGTCCATTTTTATTTCTTTCTTTGTGGATTATGCATGAAATCTCTCCCTTTAAAGAAAGGCTAAATTTAGCAAACTTCATCTTGTGATCATTATTTTAATCTCTAAGTTTGACTACTCTATTTTTTAGGAGGAACCAAAGTTTTGTGTATTAAATTTTATATCCCATTATCTCTACCCACCCTCTAAAAAACAATGGGGGGAGTAATTATGCTAATTAAGTAAGGCATACATACTCACGGATTGAACAAGATTAAGGTAAATCTAAAATTTAGCCCACCTCCATCCAGAAGGGTACAGTCCCACAGGCTCTGATCTCCCAGCCAAATGATACATCCTTGCTATATATTGCTATGGGTGGAAGTATCGACCTGTGTACTCAGCAACCAAATAAAAACTTTATTTATGTTTAACTCAGACTTTGTTCAGACCAACAGATCATTTTTCAAAAAAACCCCAGTTAATGTTGTCTCAGTAATGTTTCCACAGCTCTAATTTCTATATAGGCTTATCTCAGACTCTAATTAGTTTTTACCTGCCTATCTGTACCTTGGCTTTCCTGCTTAGTGATGCAAATGTACTTCAATTTTATTCAAGTTTGTTCCTAAAGCTTTAAATTGTAATATAGAATGTACAGAAAAGTGCATAAATTATAAGTTTACAGCTTAATAAATTACCACAAAACGAACATAGCTGTGTAACCCTCACTTAGCTCAAGGAATAGAACCTTAGCCTGATAGTTTGTTTTTACAAGTACAGAGCTTTAGATAAGTAGAAAAGCTTTTCTTTCTAAGCAGTTACAAAGGCCTGTGTGACATTTCATCTCACAAGAACATGTGAGCTCAGCCAACACAAGTGTGTTTCCTGTTGCAATTTCAAAATTCTTTTACTTTGCTTAATTTTTTTTGCAGCTCGTGAAGTGAATTAAACCTTCTGCATGCCAACACACAGACAAACCAGAGTGGGTTCACAAACAATGCCAATTAACTCAGTCTCCAGAGACATTTTAAAACCAGTTGCTGCCCTGAACTTTCTGCTGGTTGCTATAATACTTTAATAATAATAGTAACATCTCTGTAATGGCCAGAGGACATTTTAGAAGATCCTGAACCTAGTTACTGATGCCAATGTGCAGGATGTGCTTGACAGCCTTGAACATACTGTTTGTTTAATGCATGTATGTGTAGCATCATATTTTTAACACCAAAAGGGCATACTTGGGTTTGGCATTTGAGAGGGACTATCCCCTTGGAGAAAAAATATTGCTTAAGTCTCCCTTAATAGCTCTCCTAGAACCATAAAGGAACATGATGCCAATACTGTGCATGGGGAGGAGAGAAGCCTCAAAGAGCCAGGAACCTCATGGATGAGACATCTTATCATCCAAGAATATTCCCATGTGGCATGAGTGTGTGGGTGGTGGCACGGAGGATCCTGTTTTCATTAGTGAGATGAATCAAGTCAAATGGATCCTTCTCCAAGTCATAAAGAATCTGATTAATACTTCTCTTCCATTCCTCTCTACACATCCCTTTGAAGAAATTTTTGCTTAGACAAATGGTTATCTGGCCTGATAAGCATTCATGTCTCTGTGCTGCCTTAAAGAAATCCCTCATTTGGGGATTGTTGAGTATGCCCTGTGGCTCTCTAGGGCAGTGACAGAGTGGCTTCAGCACCAAGGAACCCCAAAGGGAAAACTCTGCAATGAGTTTAGGTCACCTCAAGGTACCATATAATTGTTGGGATGAGAAAACAAAACACAAAGCCCAGTGGCATCACACAGCCAGTACCACTTACCCATGTGGCCAGACAGGTCCAGCAGGGCAGACTTGAGACCTGCTACGATCAGCTTTGGGTGGGGAGAGGAATGGCTATGTCTGGCTTTTACCAGCCAGATGCCCTAGGAACTGCAGCTGTTTATGGTGCCAGCAGCCTCAGGGTTCCTAGAAGCTGAAGTTGGCTTCGAGACACCAATAGGTCCAGGGCCTCACCGGGACAGTGGTGGCCATTTACCAGATGCCTATTCAGAAAGAACCAGCCCTGCTGATTCTGGTCAATGACCAGAAGCAAAGCTTTAGCTGTATTTGTTCAGAAATATTAGAGCCAATGTTATAGTAAAACTTAGCAAATTGTGGCTGATATTGATGAACCAGTTGTGTTGGCCTATGCCTTGGCCTTCCTGTAATAAAGCAGGCTCTACTGAGTAGAGGCTACAGAGAGGCAAAATGGGTAGGAAAGAACAGAGCTCATCCTCTCTCCCTCCCACCTTCCTTCGCCTGCCCTCCACCTTCTTCTTGCCCTTTTCCTCGCCTGCTCTTGTGACCTCCACACTATCATCTGTTGGAAGAAACTGGCTGTGCACATCTATTGTCTCAGAGATTAAAGCTGGTGTAAAGTACAAGGAAAACTAAGCTGAGTGTAGCTTTTTAATAGAGTGTGCAAGAACTAAGTCCCCTGTTAGCTAACTTAAAGCCCTTGAATTCTGTTTTTGGACAGGCATTTAATAGTTCTCTCCACAAACTCCCATTGCCTTTGCCCTTTCAAGGAAAAACCTATTTGTCTGGACTTGATGGGCAGGTCCTGCTGCCATATAAGTTTATAGCAAGAGGTGCCTCTGCCCCACATCTTTGGCAACTACTCTTTCACTCAAGAGGGCAAAGAGACAGAGAAAATATGCGTGCACATCACTTGTGCCCCACTCCCAAAATGGCCTAGAAGCCAAGAGCCATGGGATGTCTGGGTCTGGAGACTTCTATTGTTCAATTTGTGACACTGTGCGTGGTGGGAGGTGGGTTGTCCTCTGGGCCTCTGTATTTAGCACTTCTGTGTCTAGGATAAACAGCCCCAGGGCTTTGCTAGACTTGGAACCTGTTAGGCTGGATTTAATCATTCATATCATGGAATGTTATAGTCTTAAGTGGAGACAGTAGAGTTGTTTCTAAAAGGGGAGGGTTGTGAGTGGCTTCTTTGAGGCTTGAAGTTGAGTAGCTCCGGTAGATCCAGGATTACAATTCTGACCTCCTCACCTGGTCTGCTGTATTAAGTGTTAAGGCTAGAGATCACCCTTGTTCCTGCCTCTGATAGCACCTAAAGGAAATTCATTTTGTGCTTTTATAACAAAAAGATTTGACACTGTGGGATTAGAAGAAAAAAGGTACTTATCAACAAATACCGATCCTACACCTACCCAACTGTTCCCTGACCCTCACCCCCTGCCTGGCCTCTCCCAGGGTCCACACAGGCTGCTGGAATGATCTATTATGTGCCAGTAATTCTTTTTCATGGCCTCTGAGGAAACCTGTTTACCTTTTCTACGTAGAAGGCAGGACAAAGCTGGGGCTATTCTTGAATAGGGGACAAGGGTACAACCTTAAACTCTGTGTGGATTACCCGTGTGGTTTGAGGAAAATTCTTTAACCTGCCCTAAACTCATTTTCTTATCTGGAAAATTGGGATTGTAATATTGCACAGGGTTGTGGTAAAGATTCAATACATTCAGCCTCTATATCTGTGGATTCCCCGCATCCATGGATTCAACCAACTGTGGATTAAAAATATATGAAAAAATTAAAAATAACAATACAACAATAAAAACAAAAACCAATACAGTATAGCAACTAGTTACATAGCGTTTACATTGTATTAGGTTACAAGTAACCTAGAAATGATTTAAAGTATACAGGAGGATGTGTGTAGGTTACATGCAAATACTATGGCATTTTATATTAGGAACTTGAGCAACCATGGATTTTGGTGTCCTTGGGAGGTCCTGAAACCAATCCCCTATGGATACCAAGGGACAACTATAATTTTTTTATGCCTGAATGTGTTATGTACCTCTGATACTTATTTGTTTTTTGGCCAGAATCTGATTTTTTACATTATCAAGTGTGTTCTTGTATTTGTTGGTCTTGGGAAATGGAAATTCTAATAAAAAGGGACAAGCTATAAGGTTCAAAGTCTTTGCACTCATAGGGAGATTTTAGTTTCTCATTTAGTAGAATATTCTGGAGGTTACAGCTATGGTATCTTCAGCCACTTGGCAGTAAGTGCATGATACTATGTATTTTGTGGCATGAAATGATGACCAGAGCCTTGGTAGGACTCTACCCCAATAGGGTGATAATTTTTCCTAACTTGACAGAAGTTATAGTTTTCCTATTTCACAGCAAAATTTTCCAAAGGAAGATAAGAATCGAGGACTAGAACTTGCATGGGTGGGTTCAGAGTCAGGAGAATGGAGTTCAAGTGCTGCCCTGACCAACAGTGGGACCCAGTGTGGCTGTAGGTGTTTCACCTGTGAGATAAGGGTACCTGGGTAGACTGGATGAGTGGTCCCCTGCCCCAGAAGGCTTATTAAAATACCAGCTGCTGGGCCCCATCCCCTAGAGTATCTGATTCACTGGGGCTGGGGCCTGAGAATGTACATTGTTAATGAGGTTCCAGGTGATGCTGAAGGTGTTGGTCCTGAGGCCACACTTAGAGTGATACTGCACCAAATTATCTCTAAAGGTCATCCCCACCTCTGATTCAATAAAACAGGCCCAACTGCTTAAGGAGAAGAGACTGTTAATACATTGACCAAGAGAAAGTGGCTTCTAGACTCAAGTGCACAATTGGGCTCCTTTGCGAAGAATGCTGATCCTCCAGATTCATGAGTGAGAGTTTGGTTCCCAATGAGCAGAACAAGATGTGCTTAAGGGTGTCTTGATAGTAGCAACCATTTTTTATCCATTTCGCCTGTGTCAGGTTAGATAAAGGCACAAAGACAGGTGGAAATACTCTGTTACTAGTTGTTTAGTGGGCCTTGGGTGTAGATGAGCCCACTTAGGCCCAAGATATCTACATGGTTGAGAGACAAAATTTAAAGTCCCACTTTCCCCCTTCCCTTCCTACCTCTTACAAGCTGTGACTTTCTTACTTCAATGGCAAATATACCTGGTCAAGGATAGCGTCTCTATTCTTGGCTCAAGGAAATAACTATTATTCTTTCAGCGGGGTGTGGCTCGAATATCATACTATGCTGAGAAATCTTCCAAATGCATGTGCTATGGCTTTGAATTAGATTTTGGCTTTTTAGTTAATATCACACTCATTCTATGTTATTTAATTTTTTTCATTACTCTCATAGTATGAACAAATTTTAATACTAAAGTGTCAAAAGTTGTTCTTAAATGGCCAGAGTGAGCTACAGCTGGAAACTTATGGCCAGTTTGAGAACCTCCAGGTGGCCCTACAGTTAGACTCCCTACAGAGTACATTCCACAACTGAAATCAGGTTTGATCTTTTGCTCTCATGCCCTTTCCTCATTCACATATAGAAACCCTTGGCTGTTAAAAAATTACATCAAGGAATATACATATATCAAAACATCACATTGTACCCCATAAATATATGCAATTATTATTTATCAATTAAAAATCAAAGTTTCAAAAGTTACATCTCAGGGATGAAGAAGGTTATAGTTCAGTGACTTGAGATTCTTGTTTTTGTTTTTCTCCCTGGCAACAGTTGATTGGCATGCTGCTGGCCTGCTGTCTGTCCCGGTTCATCACAGCCAATCAGTATGAGATGGTGTAAGGAGAAGGTGAGTGGCAGTGGGTGCTGTTTAATTTCGGGGGTTCCCCTCTGGGACACATACTACCCTTCAGATGGGCAGGAGTACTGCCTGACCACTCAACTACCTGATCTTGGTGGCACTTGTCCATGTGCAGAAATCTCATTTCCATGGTGCTGGGGAGGAGGTGTGATCAGCACTATTATGAAAAATGTGGACATGCTCTTTTCAGCTTGTTACCTTTTTTTCAGGTTTTTATTAATGGTGAGTTACTCACATGTTTTAATTTCTCTCTTAGTCTTTCAAGAACGACGACAGAATAAGAGACCTGTTTTAAAAAGGAACTGCAGCAATCTTTGAAAGACTTCCAAAGAATGTTAGAGCACAGTACATAATACACCTGCCCTGCTCCCCTCTATCCCTTATCTCCCCCCACGTGAAACTGACACTCCCACCCAGTCTCTGCTTCACCTTTCAGCCCGTGTCATGTGTAGTGTCCATTTTGTGAAGCCCTGTTGTGGCACAGAGTGTAGCCAGGTCCCCCATGCAGCTAGTCCTAGTGAACCCCACCCAGATGCCCTGCGCGTGCCACCTCCTCCACCTGTGCTTGGTCCAACTGCAGCTTGTTGTAGGTGACTGGCTATCACACCACCGCTGGCCCCTTTGGGCCCTGCATGTAGTGTGGGAGGCTTCTGTTAGCTCCTCACTGTGGTCCCTAAATGCCACACACTTTAAGTAGATAAGAGGATGATAGTTATCTATTTTTTTTGTCTTAATTTGGTTTGGTTTTCCCTTTACTAAGGCTCTTTCTTACCTTCTTCAGGCTGCCTAAGACATGTAAAGAGACAGATCAGTAATTGTCCATGAGGAGGAAAAAGCATGTGTCATGCACAAAGGAAATTATTGTTGAGCGTTAGGTGGCCTCCTTGCTTGTTGTTACATACCTGAGTATGTATAGACAGTTTAGTGCACCTTTGCCTCTCAGTTGAAACCTGTATAATCCTGTTACAAAGCTGTGTTGTTACTTCTCGTGAAGACAATGATATTACTTTCGGTTTTCCCCAATTAATTGCTATTGTTTTATTTTACTTCTTTTTTGTTTCTGTATTTTTTTTTCTTGCATTGACATTACAGACATTGAGGACCTCATCAGATCAATTTAAAAATGAGTGTGAAGGGGGAACAAAAGTCAAAATATTTTTAAAAGATCTTCAAAAATAATGCCTCTGTCTAGCATGCCAACAAGAATGCATTGATATTGTGAACATTTGTGATACATGTATCAATAAATAGAGCAATTACAAGTGGCCGTGTTCTGGTGTTGTTCTTTGGTTATTGTGAAAGTTTTGAAACACACATTTCTATTCTATCTTGCTCCCCAGGGGATTGCAGGCAGACCACCTCACACACAGACACGCCTCTCAATATGTGCTCCCACCCCACCAAAATAGCACTGGGCAACAGAGAAGCTGAAGGGTTAGATTTTTTTTTAATTTTAGACATTTCAGAAACTTGAATCATTTATCATGTACAGGATACATTGTTGGCTACAGAAATAGAACCTTCATATTACTTCAGGCCTCTGAAATCCATGAAAATAAATACAAAAATTTCAGCTTTTTAGAAGTCTGGATTTCATTTAAAAAAGGAAATGAACATCTATTCTTTCCTTCATTGTTTCTAATGAGCATGTATTCTTCCCCTCCGTCTTTCTTCTCTTGGTTGAATTGAATAAACGCAATCTAGAGAAGAGATTACATCTTACCATTCAGCTGTCGCAATTCCCCAATTTGTACTAAAATTTGGAACACTTACACTTGATTTAAAGAGCGTTTTAGTAATAGGGGCAGTATAATATATTATCTGCGGTCAATTTTTTCCTTCTTGTTGAGTCACCCAAAAAAACAAAAACCTAGGAAAGGCATAAATTGATCTGTTCCCAAATGAGTAGATTTAAAAAGCTCCCTCTTTTCTGTAGAACAACCTATAATTAGCATGGAGATGGTTTTCTAACTATATGCATTTATCAGCCTGAACTCAGCATGGTGTAAACCCTGCTAGAAGGCTGACAATGGGCACTTCCCAAACCTTCAGATGTTTCCTCTTCAAAAAGCCAACATTCTTAGAGAATTAAGGATAGCTCTTCTATGAAAACATATGTAGCTCAAAACTTCTCAACATTTCGTTTTTTTATTTCTGTTTCATTGTTTATCGAAATGAGGCTTTTCTGTAAAATCCTAAATAGAGTTCAACCTATGGTTCACCTTTTAGCATATTATGCATTTATTGGTATACTTAGTTAAGTAAGAAATCCATATACTTTCTAAATTAAATTCAGATCTCAGCATTACATACTTTTAATGTGAAACATTTGGACCAAGGTTGATTTCACTTAAAAACTAAAGTATTCGTATTTCAACTCTGAATGACTTGTGTGTAATGTACTTTCCTCCTTCAAATGAAATTAAAATGACACAAAATACGTTTTTTGAGGTATAATGCTTATGGTAAAGTGCACAAAATGTTAAGTGTACAACTCAAATTTTTATATATGTATAAACCAATATAACAACTGCCCAGATAAGATATAGAATATTTTCAGTACCCTTGAAGTTTCCCTCATGCCCCTTCTAAGTAACCAAATCCCTCTCTCATCCTCCCAACCTCACCCAGGATTAACCACTACTCTGAATTACATTACCATCGATTAATCTTGTCTGTTCTTAGACTTCATACAAATAGAATCGTACATATAGACTGTTTCATGTGCCTTCCTTCAACACTGTGTCTGCAAGAGTTAGTTACATGGTGCATGTAAATGTAGTCTTGTCTTCCTTGTGGTATAGGATTCCATTGTATGAATATGGCACAATTTACCCATTCTGCTGGGCATTTGAGTTTTCAGATTTGGACTATGACTAGAGCTGCAATGAGCATTGTGGGATATGCTTTATGGTGGACATACACACATGTGTGGAGTTGCTCAGAAATAAGGTATGTTTAGCTTTAGAAGGTCCTGCCTAATGTTTTCTCAAAGTTGTTATACTAATTTATACTCCCACCAGCAATGTAAAACAGTTCTAGTTGTTCCACATCCTCACCAACACTTGATAGTCTCAGCCTGTTTTATTGTAGCCATTCTGTGGGTGTGTAGTTGTATCTCATTTTAATTTGCCTTCTCCTTATAGCTGATGATATTGAATGCTTTCATTTTTCATTTTTGATATCCTCTTTTGTAAGATGTCCGAATCTTTTGTGTATTTTAAAATTCAGTTGTCTTTATTGATTTGTATGAACTCTTTATGTATTCTGGATACAAGTCCTTCCTTGGACATATATATGGCAAATATTTTCTTCCAACCTGTGACTTACCTTTTTGAGTACATTCCATTCTAGATTAACAACACTTCTTATTAGAGGTGGAAGTAATGACACAGATAACTTCAAATATCAGAATTCCTTTCTTCCTAGCAAGAGCAGTGTTTGATTCCAAGTACCTCCATTATTTATGGACTGAATTTAGAAGCTTTGCCTTTTATGTGTGTTGCAGTTATTCTAATACAATTAATTTAAATTTCCTAAATATACAAAAATTTAGGGCTGGAAGGAGGAAATAATTGAAGCATGTCATTAAAAAATGTTGAGACGGTCTAAGGAATTTAAGATTAAAGTAACAGAAAATACACAAGGCAAAGGTTCTTACTGTTTGCACACATTTAATGGTCCATGTTAAAAGCCTCTGGACAAAATTTAGGCTTAATAGATATTTGAGATTATAATCATAGCCCAGAGATTTATTTCTTGAGGTTTGGCCTGGCCATTGAGATTTTTCATTTGCTCTCTGAGTGATTCTAGTGTACAGGCAGAGTGGGGAACCTCTGTACTAGAATCTAGCTTCACTTTACCTTTTTTGCCTTATGCCCCCTGTCTATCCCATTCACTTGAGATTATTTTATCCCCATGCTTTCCCTCTCATTTTCCCTGTTTGGCACGCCTTCTCCCAAGGCCTCCCAACTTCAAAGACCATCTTTTCTATAATGTTCTTCCTGATAACTCCAGTCCCGACCAACCACAGCAATTGTCTTCTGTACGCCACATTTTAAATCAAGTATTTTCTAGAACACTGTCCATTTCTTCTTTCAAGTTTATGAAGTTGTTATAGTAATTTCTTGTTTTTGAAATCTTAATGGAATCTACTCTTGTCCCCTTTTTCATTCCTAATATTTTTTCTCTCTTGTTATTCATGCTGGAAATTTGTCTATTTTATGTCTTTTCAAAAAACCAGACTTTTGCTTTGATCCTCTCTATTATTCGTTTTCTATTTCATTAATTTCCACTCTTCCTTGTATTTCCTTTGGGTTTCCTTGGGTTTTTCTCATTTGTAGATTCTTAGCTCATTAATATTTTAAGCACCCTTTGAATATTTTTATTAAAATCTGTAAATTGTCCATCTGCTTTAGCTGCATTTCAATGTTTTTTTTTTATTCAGGATATTATGGGGGTACAAACATTTCAGTTACATGTAATGCTGTTTGCCCCGCCCAAGCCAAGGCCACAAGCATGTCCCTCCCCCGTACAGTGCATTCTGCTTCCATTAGTTGTGAATTTACCTCACCCCCACCCCACCCCTATGCATTTCAGTTTTGATTTGAAGTGTTTTGTCTTTTAGTTCTACACATTTGGAGATTTCCATTAGAATTTATACATTGGACCATAAATTGGGAATCATTTTTTAAAGTTTATAAACTGGATCTTAGGGCTTCCTCTTTGTTCAAAATCTTAGTTTATATGATAAAGATTCTTTGTTATTTGTTGAGATTTGCTTTGTGTCCTGGTACGTGGGCAGTATTTGTGTGTGCTTAAAAGTTTGTATCTTCTCTAATTGTTGGGTGCAGGATCAGGACAAGCCTATAAATATATTCAAATAGTAAATTTTATGCATATTAATAAAATACTCTGTTTTTATGAATATTTTGTTTATCAATTTTTAAGAATGTTGTATTAAAACTCCCCACTGACTGTGGATTCTGTTAGTTTTTGCTTATATATTTTTAAGCTATATTGTTAGGGACATGCAAGTTCATGATCATCTCACTGACAATTTTTTTGTCATTATGGACTAACCTTCTTTACCCTCAATTATAATTTTTCCTCTAACATTCTTTTTGTCTGATATTACAGTTGTTATAATTACTTTTCTTTTGATTAGTATTTGCCAAGAGTATTGTACTACTTCCCTCTGCTTTCAGTCTTTCTTTATAATATTTTAGACGTCTCTCTTAAGCAGCATACAACTGCATTTTGGTTTTTTTTCCAGTCCAATCTGAGAAAGTCTTAAAAGAAGAGCTTAGTTCAATTATGTATTATTATTACTGGTGTACTTGGTTATATTTCTACCATATTATTTTTTCTGTCTACTGTTCATTTCTTTCCTGTTATTCTTCTTTCCTGTCTTCTCT
>NW_012141969.1:2269471-2271902 GCF_000956105.1 Propithecus coquereli | reverse complement strand
CAGGTGGTAGGGCATAACAATGTTCATGGTGTGTACGTTGACAAAGAATGTATATGCTGTAATCATGGTTGATTGGTTTTGTCTACTGGCTCTGGCCCTTCACCCTTGGAAGCACCCCAGTTCTACCTGTCATTTATATTAATATGAGGCTTTGCTGTCTGATTGGATTTGAAGAAACGGTTTCATAGTGTCAACCTTATGATTAAGTATGGAGTTTATTCTCACCCAAAGCTTGAGGATGGTCATCTGGGAGCATAGATTCAAGTTGCCCTGAATACATACTCTGATTAGAAGTAACAAGCTTTAAGGAAAAAAGAAGAGGCAGTTCCTAAGCTGTTTGTCAATAATTTACATTAAAATAATTTGTTGGCTATACATTTTTCTTTGTATCACAAATTCCAGAAACAAAATAATGGACAAAGCGTTTAGTCAGGAACAAAATGCCTTTAAATAATTGCCCCTGGGGGTGGGTCGGGAGGGGGAGTGTGACTGAAGTCCCACATTCATGTCTTTCTGGCCTGAGCTACCTCACATAGCTCAGACTTCTCTGAGCTATTTTTCTTTTCTCAAAGGCTTTAAGAAAAAAAGTTTGAAAATCAGTGAGTTAGATTATGACACTTGTATATGGGCATACCACCCTGACATGCCCAATCTCATCTGATCTTGGAAGCTAAGCAGGGTCCGACCTGGTTAGCACTTGGATGGGGGGATTAAGACACTTGTGAGAGGAACCATAGCTACACAAAGTGTGGTCTGGATCAACAATGTGAGCTTCACTTTGGAGCCTGTTAGAACTGCAGAATCTCAGGCCCCAGCCAGAATCTGAGTCAGAATCTGCATTTTAACAAGACCTCCAGGGGATTCATGTTCACAAAAATTTGAGAAGTACTGATTTAGGATTTAGGCCACTGGTTTCCAAACTTAGCTGTACTTTAGAATCACCTGAGAGTTGAGGAATAGGCCAGACATTGGGATTTTTAAAGGCTCCCCAGAGGATTGTGATACGCAGCCAAGATTGAGAACACTGATTTAGGCCACAGACTGAGCCCTAATATGATTTGGTGTCCTAAAAATGTGAGCTGTTTGGTCGCCCAGAGAACGAAGTTTATAGTGTAAGTCCATCAGCTAGAATCCTCTACCACTGGGGAAAGGTGACAGCATCCCACCCGACATCCTCCTTGTTTATGAAAGCTAATACATAAACGAATGGAGAATGGCTACTCTGGTAAGCGGGTGGGGCAAGTGTCAAGGTCATTGACAATTCCCTTCCAGCGGATGGTATCATTTATCAGCTCCTTTAGACATCAGTGAGATCTCATTTATATGCAGCAATTTTCCCTCTTCACCAGGGATTAACTCAGTAGAAACACTCAGAAAGACTAGCCTGCCTGCTACTCACCCGGTTCAGTTTGAATTTATTTTATGTAACTGCAATAATTTATCTGTGAAATTCCACCAGAGGAGGAAGCCACATCGATGGCTCAAACTGCTGAAGGCAGTAAATAGAATGGCCTTATGTATTCATTAAGTCATAAAGCAAACAGTAGGGGATTATTGGGGAAGGGGAGAAGGTGACTGAACATTCAGAAGAGGACATTTTTTGGGGAGGGCACCCCTTCCTTTTTCTACCCTTCTCTGTCTCCCAGAAATGTGGTTCAAAAAATTCAGTCTGCATTAAGCAGGTCCAATTTTTTTTTTAAATGAAACTTGAATCATGGGAATGGGCAAGCAATAGACTATTTTAAAAATTACAATAAGTTAAGTTCTCTATGGTCCCAAAGTCACTTTAACCAAGACACAAGTGGAACTGAGTTAGGAGAAGGTATGTAAGAAGTTCTATCTTCTTAGAAAGCAGGCTGCAATGAGCTTTTGGTTATGCTTCATGCATGCATGCCCGTGATAACACAAGCACATAATCAAAGCTGGTACCTTGAGATGGTAGGTATTCTTTTTATTTCGTAGATGAAGGGACTGGGACTTCCAGGAGTTATGATCTTTAAAACCCAGTGTCCATGACAGCTGAAAATGTCAGAATGTGTATATATTGCAGAGCTGGAATTCTTACTCCAGATATGAGTTGCATTTCACATAAATTAACCATGAAGATACCTATTGCCCTATCAATGCATATGTGATCAATGTGTAAATGTAGAGTGGCCAATCCACTTGGAAATAAGTTATTACAAGTGATTCTATATCCACCCAGTTCCTTTGAAATAATAGCATTTCATTTCAAAGGAGACTCTGGCCCTTCTCTGTAGAGGTGTGTGCTGGCCTTCTTATTAGCAAGGGACAGGAAGTCTAAAACCTGCCTGTTTGCCTCAGAATAACCCTTACTCCATCAAATTGTTTTCAATTAAAAATATCAAGCTTCCCAGCAACTTGCATTCTTTTTTTTTCATATTTAATGAAATGTTTATTTCATATTTAA
>NW_012141969.1:2263875-2269421 GCF_000956105.1 Propithecus coquereli | reverse complement strand
CATCTTTCCCAAAAATAACAAAAGAACTTCGATGGTTTTAATTCTGGTCACCTCTCACTCCATATTTTTGTTGCTTGACGTTTTATTTCTGCCATTTCCCCAAATGAGTCCTGTTAGTGGCTTTACAGTTTATTTAGATTTGCCTAAATGTGTACCAGTTTTGTCTTCTCCCCTTTTTGCATCTCAATCCTTCTGGGTTCAGTGGTATATATGTAGCAAATTATCTCAATCTGTATCAGAAAAGTCTTGTAAAAAGACAAAAGTACAACAAATTTAGTTTAAAGATTTCTGTTGGCTTTATTTGCAATTCTAGAATCAGATAACACCTCCATAAAATAGAATAAATGTTCAAATGAGCTAAGCAGAAGAGATTGGCTTTATAGACAGAGACAGGCTGAAGAAAGCAGAAGCAAAAAAAGAGTGCATTAGTCCTTTCAAAGCTACTTTTCTTGGAGTGGGTGTTGTGATGTACTCATGTAGTCCCAGCTATTCAGGAGGCTGAGGCAGGAGGATTGCTTGAGCCTAGGAGTTTGAGGCTACTGTGAGCTATGATCCTACCACTGCACTCCTGTGCAACAGAGTGAGACCCCATCTCTAAAATAAATTTAAAAATTTTTTAAAGCTACCTTTTTTTTGTAAGATGGGAACAAACAGAACCATGGAAAGATAATTGATTAGTTAACATCAAGTTACTTCAGGCTACTTTTTAATTATAAGAATTAAAGTAGAGGGAACTTCAGTATCATGCCCATTGAAGAATCAAACTGGCCTGTTGGTAAAATTGGCCAACATTCCCCTCCTGATTTCTTGGAAGGTCAAATAACTCAGTTCGGGTTTGGTGATATGGAACTTGAGCATGAGTGACTCCATTCTCATTTTTTAGTTTGATCTGTTTGAGCTTGGTGCAGAAGCTTAATGCAAAACAGCAGCCCCCTATAATTTTTATTTAACAGCCTTCATTGTTGGGGGGGAAAACTGGCCCATTTTAAAGTTCAGTTTATGTGGCATTTAGCATGAGTGACTCCATTCTGGTTTGACCTTGTCTATTGGAGCCTAGTGCAGGAGCTTAGTACAAAACAGTGGCCTCCCATAAATTTCATTTAGCATTGTATATTTAATTCTTAAACATATTTTTTACCCAGTATTAGAGGTTCTGCCAAGTGTGTGTAGTTCCATTTTTTTTCCAGTTTGCCATGTTGCCAGTACCTATATTATTTGCAGTTTATTACATGTTGCCTTCTAGTTCTCTCTTTCATGTGTAAGTAATTTACTCACAGTTGATTAGGATCTTTTAATAGTGTTCTTGAGGGCAAAGGTAATGTCAATACTGCCTTTGTATCCCCACAGTGACTGGCACAGAACTAAGCACTTTTTAGGTTCTCAAATTACTTTATGAATGACAAATGAACGAACTCCAGGTCCTTAAACTGTGTGCCAGAAACTTAACTGGTCTGATGTGAATGTATTTTCTTAGTTTATTTCAGTTGTTTCTTAAATCTGACTTGCGGTTTTATCTCTAGAATTCAGTGGCATTCCATTTTTGCCTCATGTCTTCTTTACCAGTTAATGTATCACTATTTTTATCTCATAGGTATGTCATAGTTTTTCCCTCTGCCCTCGAAATTAATGTCTTGAGTAGTACTGGTGTGATTCAATTTGGTTTCTCATCTAGACTTATAACCCCGAGATTTTTGTTTCTTGGGGGAGGAAAAGTGGTGGTCTTTGTCTCCAAATAGAACCTAAAACATGTAAAAATATTCTAATAAACATTAAAAGGGTCCAAGAACAGATAAATGAACTTCTCCTAGTCCTGGTAACTCTCTACAACAAACAGTACTCGATAATATATGCACAGAAGTTTTGCCCTAGTGTGTGGTGTTTCCAGGGAGTGAAATAGTTTAATTCAAAAATGATTACTTGAAGACCTACTGGATTTGGACCATGAAACATCTGTCTTTAAGCAGTGTTGATTAATTTCCATGTATATCGTAGATCATGCCAGCTAGTAGTCTTTCTACTAGAATAGTTCGGGTTTGTATGGTTGATTCTGAAAATGCCAATATAAAATCTTCTATGGCTACAACTGTATTAGTTGTCTATTGCTTTATAACAAATTACCCCATCACTTAAGTGGTTTAAAATAACAAACATTTATTATCACAGTTTTCATGTGTCAGGAATCCAAGTGTGGCTTATGTAGATGCCTCTGGCTCTCAGGTTCTTTCATGAGGTTGCAATCAAGCTATTGGTTGGGGCTATAGTCTCCTGTGAAGGCTCAACTTGGGGGAGGGGAATCAGCTTCCTAGCTCGTTCAGTCGGTTGTTGACAGGCCTTGGTCCCTTGCCACAGGGTTGCCTTAAGACTTCGAAGATGGCTTGCCGCAAGATGAGTGATTGAAGAGAGTGTTCAAGGCAGAAACCACAATTTTATAACCTAGCCTCAAAAGTGGCATGCATCACTTCTGTAGTATCTGTTAGAAGTCAATGAATAAGTCTAGCCTATGCACGAGCTGAGAGGATTACACAAGGGTGTGAATATTAGGAGACTGTGATCACTGGGGGCTGTCTTGGAGGCAGCCTGCCACAACTCTGCTTAATTTACTTCCCTTTGGGACTCAGTGAATGCCTTACACAGTGAACAGAGAATAGCAACTAAACTGAGGAAGAGGACCATTTTACAAGTAAGTATCTGTACTACCACACAACTCTTGGTAAAATAACCCAGAAGAGAAATCATTAAAAATAACTTACTTGATATTTTATTTTACCCTTTATTTCATTACCTTTACTTCATGAGGATTCTTTTAAATGATAGTTGGTACAGTTAAAGAAATGGAGCCATGGGGTTTTATCTGTAATTTCTTTGGTAGCAAAAATAGTACATTTTTAAGTGACCAGTCATGAACTGATAAATGACTATGACCAGAGGACTCTCCAGAATAGTAAGGATCTAGAAATCAGGTTACAGTTGAAGGAATTTGTGATAGTCTGGTTGCAAAGGTTTGTGTGCAGGGGAGTGGGGCATATTGGGGAGGTACAGGAAAGCATAGGAAACCACTTTCTTCTTTAAATATTGAGTTCCTGAGGGCTCAAACATAGCCCTTCTCCTCCATGTTCTCCTCCTGAACAATTTCATCCATCTCTGTTATTTTAATTACCATGTAGATGACAGTGACTTCCATCTTCAAATATCTAGCTCACACTTTTCTTTGGAGCTACAGATGTGTACAATTCAGCTGCCAGCCACCACAAGGCTGAAAGTAGGATAGAAACCCAGAATGCTGATAATGGTGAGACCAACTTGCACTCAAATTGAGAGAAGGTTGAGATCAGTCTGGTTTGGATTAAAAGACATGGGAATTTTTGGTGGAGTTTCTTTATGTAACCATTCCATATATATTTGTCAAACACCTACTGTGTGCCAGGCACTGTTCTGAGTGTAGGGCTATGGTGGTGACAAGACAGACCAAACCCTTGCCATCATGGAATTTACATTTTCATAGAAATGGGCAGATAGTAAATGTATGAATGAATAAGATTAGTTGGTAATAGGCTTTAGAATGAAAGTGGGTAAGGTTGGTGATGTTACTTTAACAGTTGAACTTTTGCTGTTTGAATTAGTTCATGAACCTGGGCAATCAGGCTCTGATATCATCTCATTTGAGCTAATTTAAAGTAGGTCAGATTTGTACATACCCAAGGCTTTGGGTGGGGCAATGTGGCCACAGGGACTGTGTGGAAACCAGCCATTTATGGTTATATAAATAAGGCTAAAAACCTTCCACAAATTAGGACCATAAAGAAACTTTCAGAAATTAAATTAATCGCTAATGATAGATGTTCCCTTGCAAAGAAGAGTTAACTTCAGGTGGTAGGGCATAACAATGTTCATGGTGTGTACGTTGACAAAGAATGTATATGCTGTAATCATGGTTGATTGGTTTTGTCTACTGGCTCTGGTCCTTCACCCTTGGAAGCACCCCAGTTCTACCTGTCATTTATATTAATATGAGGCTTTGCTGTCTGATTGGATTTGAAGAAACGGTTTCATAGTGTCAACCTTATGATTAAGTATGGAGTTTATTCTCACCCAAAGCTTGAGGATGGTCATCTGGGAGCATAGATTCAAGTTGCCCTGAATACATACTCTGATTAGAAGTAACAAGCTTTAAGGAAAAAAGAAGAGGCAGTTCCTAAGCTGTTTGTCAATAATTTACATTAAAATAATTTGTTGGCTATACATTTTTCTTTGTATCACAAATTCCAGAAACAAAATAATGGACAAAGCGTTTAGTCAGGAACAAAATGCCTTTAAATAATTGCCCCTGGGGGTGGGTCGGGAGGGGGAGTGTGACTGAAGTCCCACATTCATGTCTTTCTGGCCTGAGCTACCTCACATAGCTCAGACTTCTCTGAGCTATTTTTCTTTTCTCAAAGGCTTTAAGAAAAAAAGTTTGAAAATCAGTGAGTTAGATTATGACACTTGTATATGGGCATACCACCCTGACATGCCCAATCTCATCTGATCTTGGAAGCTAAGCAGGGTCCGACCTGGTTAGCACTTGGATGGGGGGATTAAGACACTTGTGAGAGGAACCATAGCTACACAAAGTGTGGTCTGGATCAACAATGTGAGCTTCACTTTGGAGCCTGTTAGAACTGCAGAATCTCAGGCCCCAGCCAGAATCTGAGTCAGAATCTGCATTTTAACAAGACCTCCAGGGGATTCATGTTCACAAAAATTTGAGAAGTACTGATTTAGGATTTAGGCCACTGGTTTCCAAACTTAGCTGTACTTTAGAATCACCTGAGAGTTGAGGAATAGGCCAGACATTGGGATTTTTAAAGGCTCCCCAGAGGATTGTGATACGCAGCCAAGATTGAGAACACTGATTTAGGCCACAGACTGAGCCCTAATATGATTTGGTGTCCTAAAAATGTGAGCTGTTTGGTCGCCCAGAGAACGAAGTTTATAGTGTAAGTCCATCAGCTAGAATCCTCTACCACTGGGGAAAGGTGACAGCATCCCACCCGACATCCTCCTTGTTTATGAAAGCTAATACATAAACGAATGGAGAATGGCTACTCTGGTAAGCGGGTGGGGCAAGTGTCAAGGTCATTGACAATTCCCTTCCAGCGGATGGTATCATTTATCAGCTCCTTTAGACATCAGTGAGATCTCATTTATATGCAGCAATTTTCCCTCTTCACCAGGGATTAACTCAGTAGAAACACTCAGAAAGACTAGCCTGCCTGCTACTCACCCGGTTCAGTTTGAATTTATTTTATGTAACTGCAATAATTTATCTGTGAAATTCCACCAGAGGAGGAAGCCACATCGATGGCTCAAACTGCTGAAGGCAGTAAATAGAATGGCCTTATGTATTCATTAAGTCATAAAGCAAACAGTAGGGGATTATTGGGGAAGGGGAGAAGGTGACTGAACATTCAGAAGAGGACATTTTTTGGGGAGGGCACCCCTTCCTTTTTCTACCCTTCTCTGTCTCCCAGAAATGTGGTTCAAAAAATTCAGTCTGCATTAAGCAG
>NW_012141969.1:2256348-2261875 GCF_000956105.1 Propithecus coquereli | reverse complement strand
TTTCCTTTCGTCACCCCTCCCTCCTCTCCTTCCCAGCCTCTGGTAACCACCAATCTACTCTATCTTCATGAGATCTACTTTTTTAGCTCTCACATATGAGTGAGAACATGCAATATTTGTCTTTCTGTGCTTGGCTTATTTCACTTAACATAATGGTGTCCAGTTTCATTTATGTTGCTGCAAATGATAGGTTTTCATCCTTTTTGTGGCTAAATAATATTCCATTGTGTATATAGACCATATTATCCACTCATCTACTGATGGGCAGTTGGGTTGATTCCATACTTTGGCTATTGTGAATAGTGCTGCAATAAGCATGAGAGTGCAGGTATCTCTTTGATATATTGATTTCCTTTTCTTTTGGATATATACCCAGGAGTGGAATTCCTCAAAGGAACCTCCATATTGTTCTCCATAGTGGCTATACTAATTTATATTCCCACCAACAACAGTGTACAAGGGTTCCCCTTTCTCCACATCCTTGCCAGCATCTATTATTGCCTGTCTTTTTTATATAAGCCATTGTAAAAGGGGTGAGATGATATCATGTTGTGGTTTGGGTTTGCATTTTTCTGATGATTAGTGATGTTGAGCATGTTTTTTTCATATACCTCTTGGCCATCTGTATGCCTTTTTACAAATGTCTGTTTGGATCTTTTGCCCATTTTTAAAATGAGATCATTGTTTGTTTTTACTATTGAAATATTTAAGCTCCTTATATATTCTGGGTAATAAGCCTTTGTCAGGTAGTTTGAAAATATTTTCTCCCATTCTGTGGCTTATCTCTTCACCTTGTTGATTGTTTCCTTTGCTGGGCAGAAGCTAAATCAATTTTTTTAATCTTCCTGATTCTAGTGTCTTCATACCTTCACTGTTATAAGGAAGGTATAGTCCCATAGGAACAAAAATAGTGGTAGTGGGGGGAGCATAGAAAGTAACAGCATTGCTTTTGTAGCAATTAGAAGAAAGATTCAGATGATCAATATGCTTTGTCACAATACCCTCCAAGTAATTTTATGTTAACCATATAGATCTGTTGGTGTAAACATTGCTTATTAATCTTCCAAATGTTCACCTCTTGATTCTGAAGGCAAGATTTGGGAAGATTTGTGGGAGGGCGAGGGAGATGCTTTGGAAGTAGAGGACCTGACCACAAAGGTAAATACAAGGCTAGACCATCTCTGGCCTTGTTCAAATTTTAACTTTAAAAATAAATTGCAAGAAATGTCTGAAACTTTCAAAACATGGATTTCTTAATGTAACAATTTTCCTGGGATGAGTTATGTTGAGTAAGTACTGAGGGAAACATAAAGCCAAAGTATTAGGTAGCACTGCCAATGAAAAATATTCCAAAAATGAAGTCATGATGGTTCTGAAATCATAAGTCAATGAGAAAATAGGATTAAAAAATCCCTTTACATAGCACTTTCTTGGATTGCATGTTCCAGGCCATCGGTAGCTTTTCCTCATAAGCCTTACGTAGGTAAAGTTCCTGCTAGCAGCCTTGAAGATATGTTTGTGCCATTGGGCCATGTTAGGAGGAATATTCCAGGGGCCAGGGCATTTCTCTGAACTGACAGTCACAGCCTGCTTTCTAGACCACAGCTGAAACATGGTGATAAAATCTGAGCTGTCAGCCCAAAGGCTGATAGTGAGTTATTTCCACTCCAACAGAAACACTACCTTATTGTACTAACAACCCAAAATAAGTGACTGAGGCAAAGATCTCAATCAGTGGAGGTTTATTTAGCCAAAGTTTGAGGACAACTGTGGGAATAGTACAAACCACAAAAGCATCTATGACCCACACTCTCCAAAGAGGGATTTGGGAACTCGGTATTTGAGGGGAGAGGGCATGCAGAAAGAAAAAGGAAGAGGGGGTGGGCAGTGAGGCAAATGGTTACATTCTTGTGAGATTTTAATTAGTGCCTAGGACATCTACATTTTATATAAGATAAGGTGAACCTTTGAAGAGAAAAGGGAGTAAAGGAAGAATCAATTATGTAGATGTCCCTGGATAGGTGAAAGAATGATCTCTTCTTTGATCTGCACCTGGGAAGATAAACTTGTAATCAACTTTATTAGTGTGGAGCAGACTTTAGTTTGAGGAGCTAGACTTAGCCTACAGAGCTAAAGTTGCATTTTGCATGTCCTTGTTTATGGGAGGCAGCAAAGAATTTCCGTATGAACAGATCTGTGGGGGCAGTCCTTGTAGATGCCTGAGGCCTGAAGCCTTTTGCCTTTCTGTGGGGATCAGGATAATGCATGTTGTTAGTAACAGCTATTCATTTGGAAGAGGATGTTGCAAGACCCAGCCTCTAGTTTGCATAAGGGGGTGGGGGTGTGTCCTGAGATTTTTATTTACCTTTAAAGTACTTATCTCTGTAGTCTCCTAAAAATGAGGTTCTAAGGAAAACTATACTTCCACTAGAAAAGCTCAAGGGTGAACCACTACATTTCTTCCAAATCCATTCACAGTTCACCCCCTACCTTCAAACCAGCAGCCTAGCAGAGGCTAACCCCAAAACATTTTTGTGGCAAAAACAAAGGGTCATTAATAACTTCCCAGGCAGGAGTCAGGCCCTTTCCCAGAGAGTCCCATGCGATTTGGGGAAGATATTTAAAGTTCAAAACAACTCCATATTAAAATAATCTACATAGGTAAGAAGGTGAGAATCAATCAGTCACATCTGTTGCCCTTCAAGCAAACAGCTTACCACTTTTTCATAAAATGGTAAAATATTATGAAATTTATTGGTTACAGCAGGGATAATTATATTAATTCAGTACTATTTTCTTCTCAGTACCTGATGAATAAAGGTGTGGCACAGAGTGAAGTGGACCCAACAGCTATAGAGCCAGCCCTAGGTGTTACATATCTTCAAATAGGAAAACAATTATAACCACAAGGCCAAAGTTCCTCCAGTCCCACTACCTACTTTGACAAGCTGCTCTCCCTAGAAAGAGAAGGCAATTCCTTTGGTGGTTTTTTTGCCTTTTGTCTGATTTGCTGTTTCTCTGTAACTGGTTTAGTTGAAGAAAATCAAATATTCCCTTTTTCATTTTTTTCCCTGAGGACAAATCTGCTTTTTTTCCCTGGCATATTCTGAGGATCCCCTGCTATCCTCAACTCCACTCAAGGGAAAGACAACCAGGGTTTCATTCAATAACCTGCAAGGGAGCTTTGGGGCATATGCAAGGAACCACCTGCCATCAGCTATGCTAATTCCTGATGGCCTTGCAGAAGTGAAGGTCCTTGGGAGAGAAGAAAAGGAGGCCAGGAATAGCATCCTCTGCTTGGTGGTAGCTAGGGTAACACCTGGAGAATTAGAAGAGCAATTGGATATATGAAGTTAATCATCAATAATGTTAAAATGTAGATAAGCTTTCAGATATGGTTCATAATATGGTCCTCCTAGGTATATGGCTCAAAATATTGAGTGCATATGTTCACCAAAAGACTCCTACAGGAATATCAATAGCAGCTTTATTCACAATTGCCCTAAATCAGAACCAACTCAAGTATCCATCAATAGGACAATGAATGGATAAACTGTGGTATATTCATAGAATGAAATACTCAGCAATAAAAGAAAACTATTTTTTCACACAATAACATGGATGACTCTCTTAGACAAAATGTTGAGCAAAAGAGTATACAAAATGATACATTATATTATTCCATTAATATGAAATTCAAGAATGGATAAAATTAATAGTCATAGAAATCAGTCACAGTAGTGATTACAAGGGGCTAGTATTGGCTTGGAGGGGACAAGAGGGAGCTTTCTGTAATGCTTCCTGGAATCTCCTTTGTCTTGATCTGGGTGATGGTTACATGGAAGTATAAATAGTAAAAATTCATCAAACTGATTTAAGATTTGTACACTTTATGTATGTTAAATCTCAATAAAACTTAAAAGGACGGTGTGAGGTGATGTTATAAAAAATTCAAATGATAATTGTTGTCAAGGATGTGGAGAATAGGGAACTCTTATACACTGTTGGTGAGAATATAAATTGATACAGCCATTGTGGAAAACAGTATGGAGGTTCCTTAATGTTATGTCTGAGGAGAGGGCAACATACAAAGCCTCACGCATAGCAAAATGCCAATTTATTTGAGCATCTGGATGCAAATGGGTGGAGGCCAAAAAAGCATCCACCCTGAGGGAGGGGAAAGCCTTGGATTTTATAGAGGGTTTCTCAGGGGGGAGTGAGTACCTGGGCCAGAACAGCCGCTGCAATGAAATTTTTAAGCAGCCAATTTCTGGGACCCCGGTGTCTGTCTCATCCTGCAGAGATAAGGGTAGTTTCCTCCTTATCAGAGGGGATAGGAATGTTGGTATCTGCAGCTGTCTGTTAGATTTTACAACCTCTGGGGACTCTCTAGACTCCTGTGGCTATTTTTTCACAAACCTCAGTTTTCCATTAACTGCATTCCCTCCTATACATACTTTTCAAGTTCCCACCTGGAACAAACCTAACACTTAAAAAATTAAAAATGAAACTACCATATGATCCAGCAATCCCATTTCTGGGTATATATCCAAAAGATATAAAATCAGTATCCCAAGGAGTTATCTACACTCCCATGGTCATTGCAGCATTATTCACAATTATCCAAGATATGGAAACAGCTTAATTGTCTATCGACAGATGAATGGATAAGGAAAATGGTGTAGACACACACATACAATGAAGTATTAAGCCTCAAAAAAGAAGAGGATCCTGCCATTTGTGACAACATGGATAAACCTAGAGGATATTACGCTAAGTGAAATAAGCTGTATATCAAAAGACAACTCCTGACTGCATGGTCTCACTTACCTGTGGAATCTAAAGAAGGCAAACTCATAGAAAGAGAGCACAGAACGGTGAAAATCAGGGGCTGAAGGGTGAGGGTAATGGGGGGATTTTGGTAAAAGGGTACAAACTTTCAGTTATGAGTAAGTTCTGAACACCTAATGTCCAACATGGCAATTATAGTTAATAGTAATGCATACTCGAAATTTTCTAAGAGAGTAGGTCTTAGTGTTCTGACCACAAAGTAAAAGTAACTAGGTGAGGCGATGGATATGTTAATTAGTTTGATTGTGGTAATCATTTCACAATGTATGCATATATCAAAACATCATACTGTATACTTTAAATATATATAAGTTTTATTTGTCAATTATACCTCATTAATCTAAGGGAATAAAAGGAAAAGAAAACCTGTCTTTTAATTTCCAAATGAAATGCCCATGGAATATTACAAACTCATTTTTCACCAATGACTAATTTTTGAGACTACTCTGCTTGGTATCAGGAAGTGCCTCACTCTACCTTTCTTGGATTAAAACGTACTCATCCCAGTCCCCAACGTTTATATTGCCCACAGGCAAGAAGTAGGGTAACATTAAGAAAGAGGATGAATTAAAAACCCAAAGTGCTACACTGCTGGTGGGACTGCAAATTAGTGCAACCTCTGTGGAAAAGAATTTGGAGATACCTCAGAGAGCTAAAAATAGAAATACCATTCGAT
>NW_012141969.1:2252908-2254151 GCF_000956105.1 Propithecus coquereli | reverse complement strand
GGTTTCATAATATATGTAAAAATAAAATGTATAACAATAATAGCACATAGACTGGGAGGGGAGAAATGGAAGTATACTATTGTAAGGTTCTTGTGTGAAGTGGTATAGTATCACTTGAAGATAGACTGTGACTAGTTAAAGATGTATGCTATAAAGCCTAAAGCAGCCAATAAAATTAAAAAGTTTACAACTAATAAGTCAAAAGATAAATAGAATTTTTAAAATATTCAATCTAAAAGAAGTTGGAAAAAAGGAAAAAGAAAACAAAGCATAGGGCAAAAAAGAACATGTATAATAAGATGATAAATTTAAACATAAGCTGGGTGTGGTGGCTTGTGCCTGTAGTCCCAGCTGTTTGAGGCAGGAGGATCACTTGAACCCAAGAGTTTGAGGCTGCATTGAGCTATGATCGCACCTGTGAATAGCCACCGTACTCTAGCTTGGGCAACATAGCAAGACTCTGTCTCCAATTATTTAAAAAATTAAACCTAACCATGTCAATGTAAATGGTCTAAATACCCCATTTAAAAGGTAAAAGTATTTTATTCAATATATTGGGTAAAAAATCAAGGCCTAACTATATGCTGCCTCCAAAAAGCACTTTATAAAGATACAAGTAAGTTAAAAGGAAAAGGTATACTATGTTAACACTAACAGAAAGCTGCAGTGGCTCTATCAGTATCATACAAATTAGACTGCAGAACAATGAATATTACCAGGGTTAAAGAAGGTCATTTCATAGTGATAAAGGGGTCAGTTTACCAGGAAGAAATAACAATCTTGAAAGTTTATGCAACTAATAAATAAATCAAGCAAAATCTGATAGAACTACAAAGAGAGGGTGACAAATTTGCAATTATAGTTAGAGATTTCAATGTCCTTTTCTCAATAATTAAAAATAAGTAAAAATCAGCAAGGATATAATAGACTTGGACAACAAAATCAACCAACTTTGCCTATGTGACATTTTGGCATGTTCTACCGAGCAACAATAAAATACGGAGTTTTTTTCAAGTGTACATAGAACATTTACCAAGATAGGCCATATTATGGGCCATAAAACAAATTTCAGTAAATTTAAAATGATTCAAAGTATATTCTTTGACTTCAGTGGAATTAAAGTAGGTATCAATAACAGAAAGATCTCTGGAAATTCCTCAAATATTTCAAAACTAAACATACTTCTTAAAAACTCATGGTTCAAAGAAGAAATCAAAAGAGAATTAGGGGCCGGGCGAGGTGG